>NC_050573.1:449616886-449928232 GCF_011100635.1 Trichosurus vulpecula
ATGGTGTGTGAAGAAAATTTGGCTCACTTGCAGGATGGGAGAGGAAGAGTGACTGTGCAGTAACACTGGAGGGAAAGGGTAGGGCAAAGTCGCAAGGTGTTGCAGCTGATAGTTATAGACAATTGGCAGGAAGCACTAATGAATTAGGTGATGTGCTGATCTCCCTGGATTCGCGTTGCTCATATTTGTCACTGCTAATTTGTGACTCTGAAACCACTACACAATTTGTGCAGCAACTATCCACCATTTGTGACTATCCACTACACAAAACTGACTCTCTCATGTCTAAATATGCAATGACTGCCTCCACCCCGATTTTTCTACAAAGCAAGGAGCAATCAGCCAGTCATTTGGGTGGTCTATCTGTAATCAGGTAGCCATCTTGAGTCACATGCAAGTGTTCTTGGTAACCATATTGGTCTGTAACCTCAGTCATTTCTTCAGCCTTGAATAGATCCTCTCAGTGAGAAGTATACATCTTTCTGGTTCTCTGAACCATTTGCATCCCTCCTTCACATTTGAAAACTGTGTTTTCACATAGTGAAAAACATGTTTTTCAACACATAGATTTTGTTAGATTTTAGTTTCTAAAATTTCTTTTTTTGCTCTTGTCATCAATCAAAGCAGTCATATATAAAAAGGGTCATACCTTGCACTAATAATAATAGGTCATATTTGCATTGTTTTAAAGTTTATGAAATCCATTCTCATAACTATCCTTTGATATATGCAACATGAGAATTATTATTAACTCATTTTATAGGTGAGAAAACAAAGGCTCAGGAAAAGATATGCCTACAGTCATGCAACTAGTAAGTTTCCTGACCCCAAAGTCAACATGTTTTAATTTTATATTTTTTAGTATACTATATTCTGTGCAATAGGTGCATACTAGTACCAGACCAATTGTGTGTCTGAAATATCATTGGATAAAACATTTCTTCTCTGAGATGATACCCGGGTTAGGGTGGCCCCTTTCCTCTCTGTCTCTCTGTTTCTTCATCTCTGACATGAAGTTTCCATCTAAAAGTTAGGAGGGGAAAATTTGACAGCAAGCAATATAATTTGCTTTATTTCCTTGTAAACACGGCTTTGAAATGGAAATTTTAAAGTAAGTCAGAGGCTGCATGTGATTCTATATTTCTCCAGGCTCCATTTCTGACTCTCTGGACTTTCTCTGCCATTCTCTAAAAAGCCCCTCACCTTAGAAATTCACTCTACCCCTGGACTTCTCACTTTGGAAGTACACAGGTTGATTCCTCCTACGGCCTCCATTTTAAGGAAAGTGCAGAGGCCAACTGTATTTCCTTCCTCTTCAGGCTCCACTTCTGATTCTCTGCATTTTTTTTCCTGCCAGGCAACCCTGTAGGGAAAAGGGTGGTGCTTTTCTTTTTGAGGGGCTTGTCCACCATTGCCTAGGATCCTTATGATGCTTCTGAGCTGACCTTTAATGAGCTGTCTCCTTCCATTAGAATATAAGCTTCTTGAAACAGGTACTATCTTTCTTGTTCCTATTTGTATCCCCAGCACAATGCCTGACACATAGTAAGCTTGCTGATTTTATAAAAATTCATATTGTAACCACAACTCTCCTCTCAGCAATGCCTTTTTCCCTGTTTTTTGACCTGTGATTACCTAGTGAGGTCACCCTCCTCCCCACAATGCAGATCACGAACTGCTCTGAAGTTTATCATTTTAAAGAATTGCCTGAGGCACTGAGAGGTTACTTGTTTTGGCCTAGGGTCATACGACCAGTACTTGTCAGAGACAGAATTTGAACCCAGAGCTTCCAGTGTTGCCTTGATGCCTCTTACCTGTTACACTAAATAAGGTAAATTGGTATAAAACAATTTTTTTGGTTGGAAAAGAAACTGTTTGTTGAATAAATAAATATGAAATTTATGCCAAACATTTTAAGTGAGGAAAATTGTGGCTAAGAAAGCAAAAATGATAGTAGTGACTCCTTGGCTGAGAGAAGCAGGTAGTTCTGAGTGTCAGAATGAGAACTCATTTATGGTTGTTATGTTTCTACCTGAAAAGAAATGAATTAATATTTCAAGACATAACATTAGAGCTTAGCTGCTGTCCATAAATTCAAGATATAGGCCTTAAATGGTGGAGGACGTAGAAATGGTCTTCCTAATTTACAACCTCAAATCCACTGTGTGTATGGTATCATATTAATGTTCGACCTCTCATCTCATTCAGAAGGTGAACTACATGGTAACCTATGGCCAGATTTTGGGGAAGGAAAAATATTTTTTTCCTCTCTTGGGTGCAGAATAACAGTACCTCTGAAGGAAATTGTTCTCCCAGGGGGTTGTAGGTTGGGGAATCCTCCTCCATCTCTTTGGGTTGGATTCTTCAGCTATATACTAGACAGGGACATTTTCACTAGCAGGTTTTAATGCAGTTGCCTGTGATATTCCCTTTGGAGCTGTTCTCGTCTATTTGAGTAAAGCCTTACTAGTTTACGGATCGTTGATCCTAATGGACCATACCTCTTCCTCTGGGACCATTAGGGTCTATTAGGTCAGTGCTGGTGCTGGGCTCACACTTTGGCTCATGTGTTACTAAAAGGCTCAGGAAAACGGCCTTGAAGGCTTGTTTTTCCTTCCCTATGGAGTGCTTCCATTTGTGACCAAACTGAATTGATCTTTTCAAAACATCAGATGCATCTGAACTAATGTTTTTTCTAACAAGCCACCAATCATTCATTTAAAAAGCCCAAACTTGTCTGAATAATGCAAAATGAACATAATGGGTATATACTGGATCAAATAACAATATTTCCATTTTGTGATATCATTCAATGCTGAATTTTATGATATCCTGAGCTGCTTTTATGTTATCTTGATTTTGCAAGGGTCGGACGCCCATGGGCCTAGTAAGGAAGCTCCACAGTGGTTGTTTCCTTATCCTTGTTGCTCTGATTTAAAACCAGGACAGAAGAAAACTACTGACTGGACTTAGGCCTCTGCTCAGTGAAGCAGTGACCAGGTTGATTATCCTACTTCATGAAGGTTGTGTGACAGACAGCTTTCCTCCCAGCTTTGCACACGAGGATTCCTGCACAACCAGTTCAAATAAATATTGAGGAATGTATGAGAAGGTCGAAAAACGACCCTATCTTTTTTGTCTTTGGGGTGGTACACACACTAAAGGTTTTATACATTTATATCAAAGAACAGTCTGTCATACAATTCTGAAATGAGGGTAGTTTGTCTTCAGTGTCTCTTTCAGTACAACCTTTCTTGGCATTTCCCCCTTTGGTACCCAACCTGATCATTGCATCGTCTGAGGCCTGACACACCATGGCCCGGGATCCTCATGATGCTTCTTAGCTGTCCAAGCCCCAGAGTTTCCCCTAGGGTATTCCATCCAGGCCTGTTCCCCTGGTTATACATTGGGATCTTGAAACAATGGGATCATGGATCTGGAGTAGGTAGGACCCTCAGAGATCATCCAGTCCAGCTTCCTCATTTTACAGCTGAGGAAACTGAGACATTAAGTGACTTTCTCCATGTCACACATCAGAGGCAGTAAACATCTGAGGCCAGATTTGAAACCAGTGATCTTTATATTGTCCTATGCCACACTGCCTGAGACATTTAACTTACTTGTCCCGAGGCTCATCTTTTAGGGACCAAGATTTCCCTGTCTTATAAGATGAACTAGAAGAGGAATAGGTGCTCAATTAACCCTCCCTATGTAGGTAATGAACCTCTATTTTAACAGCGTCTCTTCCCTTAGCTCATTAGTAAAACTAATGATGAAAAGTCTAGACTGGTGTGGAAAGGAGGTACTTGCCAAGGCAGCCCCAAATTCATGATGAGATGGTTCAGGTCTCTATATGGGTGATGGCTCTGAAGAATAAAATCTCTTTGAAGTTAAATGCTGGGCCTGGGAGAATATTCAAATATTCAATACTTAGAAAGACTGGTAATATTATCATTTTGGAAGTTCCTTCTGATCATGACTCGTCGGTGCCTGACCATCCTATAGGACTCTTACTAGGTCTTTCTGTAAGTTCCCAAAGAAGACAACTTCGATAATTTTACCATATTCTTTTTTTAAATTATTATTTTAGTTTTCGACATTAACTTCCACAAGATTTTGAGCATCAAATTTTCTCCCCATCTCTCTCTTCCTCCCCCAGCCGAAGACAGAGTGCATTCTGTTTGTCCCTTCCCCCAATCTGCACTTCCTTCTGTCACCCCACCTTCCCCAACCCTTTCTCTTCTATTTTCCTGGACGGCAAGATAGATTTCTATACTCCATTGCCTGTATATCTTATTTCCTGGTTGCATGTAAAAACACTTTATCTTTAAAACTTTGGGCTCCATATTCTCTCCCTTCCTCCCTCCCCACCCACCCTCCTTGAGAAGGCAAGCAATTCACTAGAGGTTATACATGTGTCACATTCTTCTAAAGTAGCATCTTCCCAAAAAGGAAGGAAGGAAAGAAGTGGAAATGGCAGACTACTCCAGTATCTTTGCCAAGAAAACCCCAAACGGTGTCATGAAGGTCAAACATACCTGAAACGACTGAACAACAACAGCAAGGGCCTTCTACGTGCCAGGCACTGTGCTAAATGCTTTATAAATATTTTCTCATTTAATCCTTATAACTTTTTGTCTTTATAGTAATAATGATTATCATAACATTTATATGGCACCTACAATTTGTCAGACATTGTTCTAAGCACATTACAAATATTACCTCATTTGATCCTAATAATAGCATAGGGAGGTAGGTGTTATTATTATCCCTACTTTACATTTGAGGGAACAGTCAGGCAGAGGTTAATTGACTTGCCCAAAGTGACACAGCTAGTAAGTGTTTGAGGTCACATTTGAACTCAGATCTTCCTGACTCCAGTCCCGGAGCACTCTTCTCTGCACCACCATCGGCCACAAAAAGGTCATATCAACTTTAACCATTTTGGGAACTACATTTGCCAATGTTAGCAAATGATTTGCAATGTAGGCAAATGATTCATCCCTTCTATGGCTTTTAGGTCTAGTCAGGATTTTCATGTCTTTATATTGCTATAGTTTGGAGTCATTAATAGACTCTCATCTCACATGCCTGTAGTTAATTAAGAAGAAAAAAAAGTATTTTCAGGTTGTTGTTTGAGAGGGGTGGTATTTTTTTTGGGGGGTGGTGGTAAAGAGAGCCTGAAAAATAAGTTAGTTTTTTTTATAACCCTGAAATAGCTAGCAGATATCATTGAGCATATCAGAGCAGATCACAGAGCATACTGTGGCTACGAAGATAAGAACCATCTCTCTATGAACTACAAACATCCTTTGTAATAGAGAGTGGGTTTTTTTCTTTTAAATGACTTGTCTATGGTCACAGAGCCAGTGTGTGTCAGAAGTGGGTGTTAGACCCAGGTTTTCTGACTCTATATTTATGAAGCCTTTCTACCTCAATAATAAAATAATACACGCAAAGTGCTTTACAAACCTTAAACTGTTATATAATGTTAATGATTATTAGTTATTATTGTAAATGAGAGGCAGCCTGTAGGTGGTGCATAGAGAGAAGGTCTTAAGACCTGGCTTCATGTCATACCTCTGATACCTCCTGGTTTCATGTGACCTAGGACAAGTCCCTTCATGTGTCAGCACCCTCAGTTTTAAGAATACTCCTTGTGGAAAGTGTTGATCTGCATTAGTGAAGGGAGTTTCTTCACCCAGAGCCTCCTAACCAATGAAGTCAGAGGTATGGACAAAAGGAAAACATTGCATTGCCAACATGTGAGAGAGAGCATCAGGATATGGGTTTCCACCTAAGGAAGGAGTCACAATTTGAGACTTAGAACCGTTGAAAATTTTTAAAAAATGGGGGCTGCTCCTCAAATAACTTCAAATGGATTTCTGCTGTAGGAGCTGTGACTTTTGAATCCCAGACAGGAATTTGAAATGTTTCCTTGCTTTAGGATAAGAGCAGGAGCCCTGGAGCATGAAAATGCTTTGTGTTTGTAAAAGTCAGTGGAGAATGGGAATAGACAGCTTCTCTTTAGAGAAGGAGGAAACTGCCACTGGTTAAATAATTCAAAGTGCTTCATATTTATTTCAAAGTGAACATCTAAGCATCTTCTTGATTAGTTGGAAGGTACAGTGGTATACTGTGCAGCTGCTATGAGTGGGAAGTTGCTACTTTTTGCCTTGTTAGGGCTAGGCGAAGGGCCCAACTCCTTCAGACTTGTTCTGTCTCAATCTATCTTAGCCCTGTTTTTGTATTGCTCCCTGGTTGTTTCACACGCACAGGTCCTCTCTCAAAGGCTAGATTACAGCCTATTCTTAGTCACGTCCACAGTGTTTTCCTTCCTATTGACCAATGTCCAGCAGAGGCGAGGAACACAGCAAACCTCCAAGTACTGGTTGAAGGACTGAATCATTATGTTCTCATGTCAGACACCAAGTTTTCCAGTTGAGGTTTTATTTTTCCTCCTAGCTATTTATAAGGATTTTTAAAAAAAAACACGAAGTAATTTCGAATTGCTGCTTTTTCCAGGGGTTGCATGGGTGAAGTAACAATTCCATTATTGGACAACAACAAAAAAAGTGTTAGTATCTTTTAGATTAAAAACAAGAACAAAAGAAATAGCCATACTTGTATAATCAGACAGTTACTCCTACAACTTTCAAATGACCTTCTAGGTCTTCTGACCTCCACCCCCATACCCCACCATCTTTCTTCTCTGACAACTTCCCAGGTACTATAGCTGGAAATTATGGTCAAAGGCAGCAGAGAAAACTGGCACATCAGAAAATAATGTTGAATAAACTTATGAGATTTCTAGTGCCACAGTTTTTTCCTATTCAGTCCCACAGCATGATAAGAATGAAAGGAAAGGCTTCCCCCAGTGATACCAAGTCAACAATAATGCCGTTTCATTACCCACTCTACATTAATCTACACTAATACTTTGAGGAATTCTTCTTCATTGTCATGGGTTAATTTTCCTTGCTCCCTACTGAGGATAGGGTCCTATTTTTGGTTTTGTTTTTTTGCCTTCATAGTTCTTCTTTCCTATCCTTAAACAATTTTCTCTTTCTGCTTGATCACTTGGAAGGGACACAAAAGGGGAAAGTTTTTTTTTTCCATCCTTTCTATTACTTTCTCTCTTTTCTGTCTTTGTGTCTTTGAGAGTCAAGGTATATTTGTCTCCTTGAGAACAGGACTGGAGCCTATTTGTCCATGACATTTAAAAAGTTGAAGAGACATAGCTTCTAGGTAATTAATCACTTTATTAATAATGCTAGTATTTTATTAATAAAAGGAATGGTCATTTGGCCAGCTCTCTCTTGGACCAGAGATGACCCATGTTGGTAGGCTCACAGTTAATATGCCCTTGGAAGAGTGGGTGTTCTTGAGGGGGGCAATCAACTCTGATTGGTTAATGATTAATGAGAGAGAACAAATACTACAATGAGGGGCTGGGCTTTATTCTAGTGAGAGTCTTGAGATAGGTGACACTGAGCACCAAAGTCTTGGTCAAAGAGACTTATCAATTTCCACATCACCTATTTGACAAAATGATGAATCCACATTTTCCCAGATCTGTCTGACAATAAGCAGGAATGTACTCATTAGCCTAAACTTAGAATTTCTTTACTGTTCTTTATTAGATCTTAGCTTTCCTGGCTGGGTGAGTCTTTGAGCAAGAATTTTTACACTGGTTGATTTCTGGATGAGGAAGTAGAAAGAAGAAAAAACCTTGGTCCTAATTCAATAATTAATTATTAAATGCAAGAGGGAAATAATCATTTTTCTCATATCTCAGGGCTGTTACTAGGATAAAATGTGACAATATTTGTAAAGCACTTAGTACAGTGCCTGGCACATAGTAGGTGCTTGATAAATCCTTGTTCCCTTTCACTCTGTTCATTTTCATGACCTTACCCTATCCTAGTTTTCCTACTGATTTCCATCTGATGCTGCTCAGTTTCCTTCGCTGACACCTCATTTGTATCATGCTTCTTAATTCTGGTTGTCCCCCAAGGATCTCCTCTGGACCCTCATTTCTTCTCCCTCTGCATTCTTTCTGTTGATAAACTCATTAGCCACCATGGCTTTAATTATCATTCTATTTGGATGGTTCCCAGATCAATATATCCAGACTCAGTTTCTCCTCTGAGTTTCAGTCCCATGTTAACAACTGCCAATTGGACAGTATGGCTCTGACATATAGATAGCAAACTCTACATGCCCAAAGCAGAACTCATTATCTTTACCCCCAAACCATCTCTCTTCCAAACACCCCCATTTCTGCCTGAAGTATTTAGGGAGATACTTTCAGTCTCCCAGGTTCATAACCTTGGGGTTAAGCAGGACTCCTTAACTCTTTACTCTCCCTCACCCCATGTATCCAATCAATGGCCAAAGCTTGATATTTTTACTGTCACCACCACCACATCTTATTACTCACACAACTACAACCAGAGTTTAGGTCCTCATCACCCTTCTCCTAGATTATTGCAACAATTTCCTGATTGGGTTTCCTGCCTCCAGGTTCTCACAACTCTAGTCCATCCTACATACAACTGCCAAAGTGATTTTCCATAAGCATAGATTTGATCATCACGATCATTCCTCTGCTTTATTAGTAGCTTCCTCTTGCTTGGAGGAGGGGAGCTAGGTGGTTCAGTGAATAGAGCACCAGGCTTGGAGTTGGAAAAACCTGAGTTCAAATCTAGCCTCAGACACTTACTAGCTGTGTGAACCTGGGAAAGTCATTTAATCCTGTTTGCCTCAGTTTCCTCATGTAAAATGAGCTAGAGAAGAAAACGGCAAACCATTCTATTATCTTTGCTAAGAAAACCCCAAATTAAAAGTTGAATACAACTGAAAAAATGACTAAACAATAACAATTGCCTGTGGAATAAAATGTACTTTTTAAAGCTTTTTTTAAATTTAAATTCCATTTTTATCCTGATCTTAGATTGGGTATTTTCACATAAATAACAGAACATCAAAAGAAGATTGTATATGACAATGCATCATCTCTATTATTATATCTTATCTGCATTTATCTCTATTCTTTCTTTCTTTCTCTCTTCCTTTCTCTGTCAATTAGGTGTTTTGGAGTGGGATTAGCGAGTGGTTAAGGGGTGGTCAGTTCTTAAAGGAACACGTACTTTTTGTATCTACTGCGCAGGTATCTTACCCAAAGTTCACTGGGAAATAGCCTAAGGGTAGGCTACCTGGAGGTGTGGTTTTGATTGTGAAATGTCACTAAGTCAACCAATGGTCAGGACTGACTGGAAATATCCAGGTGGCTTCCATCAAATGTCTTGTTAGACAAGATGAATGTAAGGGAGTATACATTTGACTATGTCTAGGATACATATCAGTAAGTTCAGAGAGTAGTAAATATTGTTATGTCCCAGCGCACAGCCAATTAGCATGTACACAAGGAGTCGGACCAATAAATTCTATAGGTGCAGCTGGCCACAGTATCAGGAAGAGAGATAAGTGTTTTGCTAAGGCATACTGCCCTTGAACTGGAGAGGAACTGGTAGGGCTAATGCTTTGAAGCTAGGGA
The DNA here is from genome assembly GCF_011100635.1 of Trichosurus vulpecula. NCBI lineage: Eukaryota > Metazoa > Chordata > Mammalia > Diprotodontia > Phalangeridae > Trichosurus > Trichosurus vulpecula. The sequence goes on from NC_050573.1 coordinate 449,626,446, forward strand.
GAGATATGATTTTAGAACTGGGGTCCAGGCACAGGCACTCAGGCAGAGGCTAAGGAGAAATGTTAGAATTAGGTCCAAGCACAAGCACCCAAGTACCCCATCACTACCATGTGCCAGGTGTTGGACTAGATGCTGGGGATACACAGATAAAGTGAGTTTCAGCTCTCAAGCTGATAAGAGTCTAGCTGGAGGACATAAGTAAATGAAATCTATATACAGTATAAATACAGAGTGATTGGGGTAGCAACAACCAATAGGGGATCCAGAAAAGGCCTCTTGGAGTAGGTATGAGACAATCAGATTATGAAGAGAAGTTGCTACTGATGAAACTTGATTCCAGAGAACGTGAAATCAACTCTTGTCTGAAACAGAAGCTCTGAGTTGTCTCTCATTATTATTACTTAGGTAAGATAAGGCCTATCTTTTTTTTTTTTTAAATACTAGCATTCTACATGTATTGCTCAGTGACAGCCAAATGTAGCTTCTCTCCTTTTAGGCTCAAAACAATGAAGAATTCCACATGAAGAACAAGGACCCTGGGCAAAACAAAGGAAGAACTTCAAAGAAGGGAGAAAAGATGAAGTCAGGGAATTGTGTGAGAGATTGAACAGCTAGTAAATGTCAAAGCTGGGACCTAAACCTGCATCTTCCCAAGCCCATATGACTTCTCTTCCTAACCTAGCACATGCATCCTCAAGTAGTCCTAGGATTCAAGAGAGACAATCCAGTGTAATCAAAAGAACCTTATATTTAGTGCCAGATGCCTGGGTTCTTATCTCAGCCTTACCAGTAGCAATTGTATTTGTGGGGACTTGGGCAAGCCCTTTATTCTAAGGCCCAAATTTCCTCCTATTTAAAATAAAGGGATTGGGCTAGATGCTGTTTTAAGTCCCCCTTCACCTCTAACCTTCTATGATTTTCCTCACTGCCACATGGCTTAGCTATCTCATTTTATGTACATTTTCTCTCTTACTGCCCTCTTGTTAACTACATCCTTTGCTCTTTCTCTCAAGGCCCCCTTAAAATATCCTGCCACCCACCCCAGTGTAGCCTCGCTCAAGCAGGGAAGATAGGTGGGAAATTATTCAGCTAAACAAGTAGAATAACAATCTAGGGGAAAGAGGGATTTCCTTCCCAAGGCAAACTCCCAGATGTTTAGATCACTTATATTCCAAGATGCTGATTTGGAGAAAAATAACCATCTGTGCCTGAGGCAAAGCAGGTGTGCGATGGAGGGGGGCAGTGTGGGGTGGCGCAGAGCACTAATGTAGGGGTAGAAAGAAAACGAGAAATGATTCTTGGCCATCCCTCCAGTTGGCTGCTCCAAGGTGAGCAGCTTTTCCTTGTTCAGTCCGCACCTGCTCCTTCCTCCCGGCCACTGCTGCTGCCACCTGGGATTCAGAAAGACTGCTTGTCTTCTCTTTCCTATTCTGAGGGGTTTCTGGTTGCCAAGAAGGTACTTGCCTCCTCCTGACGAGAGTAGTTGACTCAAAACATCCCTCTGGAGAAGCACTTGTGAAATAAAGAGAATCGAGCCTAGTAATATAGATTTTTTTTCTTTCCTTTTCTTAAAAAAAATTATTTTATTTTTAATTTATGGAGTAAAACAAGCATTTTCATAACACAGTATATAAAAAAGATGATTGCACATGAAACTGCAAATCTATTATGTACAACTTGCTCTTCCTTTTAAATATATAATAAAGTTATTATGTAAATTTCTTTTTTCCCCTTTTTTTCTTCTCTCGCCACTTCCTGCCTTGCTCTAGAGATGGCTACCATTAGACACAAATAGGTATATATATGTAAAATTATTCTACACACACTTCTATTTATCAGTTCTTTCTCTGGTATAGAACATAGATGGATAGTGTCTTCACACGGCCTTTATTTTTAATTTGTGTATTTACAATAGTCAAAATGACTTTGTAGCTCAAAGTTGTCATATTTTTTTCAGAGTTACTCAGAATTCTATGCTCCAATGCACAGGCAATACATGATTAAAAGAGAGCTTGTAATTTGAACAACATTCCCTTGCATCCTGTCATTCCATCAGTAAGCCTATACTAGAGGTGGCTAGGTTAGAGTGGTAAGAGCAGGGGTGGGGGAACCTCGGCCTCGAGGCCATGGCCTCAAGGCTTCAGGTTTCTCACCCCTAGGTTAGAGCATTAGATCTGAGTTCAAAACCAGCCTCCAATGTGTATTAACTATGTGACCTAGGCAAGGCACTTAACCTCTGACTCAGTATCCTCATCTCAGTAAAATGGGGAGAAGAAATACCACCTGTCTCTCAGGGTTATTGTGAGGGTAAAATGAGATATTTGTAAAATGATTTGTTAACCTTAAAGTGCTAATATTGCTGTTATTAATTCTATATGCCAGGTATTGGGCTAGGAGATAAAAATAAAATAGTGCCTTACCTCCTTGACCCCAAGGAGCTTATATTATGGCAGAGGAAACAACATATACCCATGCAAGTAGAGAAAAATTTATGCAACTCAAATACAAGGTCTTTTGGACGGTGGGTCCAGCAACTGAGGGGATCAGGGAAGGCCTTGTGTAGGAGGTGGTATTTAATAATAATAACCAAAATTTATATAGCATTTACTATGTGCCAAGCACCGTGTTCAGCACTTTACAATTGCTATCTTATTGGATCCTCACAACAATGCTAGGAGGCTAGGTGCTTGTATTGGCAACCAAAAATGGGCTCCTTAGCACTTAGTCAACAAGTGCCTTTGACTAGTTTGGCTTTTTCCCCTGAACTGAATGCTGTTTGTATCTTGGACTGGAGTAAGCTTGTCGGCCCCTTCGCCTTGCTTCCCTTGCTTAAGCTGATGGAGGGGGCCTGTGCTTTTCTGGTCGACCCCTTCGCCTTGCTTGGGCAGATTGGGGGGGGCCTGTGCTTTCCCCGGCGTGCCTTGCACCCCCGCAGAAGCTGGATGGTTAAAAGCAGCTCCCGTTGGAACCAGAGGCAGTTACAGCTACAGTTACAGCTACAGTTACAGAGGCAGTTACAGCTACAGTTACAGTTACAGTTACAGCTACAGTTGCAGACACAGCCACAGCCACAGCCACAGCTGAAGCAGGAGCTGCCAGTAGCAGAGCTGACCTACGGGAGGAAGCTGAACAAAGACTTCAGGCCAGTGGGTAATCTTATTACCATAGAGGGGGAAGCATGATTTTGCTTTACGCAATCATGCTTCTCTGTAGCCTCCTGGTTACTCTTTCAAGGCGTACTTATTGGGCCTGGAAGCCTTTGATCAATATATCAAAATGGGGTTGCTGGTTCATGGGTTGGTTACTGTGGAGCCTAAATATATGTTTTGATTCTTTTGCCTTCTACTTTGAGAGTTTCTTATATCCGGCGGTTCCGAACGTTTCAGACATGTTTATGATCCTCTTTGAGATTATAAACTCTGCCCTCCTAATACAGTGCTGTGATTACCACCCCCATTTTACAGCTGAGGAAACTGAGGCAAAGTGATTTGCCTAGAGTCACACTGGTAGAAAATGTCTGAGTCTAGATTTGAACTCAGGTCTTCCTGACTCCAGGCCCAGAACTCTATGCATTGTGCCACCTAGCTGCCTTTGGTACTTGAACTAAACTTTGAAGAAAGCTAGAAGTTGTAAGAGACAGAGGTGAGGTGTACCAACACAAGGGCAGCCTACGCAAAAGCATAGACACCAGAAATGAGATACGTAGTGTTGGTATATAACGTGGGTGGCCAGGTAGGACATTCATTTCAGATGACACATGGCCTTGAAGTCTTACTTAAGGGCATGTGTGCCTAGAAGCTTTTGATTGTTCCCTTAGTTCTTCTGAAAGACCAAGGAGTGGTGGGGAAGAAGAGGATGGGTATGTAGTGTACCAAAGATGATTGGCCACTCTGCTGAGAGGAGCCATTCATCCAGGAGATTTAAAAGGGGAAGAGTTACTGTTTTCTCTTTCTCTTTGGACTCTGTCATTTGGGAGTCAGACAGCCTTAGACTTCTGGTGAAAAGGGGAATCTTTGTCTCTCTCTCTCTCTCTCTCTCTTTCTCTCTCTCTCTCTTTCTCTCTCTCTCTCAGCGCCCCCTCCCACCCCCTGCCCCCCCACCTCCACCTCATATCCATGGTGACTACACACATATGGAACCAAAAGTATGCTTGCCTAGATGATCCTGAGACTGGATCTCAAGACCCTAGCTGGCTCTTTATGTTTCTTACCATGAGCATGGGTGACTGAATGCTAATTCCGAGATGGGTATTTCTAGCCTTAGCATCAACCTCATGAATTTGATAGTTGGGTGCCCCTGGAACTGGGCGCTGCTTGCCCAGTAGGAAGTGATCTCCCCAATAACTTCTTGGAGGAAGATTTGGCCACCACTAAGAAGCTACTACAGAGGAAAGGAACAAGGAAACTAAAGCCATGCCCTGGCTTGCCAGAAGATTAGAAAGAAAACCAAAGGGTGATGCTTGTAGATCTGGGCTTATGTGTTACACAGATCAGAAATGAAAGTGAATTATGTATCCAGTAGTCCTAAAAGCCGCCTGGGATGCTTCCCCCCTGGACAGTATAATTGGAATGATGAGTCATTGAATCATGTGTTAAGCATTTGCCAATGCCAAATTTGGAGTCTTTTTTGCTTTAAGCATTTGTTTTTGTAGTAGTGGAAATAAATTACTATTGCATACCTGATCTACTTTGTCCATTGAGTACCTCTATAGAAGGGACCCTCTTAATCCCTTTTGGGGAGACCCTAGACATGAGGCGAACCTTACCTTTGATTAAGAGATTTTCACCAAAGGTCTACTCTGAGGAGGAGAAGGAGAATGCAATGAGCCATAAGATGTAAAAAAAAAAAAAAAAAGACTTGATCTCTCTTCTTTGGGGTTGGGCTCCCCAGGTTTAAACTCATTTCATATGAGTCCAGAGGAGGAGCTTGGGCTTCATGTGACATGTGTGAAAAGGCCAATTGGACTTGATATTAGAATGTGTGCATGTAATTGGGGAAAAATAAAATATTATATATTAGAAAAAAATCATCAATAGCAAAACAAAGAACCTGTGAAGAAGAGCAATAAGTCTGGAAAGGTAGGCTGAAGCCAGATTGTCAAGTAATTCAAATGCCGAATGAAAATTTTTGTTTGATGACAGGGATAAGCAGCGGGGTGACATGGTCAGGCTTGTTCTTTAGGAATGTCATTGGGGCAATTGTGTGGATGGTCACTTGGAGAGGCGAGAGACTTTTGGCAGAGGTGACAAGTGAACAGTACAGTGGAGAGAAGGAGATGGAGGTTAGACATGTTGCAGAGGTAGAAATGTCAAGACCGGATACATGGGGAGAAAGAGCGAAGAGCTGAAGATGGCTCCTCTGATGTTATGAAACTAGGCAACTAGAAAGATGGTGGTCATATCAATGGAAAAAGTGTACTAGTAACAAGATGTAATGCTCATATACTATGTTATAGTTTACAAAGCCCTCTCATAGATCAGATGGGATAAAGTGTTTGGTGAAATAAGTTAGGGTAGCTAGGTGGCTCAGTAGATAGAGTGCCAGCCCTGAGTTCAAATGTGACCTCAGACATTTACTAGTAGCACACAGTAAGTGCTTAATAAATGCTTGACTAAGATAAAATGTATGTAAAGTATTTCATGATATAATACTATAGAAATATATTTAATATATTACTTATTAATAATATGTTATAAACTTTATGCTCTCAACAAATAAAAATAAACATAATATTGAATAAAATCTCCCCAAAGAATCTTATAATTAAAATTTTGATAAAAATTAATTATGATATAAACTTTTAACAAAATAAGAGAAAAATTAGCACAGTACTATGGGAAGAGTGCTGTTTTGAGAGTTGGGAGACCCGAGTTTGAATTCTGACTTTTCCCTTTGCTACGTTTGTGTCCTTGGGCATGCCAACCTCTCTTGGCTTCAGTTTTTTCTTCCAAAAAAAATGAGGGATTATATGGCTTCTAAGTTCTTTTCTAGTTCCAAATCTATGATCCAGAGATTACTGATTTTATTGTAGTATTATGTTGTTGGTATAATCATAATAGGGAACAACTTAAAAAAACTATTTTAAATTGTTGCCTAGATTATTATTATTTTAAAAAAAGCAGACATCATGATTTGGGATTCCTTGAATTTAGATTCCATGAGGTTTGACTACTTCTTGACTCTTCTGTGGGCAGGTAAGGAGGGCACCCAGAAAGAGAAGATGTTATTGACGGCCTTTGCCCATCAATGTGCTGTACTTCTGATGTCCTGTGCACACAGGCATCTTCCCCAACTTTCTTTGAGTGAAAAACGAATTTGAAGATGGGCTCCTACACAATTTGCCAGGTTGAGCTCTCCCAGCAGGCCTCCAGCTTGGGAAGCCACAGTTCCTTGATGAAGCTCCCATGGTTTTTGCCAGGGAGCATGTCCACAGCCCTTTGGAATTTGCCTGATGTCTTTGCAGATACTAATAGAGGACAGAGATGCCAAACTATTCGGGCAAATCCCAGGTTGGTGGTAATCCTCTGTGTTTACAGGAGAGAAGGAGACGTGTCTTTCAGATTACTTTATATAGCACTCAAGGGGTAACATGGTACAGGGGATAGAGATCCAACTTCAGCATCAATAAGACAGAGGTTCAAGCTGTGCTCCCAACATGGTGTGGCGATGGGGTGGAGTTGAATGAATCCTGGTGCTGTAGTGAGAGGATGTGGGTTAGAGCCTGCTTCTAAGGCCTTCTACCTGTGTGACCTTGGGCAAATCGTTTAACCTCCATGGGCCAGGCAATAAATTGAGAGCAATCGCCTATCTGTATTGGCAGATGGAGTTTTCTCACTAGGAGTTCCCTCTGTCAGTGAACTCACAAGGCTTGTCCAAAACAAATCTAGCGCTTATTGCTATCTAGGTCTGTGAAGTTGCTGAAAAAACATTCCCCTTCAAAAAATGGAGCACAGATGAGGGCCTTCTTTATTTCTTCATCTCTTGACCTCTTCCAGCTGCTGATGCCTGTAGGCACACAGGGAAAGCAAAAGCCTCGTGGCTGTTCCCTTTCCTCTTCACCTGGCCCTGATATTGTTGGATTTGAACGCCAGCTCTGTTTCAGCTCAAGCTTGCAGGGGTTGGGAAGGCACAACTTTGCTGAGGAGAGCCTCGCCAAGCAAGCCTGCTCCATCTTTCCATCTGCTCAGCAGCACCGGGTCCCTCCAGAGCAGAGCTGCAAAGCAGCCAGCCGGGCAAAAAGTCAAACCATTCCTAGTCTGGATGTTTAAAATCTGAGAAACCACAGCAGCGACAGGAAAGATGTTCTCATAGCAGCACCTCCAAGTAACTGCTCACTGAACTGGTGGGTCATGTTAACAGATTTATGGGACAGGCCAGAGTAAGAGAAGCCGGGATTGACTGGAAGGAGCAGAGGGCTCCCAGGGAAAGATGAATAGCGAATAAACTTCAGTGATTTCAAGGAGAAAAGAAATCAAATAGAGATTTTTAATGTTAATATCTTAATGAAAATTAAAATAAAGTCAAGGTAGCTCAAGACTGAAATGGCCCACCTGCCTAATAGATTGCTTTAATTAAAGGTATCATTTCACCTGTTAGTTCACCCGGAAAGAACAGTATTTATAAGGATGTGACTGATTGTGTGTGGTGCAATTTCATTTCTGGTATAATTTGTTTTCTGACCAACAGTGTCATTAAGTTGTAAATAATATTTTTTAAAGTATTCTAAAATGAGGCTGGGGATGGTAAGATTAAGAATGAGAAAATTCAAAGGTTTGCTGAAAATCGACAGTGGAGGTTTTTCTAGGGGTAGGTTTCCTTTCCTTCACATATGATAAATTGCCATTTTTGGGGGTCGGGGGGAAGACCATTTAAATGTGAACCTATGGGAAGGACTCATTTATGGTATTTCTTGAGTAGATAGGCAAATGCCTTCCCCTGCATCTTCTTTCAGTGTCTTTTCATCCCATGTAGCTGGTTGGATACTGTTCCATATTTGTCTCTGTGTCCCCATTGCCTAGTACAACACCCAGAACATAGGCACTTAATAAATACTTGTTCACTTGAGTAGAGTTAATAACCTTTTCATATTCTGAGTGTGGAATTAGTTCCTATCCCTAATACCCATGTTACCTTCTGATAGTGACTTAGGTGTCATGAGGGGATTGTTTTATGATTATTGCCGACAGAATTTAGGAAACCACCTTGGTGCCTAACATCACCAGAGAATGACTTAAGGATGTGGGAGAAAAGAGCCCATTGTAGCTAAACTTTTAGCCCCTCCCTCATAATTCAAAATCTGCTTCACCATAAGGCCACCAAAGGTTTGGCAGTGTGACTTGTTAGCCAGCAAAGGTTAAGTTGTGGAACACACACATGCACGCACGCATAGACATACACACACACGCATTCACACATGTGTTTTTTAGTACTACAGATATATCTGAATTTGGTTCTCATATGACTAAAATAATTGCTTAACCAGAATAATTTGGAGTCTGGAATGTTTCAAACCTCTCTTGCTGTGTGTGTTGATATAATTTCTCATGAGAGCTGACATTCAGCATTCTTAGTGGTAATCCTCCAACCCACCATCCTTTTGGCTAAAGTTGTCTTATTCACCTGCTTTAAAATTCACAATGGCTTCCAATGCCTTGGCCTGAGTCTATTGTTTGAGAACTCTTCTCTTAAGTTCTTGCAAATGGGAAAAAAAAAATGGGGTTTATAGAATCACAGACCTAGATGGAAACTTAGAGATCATTCAGTTCTTCCTTGTCATTTGCTGAAGATTTTACAGATGATAAGGGATAAGGGCAGTCAGGAGGACCTGAGTTCAAATCCACTTCAGACACTTCCTAGCTGTGCCACCCTGGGTAAAGTCATTCATCCCTGTTTGCCTCCATTTCCTTTATGTCTAAATCATGTATTCATTTTGACTTTATCTCATTATATGGTGAGATGTTGGTCTATACCTAGTTTCTGCCACATTGATTTTCAATTTTCCCAGCAATTTTTGTCAAATGTTGATTCTTATCCCCAAAACTTGGATCTTTGGGTTTATCAAACACTAGATTATTATGATAATTATTTAGTGTATTATAAACCTAATCTGTTCCACTGGTCTAGCTCTCTGTTATCCAGTACTAGATTGGTTTGTTGATTACTGTTTTGTAATATAGTTTGAAATCTGTAACTACTGGTCTTCCTTCCTTAACATTTTTTTCATTGATTCCCTTGATATTCTTAACCTTTTGTTCTTCCAGATGAATTTAGTTAACAATTTTTTTCTAGTTCTTGATGTTTCATGGAGTCATTCATTGGTTTCTAGTTGTGCAATTCTAATTTTTAAGGAATTATTTTCTTCAGTGAACTTTTGTACCTCTTTTTCCATTTGACCAATTCTGCTTTTTTAGGAGTTAATTTCTTTAGTGAATTTTTGTACCTCTTTTTCTATCTGGTCAATTCTATTTTTTGAGGTGTTATATTCTTCAGATTTTTTTTTGTGCCTCTTTTACCAAGCTGTTGTCTTTTCATAATTTTCTTCCTTTGCTTTCATTTCTTTACCCAATTATTCTTCCACCACTCTTATTTGATCTTGAAAAATTTTTTTAGCTCTTCCAGGAATTTTTGTCTGGCTTGTGTCCAATTCACATTTTTCATTGAGGCTTTGCTTGTAGCTGTTTTGACTTCATTATCTTCTTCTGAGTTTGTGTATTGATCTTCCCCATTTAAAAATGTCACCATTTTTAAAAGGTTACCATTTTTGTCACCATTTTTATGGTGAGGTTTTTTTTTTTGTTGTTGTTGTTTGCTCATTTTCCCACTCTATTTCTTGATTTGGATCTTTATGTTGTGTTAGGCTCTGTTCCCAGTAAGGGGGTGGGGTACTGTCTCCATGTTCAGGCTCTTTTGTACTTCTGTTTTCTGAGCTGGTTCTGGGGATTTGGAAGTGTTGGATGCTTGCAAGGTAATATGATTTGGGGAAAGGTGTGGTCATGGCTCTCTTGGTCTACACCAAATATTGCAATCAAAACTTCTCAGGAGCCCTCCTCCCTTGGGACCAGAAATGATACTGTTCCTTAGGGTCCTGGATCCTGGGATGGAAATGATCCTCCTCCTCAGGGCTTCTACTCCTTGTTGACTGAAAGTCTCTTAATCCCTTCTTCCAAATTTATTTTAAGGTTAAGATGTGCCATTGTATCAATAATCCGGCTGGCAGCTGCTGTGGGCGGTGTAAAATCAACAACAACCAGCTCACAGAACGCTGCAAGCTCAGGTTCTTTTGATCTGCTTTACTAAGGAAAGCAATGTTAAGGGGTTGACAATCTCACTTTAATCCAGCATACAAATACCATTTACTTAGTTTAGAGGAAAAAGCCAGCACCCTGAACTTCAGAGCAAATACAAACAAATTACAAACATTGACAGACAGACCAAATACAATTCATAGTTACCAGCATCTAAATTCATCTTGGGAGCTCATAACAAGGGCTGGCCCAGAGTCACGCACGCCACCACTGCTTGTGGGTCAGAGCTCCGAAAAAGAGAAAGCCAACCCCTGGTTTTATATCTCTTTCAGAGTCAAGGGTGAGTCACATATATGTGACTCACAAATCGTCACAAAGAGGTGACTTAAACCCATGTGGTCTAAAAGCCTCTGATGTCACAAACATGTCACTCAAACCCATGTAAACTAGGCATTCCCTTGAGGCAAGGAGGTTGTCAAGGACTCCTAATTTAATCAAGGAAATAAAGGCCAAACTCTTCAAGGGCACTTGGTTGAACTAAGTGCTGAGAGCCCATTTTGATCGCCAATACAGCCATAGTATATGTGTTAGGCCAATTTCACAAAGCAAGCTGGTAAAGTTCTCAAGACACCAGGTCCCTTAGGTGCTAGATTTGGAGTCAGCAAGACTTGAGTTCATATAGTAGTTTCTAGTTGTGTCACTGGGCAGGCCATTATTTCTCTGAGACCCATTTTTCTCATCTGTTAAAAGAGGGAAATGATATTGGCACTAACTGTCAGAAGGTTGTTGTGAAGATTGATTGGAAGTTGGGGTGTCGGGGTGGGGGTTGGGGGTCTCTGTGTAAATCACTCTGAGATAATGCATTTAAAGCACTTCATAAACCTTTTTCTTGTGAGAATGCAAGCAACTGACATCATCATTACTATTTATTTCCCTCTCCAGTAAAGGACAATGGGGCTTATTTGATTCACTACAGGCCTGATACTCCTCTGATGTAGCTTAAACCCACCTAGGTTACAGACTCTGATAATGCTTCCATAAAGAGCAACCACTTTCATTTTATATATTTCTCTGGTGGCTGGAATGAAGCTTCCTGATTTTTCTATAGTTAAAGGATGTGATAGTTTTAATCTGACAATTGTATCTCCTTTCAGGGATAACCTGGAGGGAGCTCTGAAGGCTGGGCTTTTTAAAAATACCTATGTTAATTTAGTGCCTAACCTGATAGTACTCTTGGTTTATGGGCCTGCAGGCTGAAGAAATAGCCAGAACGGGACTCCTGTTAAGTCTAAGATCACCTCACAGATAATGTGTTTGGACTAAGTGTCTCATTTGGTTTTTGCATTAAGTCAGGAAGCCACACCATTGTGCACAGTGTGCTAATTTGCTTAATTCTTTTCCTGTCAACTAGAAAGACCTAGGGGGGTTTGGGGAACATGATTTTGTGTTATATGAGTCTAATATTGCTCAACGGTATCGAATGCCAGAAGTATATTAAAATGTAGGAGACTGTTGGATCCCTGCCTTGGGGAGGGAAGAGAGAGCTGTGCCAGGCTGACAGAGAGCTTGAGACAGATTTCCAGAATACTTGCTGTTAATAGGAAAATAAATGTACTGGGTGAACAGTCAGTAGAAAGAATGACAATATGTTTGCCCCAGGCATTTGGAAAAGATGCCACTAGCCCTGTTAAATGTGTGTGGGGTTAAAACTTAAGATGTCATGATGTTTGTGTACAGAGGAGACAATTCTTTTTGTCATGCTGCTTTTTATGCCTAAATACCTTTACGCCAGGGCTCTCTGCTGAAATTCTATCCATCTCTCCAGGTCCAAAACCAAGGCCATTTCCTTCATGTAGTCTTCCCTGATTGCCCTGCCAAAAGTCCTCCTTGATAATAGTAACAGTTAGAATTTATATAACTATGTGACTTTTGCAAACTATTTTATAAATCTTATTTAATTTGATCCTCACAAAAACTCTGGGAGTTAGGTGCTATTATTATCTCCATTTTATGGATAAGGAAACCAAGGCAGACTGAGCTTAAGCGACTTGCCCAGAGTCCTACTCAGGAGGAGTCTAAGGTAGGATTTGAACTCATGTCTTCCTGACTCCAACTCCAGGGCTCTAGCCACTGTGCTACCTAGCTGCCTCACAGTACTATCCCCACAACAGTTTCTACTTTTTAATGAACTTTGTCTTTTTCTAGTAATATCATCATGTTCACGTATGTTACAAATTTCTTGAGGGCCGAGGCGCGTTTCACTTATATTTGCATCTTCATCAGCACATAGTGTAATACCTTGTACATAGTAGGAGCTTATTAAATGAATGAACCATTTTTCGGTGTGTACTTTATCTTTCACTACAACTAGCAAGCATCAGTGTAGACAGTTGCCTATTATAGTTTGGCTAAGAGAGACTGGAATAGCTAAGGACAGTCAACAACAACAACAAAAAAATACCCAATAACCTGATGCTTATTTCTCACCTTGTGAATTCTTTGATTCTTTGATGGTCTGCAGTTTCTTTGATTTGCATGGTCCCTTCCAAAGATGCAAAGCACAGTCCATTCTCTCATCCTATATAACTCTTGTCCATATTCTCCCATGTTCCATGAAATTCTACCAAATATGGTTTATGAAGATATACATCTAGATACGGTGTGGATTCTAGAGGGTTATCCCAGGTATCCATCATCTAACCCTTGCAATGACCAGCCCATCTTCTTCACCATGCATTTTTATTTCCTTTAAAGTGAGAAAATCAAGTTGGATACCATTCCATTCCTCCCAGGAATGATGTTTAAGTGAAGCACCTGAGAGAGACTGTTGAATATGTGTAGATATTTTGCCATTAGCTCCGTTGGCCAGTGCTGTGTTGGTTGGCATTCAAAAAGGGCTGTCAGCTTCATCTAGTTCTTCTTTTAGGCTTTGTTTGGTGACTTTTTACCTCATGACAACTGGTGAGAGACCATGTCAACCTTGGGAGTTTTGAAAGGTCAGGAGAGCCAGACATGGGAATCTGGAAGTCAGAGTACAGTTGCATAGCATCAATACCATAAGGAGTAAGAAGAGACTTCTGGGAATGACCACCAGGATGCCAATCCAGTGCAAGCTGACATGTGAACTTATCTAGCAACCGTGATACATCTGCACATGAACTTGGTGGGATTAATACTATGTAGAACTAAGCGAAGTTTTGAGCCTACTCTCCTAGAGACCAGGGCGGTACAGGGGAGAGTACTCCCCAGAACTGTTGGGGGGAAGAAGGAATGTTTGTATGTTTGTTCTTGCTGTATCTTTGACATAAATATCCCTTTGTGAAAGCTAATGTTAAATGGTTAAAGGGAACTGGGAGAGCCATTTGCAGGTCCCTAACAATGAGGGGGTGGGGAAAATAGCCAATAGGGCCTCTAATCAATGGCAGTGGATGAAAGTGATATCCCAAGCTCTCAGTATCCTGCCAGAACCCTGATGGGAGGATGTAGCAGCCTGACTCTGGGAGAGGGTGTTAGAGCTTGCCATGCTCCATTAGGAAAGTAGGACATATAGGCTTCCTCCGAGAGGGTGGGGCAGCAGTATTATGGAAGGCTTGAGGAAAGTAAAAAAGGTTTGGAATATTCATTGTGGGTAGTGCAATAGAGACTCAACTGGAGAGGAGTAAAATGATTGCTTTGCTGCAGGGTCTCTCCTCACCCTCCCATTACCTTGCATTCTCTTCTTAAAACATTTGTATTTTCTATCTACACATATATCGAAATGTATGCACACACACACACGTATAGTAATGTATTTATATATATATGTCTATACATTATAAATCAATCAATCTCTTTCTCTCTCTCTCTGTCTAATCTATCTGTCGATGTTGTTTCCTCTGGTAAAACGTGTGCTTCTTGAGGGCAGTGACCATTTCGTTTTTGACTTTGTATCTCCAGTACCAAGAACAGTGCCTGGCACATAATAAGGGCTTAATAAATATTTGTTGATTGAATAATTTACTTAATTATGGGGTCCAGTTCTCCTCCTCTTCTTAGCAATGCCAATATTAGGCAGATCTCCAGAAAAGGTGGGTTTGTAATCATTTTACTAAAGCCAAATTAATCTGATGAATTATTTGTTATAACTTCCTTTTCCCAAAAGCTTGGTAAATATTAATTTCCACACATTTGGGTAGTCCAATAATACCTTTCAGGTGAGAAAATGAGGTACTTAAGAGCGTTTTCACTGAATCGTCTGGAGTCGCTGGAAATGCTGGGATTCAGACTGACATTGCTGAATCCCTTTGGGGTACTCTTCACTGCTCAGTCCATGAAGTCTCTGAGCTCTTTGTTTGCATTGAAAAAGACTGTCCGCATAGGCCATATCCAAAAAAAATTGTCTCCTTCTGCATTCTGAGTCCTTCTCTTCTATCACATCATTAGTCCTCTAATCCTGGTTGGTTCTAACACTAATAAAGTTTCAGTACAGTAGTGTTTCATCACCTTTATATACCATAACTTGTTTAACTATTCCACAATTTATGGATACCGCCCCCCAAGATTTCCATTCTTTGCCACCTTAAAAAGAACTAAATATCTATGTATATCTTTGTCTTGACTGTCTTTAGGAGAGGAATTGCAGAGTATTGCATTTGTTTTAGCTCTAAAAGCTAATCTAATTACTGTCTTGTGTCCCATGATGCCACAACCTTTGGAAATGGATGGGTTCGAATTAGTTTCAGCATAGCCAGTGATCCTAAATACCGCCTAGCTTATTGGAATAGTCCTAGCTCTCAGCTTTCAGTGTACCTGGCAAGAGCACTAGTTTGGAATAATGTTGGAATAATTTACTTGTCAAATAAAACATTCTCTCTTGATTAACTTGCTCTTGGCTTTTGGACCCTATTACACTTGAAGATTTCTAAGATGTCGTCTTGACACCAGTGGGTTAGGGAAATTTCCTGTACACCAAGGAATCTATCCCAATTGATACAGGAAAAGCAAATCACTCCCCAAACCCCATCATTGCTCAATTTTGTTGCTGTTCAGTCATTTTTTTTTTCAATCTTGTCTGACTCTTTGTGACCCCATTTGGGGTTTTCTTGGTAAAGATGCTGGAGAAGTTTGCCATTTCCTTCTCCAGCTCATTTTATAGGTCAGGAAACAGAGGCAACCAGGGTTAAGTGACTTGCCCAGGGTCACACCGCTTGTAAGTGTCTGAGGCTGGCCTTGAATTCATAAAGATGAGTCTTCCTGACTCTAGGCCCAGTATTCTATCCATTGTGCTAACTAGCTGCCCCATCATTGCCCACAAGACTATGTAAAAGAAAGCAACATATCAAGGACCGAGGATGGTTCACTGAAGATGACACAGGAAGGACCATTTTGGTCAGGTTTGGGGGCATAGCTGGAGGGAGAAATCAGAGTTCTTTCTGTTCATAGAATAAGACATTAGAGCTGTAAGGGGCCTTAGGAGAAGCTGAGACCCACGTTTTCATTCTTTCCAGAGGTGAACAGATTTTGTTCTAGTATCAGGATTGGCTAGAGTAGGGCTGGGAAACCTGTGGCCTCAAGGTCACATGTGGCCCTCTAGGTCCTCAAGCACGGCCCTTTGACTGAATCCAAACTTCACAGAACAAATCCTCTTAATGAAAGGATTTGTTCTGTAAAACTTGAACTCAGTCAAAAGGCCGCACCCAAGGACCTAAAAGGCTACATGTGGCCTGGAGGCTGTAAGTTCCCCACCCCAGGCCAGGGAACAGGGAAGGGTCTTAGCAGAAGCAAGAGGCAGAGTTCATTATCATTTTCCTTTGGCCCCTAGAAGCCTGCTGTGAATCTGCATGTATCCGTCCCCTGTCCTCCCTCTCCCCGTAGTTCCATCTGCAGGTCCTGTCTACTCTCATGTTGGATGAATCTACTGTATTTTGAAGGAACGTGGACTGAGAACTAAAAAGGACCTTACAGATCTGCTAGCCCTGTGTCCTGATTTTGTGGTAAAAAACAAACAAACAAACCCCCCCACCCCCAAACCTAGCTTCCCTTTTTACATGGTAGATTTTGGGTGGTGCCATGGAATCTGCTTTAAAATATCTCCATCATGGGGCAGAGAGGTGGCACAGTGAGTAGAGCACCGGCACTGGAGTCAGGAGGACCTGAGTTCAAATCTGACCTCAGATACTTGACACACTTACTAGCTATGTGACCTTGGGCAAGTCACTTAACCCCAATTGCCCTGCCTTCCTCCCACTCCAAAAAAGCCCCCAAAAACCAAAACATAAAATATCTCTGTCACCTACCTATTATGGCACTTCCTATCTGATTGATATTCTTACTATATAATTTCATTTGAAATTTCTATTCTATAACCAAGAAAGGCCAAGCAAAGCAGCATGGAGTTAAAAAAACCTGGGTTCAATTCCACTGCTTATCAGCTCTAGGAACTTGGCCAAATCAATTTAATTCTCTGGGTCTTAGGTTCTACACCAAAAAAATAGAAAGGACCCTCTGGAATGGATGGAGATGTTGCTGAAAATTAAATGAGGTATTTTGTGACTGTGTTTTGAAGAGTCACATGGCACTGTACCAATGTGTTCTTTGGGTTAAACAACGTAGGATCAGAGATCGACAGCAGGAAGGGACCTCAGACATCAGAGAGTCCAACACCTTCGTTTTGTCGTTGGTGTTGTTTTTCAGTTGCGCCTGACCCTCTGTTATCCCATTTTGGGGTTTTCTTAACAAAGATACTGGAGTTGTTTGCCATTTCCTTCTACAACTCATTTTACAGATGAGGAAACTGAGGCAAACAGGGTTAAATGACTTACCCAGGGTCACACAGCTAGGAAGTATCTGAGGTCAGATTTGAACTCAGGAAGATGAGTCTTCCTGAGTCCAGGCTCAGCCCTCTGTGCACTATGGCACCCCAAAGCTGCCCCCATTTTACAGATGCGAAAACCCTCATTTTACAGACAAGAAAATGGAAGCCTATTGAGGTCATAAGTCTAGAACTGGAGGGGACTGCATAAACTATGGAATCCAAAACCTCATTTTACAGTTTAGGACATTAAGGCACAAGGAAGTTTGAGACTTGGGGAAGTTCCCCTGGGTAGTAAGAGGTGGGATAAGTGGAATTCTCTAGATGGGCATTTTGAAATATATACTTGTTTCCTGGAGGTAAGAGGGCTGGGGGTGGGAGTAGGGGCCTATTTTCACTGGTACAACAATAAAGATTGACCTATGTGCTTAGCTAACAGAAAGCAGGGTCCTGATGGGAGAACACTCAGGCCAGATAAGTTTGATGTTTAGGAAAGGTATGGAAGAGACCCTATCTACAGAGTAGTAATTAGCCATAGCAGTAGGTAGGACTAATGGGGAAGGAAGTGGAGGAGCCTAGAGGACCCTGAGACTGTTTGCATATTCTTTCTAGAATGGGACAGCTTGTCTCTCAGAGGGAGTCTAGCCCTTACCCCCTTGAGGATTTGGGAAGATTGGGGAGCCCTGTGATTAGAAGGAGGGTGGTTGGTTCTATTTTTTTTTTTTTTGGCAAAGCTGTATTCGCTTTATGTTAGATATGGCTCTGCAAGCCTCGAGAGGGAAGTCCTGTCTGAGGCAGCCTTGTGGCCCCTGAAGAAATCCAGCACTTAAGGCACATTTTACCTGCATTGCAGTTTTTTCCAGGGTTGGCCCTGAGCACTGGAGCTGGTGCATCCTGGAAAGAAAGCCAGGGCCTGATTCTATAAACCCATGACATGTATAAAGAAGAGAGCTCTCAAGGGGGTCTTCATTCATTTTGGGATTTTGCCTGTTTTGTAATTTTCTTCAACTGAATTCTTTGGGGTTGAGATATGAGGAAAGATGAAGTGAGAAGATCCAAGAATGAGCCTGGGGAGCAGCAGTTTTGAATCTTATTTTAACAAGCAGTCTGTTGGGAGCGTTGCTACATTTAAATACCTCAAACCCATTTGGTTTTCACCCTTGTCTCCCCCAAGCAGTCTATTGAATGGACCTCAGCTATTAGACTATTAGACAATTATATTTTCTGCCCCTCCCCTCCCCTTCTCACGCCTGTACTTCTTTGATTAAGGTTGTTTATTTGGGCAAGGTGATTTGGAACTCTTTTGACCTCTTGGATTTGTCTTGGAAAACATAACATGCTGTGGATGTTCCATATGGAAAATGCATAAACACGTGCGATTTCTAACTGGGAACTTGGGAGCACAGAGGTAGCTGAAAGCCAGGAAAACAGGATCAAGCCTGACTCCTAAAAGCCTGAGAACCAAATAAAATAAAATCAAACCTAATCTCGTCACCTTCACCTGACAAATCCATTTATGGCCTCTGTACTACTACTAGGGTCCCTGAAGCGCTGATCCATTCAAACTTTTTTTCTCTCCTGGGCTTCTGTGACCATAGTAATGACCATAGTAATTTTGTAGCCACCATCTTTTGGAGAGAGTTTCTGCCAGGGTCGCTCGTGGGCTTTCCCCATTTTTAACTATAAATCACTACATCTTGCTTTCTAATTATCTAATCTTTCCCACAGCTGATTGGCAGAGGTCTCTACCTTCCTTTCCAGGATTATGTGGAGTCCTGAAAGACCATTCCTGCTATGTCTCATTCCTAAGCTCATAAGTGGCAAATTCAAGTTATCTCCTGAAACCTCATGTGATTGAAATATTCATTTCCATTCTCTTTTCTCCACCCTTCCCTGTCCCCTAAACTGTCCCTTTACTCCTTTACAATGCCTGTGCTTAATAACAGAACTTGAATGACCCACAATATCCTCTAGGTTTCTTTTTGGTGATAAAGCACAAAGATTACTTCCTACAGCATAATTAGCATTAGGCTGGCAAACGAAGTCTTTCATGCAGCAATTGGTTCTTCAGTTCCTAACAATTTAAATGGTCATTGCTTCAAATGCTATGTCCTAGGTCCTCTTGCCTTTAAGATGAGGTAAAAGCTCTGGAAAACCTGAAATGTAAAGGCTGCACAATTTAGAATAGATGAATACTCAGACAACTAGAGGTGTTTACCATACTCCTGACAAAAGCTGCAGGGATGGGCCATAAAAGGCAGGGAGGTGAGGGGGAGTCCTCACAAAAAGTCATGGGTAAGTGGCAATGTTCAGTTTCCCTTTGGGAAATACTTGGCTACGAGGAGCGAGCCAGGAGTGAAAAAAGGAAGAGGTTTGGGTTTGGTAAATGCATAAAAATAAAAATCTGCAAATTATTACAGCATTTTACAGCTACAAAGAATTTTCAGATAGTCAACTAGCATTATTAAGTGCCTTGATTTTCACAAAAAAAGCAGGTATAGCATGTATGACAGGTACAAATTTCCATTTTATTTAGAAAGACATCAAAGTACAATGAGTGACGCTGGATATTTGGGAGGGCAGTGTGTCAGTTTAAAAGGAGAGTTTCTCTCTCTCTCTCTTTCTCTCTCTCTCTCTCTTTCTCTCTCTCTCCCTTCCCCCCCCCCCCCCCCCCCGCCATCTCTTCCACCTCCTCCACCCCCAAAGGTTCCTTCCAGGGCTAAACTGTCCATTTTGGGACTACTGTTCAGCCACCTATGCTTAGAGGAAGGAAAGACTGTCACACCTTCTTTAGCCCTCAGGGTGGGGGGAGGATAAGTGAGAAAGAGATACTTGCTATATAGGAGAGTCAAAGGAAGAAAAGAGGTGAGGGAAGAATCACTGGGTCACTCCTCCTGGTTTAGTGACCAGCCTATTATGACTCAGCCTTGTTATAGTCTCCCCACATTTTTAGCCATCATGGGGTGGGAGCCCAAGGCATCACTCAGGGTTTGCTGTATCATTCCAAAATGACAAGTCTTTCAGAAGGGACTATGACAACCAGAAGTACTCAGAGCAATTCAGTGTACTGCACCACCTGCGACCTATATATAAAGTGATTTATTGCAGGTCAAATAGCTATTAATGGAGCCAGGTTTTGAAAACATTTCCTCATCCCTATACCAGTGTTTTTTATACTTTGTGGGATCAGGGAATAGTGAGGTTGTGTATAGACAGGTGAGAAACTGGGTGGATGTCTAAATGGGGCGACTGGAGACACCTTGCTCTTTGATGTGTCCTAGAAAATCTGGGTGTAAGTGGATAGAGATAGAACCTTGAATTTAGGAAGATACAGATTTAAGAACTACTTCTGACATATAATGTTTATATGACCCTCTGAAAGTCATTTATTCTTTCAGTGACCCTGGGCAGCTAGCTAATTGCTATAAGTTGCAAATCTATATAGACAGAGAGACTTTCCTTAATGGTCATTCCCTTTACTAGTGGTTTTCAAGCTTTTCCAATTTCACATCTCTATCAGTAAAAAAAGAAAGAGCTTGCACCCCCTTTGTGTATTTGTATGTTGTATCCATATACTATTATACTAACAATTATTGTATATTATAAACCTTACACAAAAATAGAAATTAAGAATGGTGAAATTAAGATGAAATAACATTTGGTCCTAGTCAACTGAAATAGTGAACTGATTGGATATGTGAAGCAAATGAAAGAAAAGTTGAAGATGATGCTAAGGCTGAGAAGCAGGCAAACTAGAAGCATGGTAGTGGCCTTTACAGGAGAAGAAAAAAACTGGAAGAAAAAAATTAACTATTTTAGAATCTCTATAGAAAAATATAAAATAATGCATCATACTTATTAAGTGTGCTGTCACAATATTTAGGAATTAAGACAGTAACTATGTGTAGATATGAGAATAAGCAAGTAAGCATGTTTTATTAAAATACTAACTTGTTGTGACTTGGTGTTCTTAGTACATCTTTGTATAAAAAATAGCTTCTTAATTTCATAAAAATTGTTGAAACGCCTTTTCACTAGTGGCAATCAACATTTTTATTTTCCACTTTTATTTTTCATATGTTATACCAAGGATATTATTTTATTCCAAATCATTGATATACTGTATAGATTTGGGATCTAGGACAGAAATCAAGAAATTTGGAAGAGGAAAGGATTTGGTGGGAATGATAATGAGTACTTTTTTGTATCTATTTAGTTTGGAATGGCTACAGGATATTCAGTTTGAAATGTCTAATAACAGCTAATTGGTGATATGGGACTAGAGCTCAGGAGAGATATTGGGGCTGGATATATAGATCTGGCAGTCACATGGATAGTGATATCAATTAAACAGGGGGCTCTTTAGGGCCTTCTAGTTTTCCCAATCACAGCTTCCTGCTAAGGGATTTGATAGCCAGCACAACAAAACAAATGTTCCCTTGAAGAAGCCAGAGGAATTTGGGATTGAGCAGGATCTCAGCCTTCTGTTACTCTCCTATCCCAGAGTAGATCCTCATTCCTGAAGGTCCATGATAAAATCTCATGCTAGTGGTTTCCCTGGTTGCCTGTATTACAGCACTGTGATGCCTGCCTATCCCAGGTAGTCTCTAACTGCATGGGCATTGAGCTTGGTTGACTGTCTTTAGTGCCTTCCAAGCCCTTAGATCATATGCCCTAACCTTTGATGATTCCTACCATTCAGCTAGACTATGATGTTCATAAGCTCTGTCAGGAGCAGAACTTCTTGTGCGGTGGTCACAGAGAGTATACCTTAGTCCTTGCTTTGAAGATCTTTACTGTCTCCTTCTTTGTGGCATGAAATAACTATCAAATAAGTTCATATTGGTGTTTTTAGGAGAGCCTCACTCCATGCTTCACGCTCAGCACTGATATTATAACAAGTGGTATCTTATGAGGCTAGCCAAAAACATTTCCTTAAATGCCCTTTATTCTCCAGCAAATGGCTATTCCCCTCTTAAAGGTGGCCCCCATCTAATGCTGCCTACCCCTGTGTATTGGCAATCAAAATGGATTTGAGTGACATGTTTACACCACATGGGTTTAAGTCACATTTTTGTGACGGTTTTTGGTCACGTGGGTGAGTTGCATGTGTGACTCACCTTTGACCCTGAACAATATATATAAAACCAGGGGTTGGCTTTCTTTTTTCAGAGCTCTGAGCTGCAGCAGTAGTGAAGCATGACTCTGAGCCAGCTGTTGTCAAGCTCCTGGCTGAACTCAGACATTGGTAACTATGACTTGCATTCGGTCTGTTTATAAATGTATGTTTGCAATTTGTTTGTATTTGCTTTGAAGTTCAGGGTGCTGGCTTTTCCCCTGAACTAAGTGAATGATATTTTTATGCTGGATTAAAGTAAGATTGTTAACCCCTTAACATTGCTTTCCTTAGTAAAGTAGATCGAAAGGACCTGGACTTGCAGCATTCTCTGAGCTGGTTGGTGTTGGTTTCACACCCCCACAGAAGCTTCTAGCTGGATTGTTGACCTGCCCCCCCAAAATGTCCCAAAGACTTAGGATGCCTGAGGCTCTCCAGTTGCAAAATAAAAAGCTGCATACTAAATCCCAGCAGTCTCTTTTCACTTTTCCATGAAGAATAAGCATGAAATGATGAAGTCTGCAATAAAGGAAGCAGACATGTGAGTAGAGAGAGATGTGGAGGCAGAAATGTCAAAATTTACCAACTGATGGGATAATATGTGTGGTGAGGGTAAGTGAGAAACTGAGGTTAGCAATGAAGTTACAAACTTGGGAAACTGGAATTGTGGTGCTTTGGACCAAAATAGGGAAGTTTGGAAGAAGGGTGAGTTTAGGGGAAAGAAAATGACCTCTATTTAGACATAGTGAGAAAGACTTTGCTATCCATAGAGAAATTAATTGCTATTGTGCTATGGTTCTTGTGTTTTGGAAGAAAAGACATTTGAGACCAAAGATGAGAGGTAACTCTAGTTATGGCCTTTCTCATAGCTGATAAAATTTCAAGATCTTTCTCTCTCTTTGTGTCTCTCTCTCTCTCTCTCTCTCTCTCCATATTTGTCATCTTTATCATCTCTATCTATATACACACATATATGCATATATTTACATCATCTGTTCCTCTTAATGAAATACATAGTGATATTTATGTTTGCCTAAGCCTATTAGAACAAAATTTGAGACTGAGAGAGGTAAAAAAAAAGGCTTATGGAGAAGAAAAGTTTCTGCAAGTTTTATAAACTAAAATGAGGGGTCTGTTAATTAGTTTAGATAGTTTCTCTGTTTGTGGGCATTCGTGAGGCAATATTAGATCATGCCCTTAGATTTCCCTCAAACTAGATATGATAGAATTAATTAGTTAACTAATCAAATAACTGCCTGAGGGGTGGCAGTTTACTATTGAAAATACAAGTACCCTTGTCCCACAAACATGGGATTTAAGTTCCTTTGCTATCAGAAACTCTAGGAGAGAATAGTCACTTCTCCTGAAGGTCCCCATCATTTCTATCCCAGAAACCAGTCTTCTCTATTAGTGAGAATCGGTTCTCGTAATAAACTTATAGAGTGCCTTACTCAAGAGATAGAAGAGATTAAAGTTATGGATTCCCAATAAGCCTAGAAAAAATCTTGGTGAAAGTACTATTGTGGTTATTAGGGAAAATTGGAATGTTGTGGGGAACATATCCCTAACATTCAAGGATGACCCCAGGTAAGTCAATCATAGGTTCCCATGGTCACCAACCAGCATCACTTCCAGATGAAGATTGCAGCAGAAAAGATCATGAGTCCAACCAGTTTGACAATGGTTACATTTTTCTCTTAATAGTAATGAAAACAATTCTTCTTGAAGAAATGTTCAGAATTCAATGTTTGCTTTAGATTCAGTATAGACCAAAGAAAGAGGCTTAATTGATGATTGTGGCTTAGAAAACATATGGTGACCTGATGCTTTACTTACACTGGGAAGAAAAAGCTCAATAAATCTGGGATGGCCTAATAGAATTTTAACAAATGAACAAATCACTTGGGCTGTTCTGATGGTAATTAGTGATGAAGTCATTTACGCCATAATAGAAGCCATGGTTCTCCCCAAATTGTGAAGAGGGGAGCCTGTGGTAGGTACTCACAGTCCCTCCATCCAAAAAGGGTTGAGAGGGAAAGGAAGAAAGAAAAAAGCAAGAGACAGAAAGATAGAGAGGAGAGAAAGGAAAGGGAAATGAAGAGGGAGGAAGTAAGGAAGATAAGAGTGGTGTGGGGGGCGAAGAAGAGGAGTGAAGGACTACTGATCACAAGACAGCTCATTTGGTTTCATTTTAGTGAGAATGACAACTCTGAGGTGACCTTCTTAACGTTGCAGCGCTGCTTTCCTGTACTGCTTGTGTGTCATATTGTCCATCTGTGTTATATTAGGAGGAAAGAACATTCTTGGCAGTACATTGATGGAGAGTTTTAATTTTATTCTTCCACAGAAAATGGAAATTTAAACAAAAGATTTCTTTTAAGGAAGGGACTATTCCTCCCTATATCAACCATTCCAACTGAAATACTTGTTGGATATTATAAAATACATATATAATTTTATCTCCAAGTCAGTGATTTTGTATTCTCACTCTTAACAAAAATTAAATGGGATATTACCTGGTACATAGTTTGAGAAACTAGTTTGTACATATCAGCTGTTATACCCAGAGATGAAATAAGTGTTTAAGTTGGGTAGTTTTGGACAAATGAATCTTAGAGTCATGGAACCTTTGAGCTTGAGATAATAAATGGCCAAATAGGAAATATTAAATAGTTGTGTAAGCTTGGGCAATTCTGTTATTTTTCTGGACCTCAGGTTCTTTTTCTGTAAAATCAAATAGATCAGGAAGCATGGTGTGGTGGAGAGCAGGCTGACCTTGGAGCCAGGAGGAGCTGGCTTCAAGTCCCGGTTCTTGCATGTAAAAATGTGACCATGAAGAAGTCACTTCTTAGAGTTTTGGGAAGACTTTAAATTATGGATGAGTAGTCAAGATAGAGCTAGGTAGTGCAATGGATAATGCATTACATCTGGGCTCAGGAAGACTTGAGTTCAGATCTGGTCCTGGACACTTACTAGCTGTGTTATCCTAGGTAGGTCACTTAACCTCTGTCTGGCTCAGTTTCTTCAACTGTAAAATGGGGATAATAATAGCATTTAGCCCTCACAGTATTATAGTAATGATCAAATGAGATAATATTTGCAAAGCATTTAGTACAGTGCCTGGCACTTGGTAGATGCCTTAATAAATGCTTATTCTCTTCTTCCCTTTCTCCCTCTCTTTCAATATTGTGACAGATAAAATCTGAAATAATTGAGGAAACAAAGGTTCGAGCTTCCAAGCCTATCCGTGTATTAAATAGTGCATGCCAATTGCATAAAATTGAGAGCAGGTCTCTTCAGCTTGGCTCTGGACCCCAAATACAAAGGAAGACAGATTTTTATGTGTGTGCAATGAAACTTAGGTTCAGATTCTCACCTGCAATAAGACACACTCCCAACGGAATAATGCTTTTATTGAAAGGCAGGGAATACTACATTGGATTCACAACAGCAATTACTAACAATTCCTAATAACACAACTAATACAGCAAAAGCAACAAAGACACAGACAGACAACATAAAGCATCACCATTTGGGGCAACTCTGATACCTGAGTTTTCAAGCTGGGGAATCACAGGGTACAGCTTATCAGGGTCCCGAATGGGAGGGTCCCAGGCAGAGCGTCCTCTCCATGGGTGAGATTCCAATGTGACTCACTCATGTGGAAACTTAAATAGGACTTTGAACAAAGAAGGCTAACTGTCCCGGATGTTTCCCGCCCAGGAGGGGAGCCACCCCTCAAAGTGGGGTCTCGGAGGTGTTTTGTTCTTAAGAACTGGCTAGGTTCTTAGAATGGCAGTTTCTCCAGATGTTTAACCTTAAGGATGTTTATTATTCTTTGCTCAAGGCCTGGTCATGTGCGAGAGTTCACGCAGGGGACAACCTGATACATATGTGCAAGGCCTGCAGTATAATATGGAGGATCTTTTATATATAATGATTTTATCATTCAATGTATTAAAACCAAAAAATTAACAGAATGTAAGTTGCGTTACAAGATTAGACAATATGATTTCTAATTGGAAGAAATATTAGGAACTTTCTGAATTGGGAGGGGGAAGAGTGAGTAGGTGAACTTTCCCAGATGTGAAACAATATGTCACTCAATTCCCACAATTAGCAAGCAGGTAGAATAGACAGGAAAATGAAATTTTAGTCTCAAGATGGAGTCAGTTTTACAAGATAGAGTCATTTTGGTTCACATATTTCTCTCAATTTTCCCTTTTGATCCATGGGGGACTAGCCCATTCCCCCCCCCCCCCCCCATGGATTACTTGTTTATAAGCTGAATTTATAAGGTTTTTAATGGGCTTATGCTCACTATCAGCATTACATACCAAGAAAAGACCACTGGCGGGCACCCTCTCACAAAGCTTAGTACAACAATGAATATAAAGCCTAAAAACAGTAATGATAATATCCCCTAAGGAGACAAACCTTGTTAAATAGACCCCATAGGTAAACTAAGTTAGGCTATAGATCAAACTACTTAGAGGGCTCACAATGGGCTAATTTTGAGAGGGAAGAGTTATGTCACCAAGGTAACCAAGAAAATTTAGCAAACATAAATACCATGAAACAAAAGGCCAATATAATACAATGATGATCATCAGTATTAAGTAATATCAAGGCTTCTTGTGTCCTAGTAACTTACTCTCAATGTCCACTTAATCAGCAAATTTTGTCCTGAGTCCCAGATGCCCCACGTAGTCATCTGATCCCTGGAAATATTTTCTCTTGGATATTCTGGAATAGGACTCATTTTCATTACAACTCTCAAGGGGGTTCTGCTTCTCCAGTTCCAAGTGACTTGCAGAAATTCCTAGTTAATTCTGCTAAAATTTGCCAGTAACAAGTCTTAATACAATTTAGCACAATCTCTTAAACTTGGTTTTCCAATAACTAGTTCATATGGTGAAAACCAGCTCAATCCTTATGGTTTGAAGCAGACTTACCAGGAAAATGTCAAATTAAGAACCCATGATTCATTTGAAACTTCAGAGAATTTTAGTTTTTCCATGCCACTTGGTGTTTTTTTCTTTACGTAAACCATGTACCTGTTATGAGCAATGATCAACAGACTGAAGAAAGAATTAAAAAAAAAATTCTTAGGGGCATGACTTAGAAAATGAGCACTTCTGTTTCTTAAAACAGATACTTCCAAATAGGAAAATTCACTTTCTTTACAATTATCAATGCAATTTTATATGTAAAATACTTAAGCCAATTTTGAGAACTTAACATGACCAAAGCCTGAATTTCCTATTAGAAACATTTAGAAGTCAATCATATTTTAATTCTATTTCTCTCCTATAGGAAGATATCAGCCCTACATTGTAATTTTTACTCAGATGTTGTAGTACTAATTTATGTAATTAATAGATTCTGTACAACAATGATAAAAATTTCTACAGTTCACAGTTATTTATAGAAATTTGCTTTGAAAGGAAAAAAGAAGGGACATAGTTACAACATTGTCAAGACTGTTCCCTTGAAGGCACAGAATGACCTGACATATACCATAACAAAAGGAAAAAAAAAACTCTCTTAACTATTGATTCCAGGCATGAATCATATTTAGCCACCAATCACATAACAAAGCTCCACATTATTCATAGGGTATGAAAAGCCAGGCTCAGGATTAACCAGGAAGGAAATTTCCTGTTCAAAAATGATAGCACAATGGGGAAACTTCAAGAGGATCCTACCTTAGGACATGCCAAGATTGTCCCTTCAACTTTTCCTAGGGACAGACATCCACCCTTAGCAGTCCTCAAACTGCAGCATATGCCATTTTCTCCATGAATGGTGGACTTATTAGCTTCATGACCATCTTAATACTTAATGCCATATCTTAATCCAATCCACTCTTATCAAATTATCTCAGAAATGTAACTTCATTACAGATTATTCAGATGTAATTTCACAATTTTACGTAAGTGATAGCTAAACAATTTCAGACGAAAACTTGCTCTTTATTATAGTAAACATGTGAATGCTCCCATTTTGGCAAGGAATGGGACAGGAGATCTTATTTCCTCAGTTCTGGGTTCTCAAACTTCGGTACTGCAGAATTTTACAACATGCAATCAATAGGCATGCTAAGATCTTATGATCCATCCTGAATACAGAGTCACAAAGAACCTCACAGATAAAAATATTTTAAAGAGTCTGTGTATTTTCCCAAACAGCAAATTATTATAATTGTCTATTTTAAAGCAAAATACACCCCATTAAATAGTGAATAGTTTTCAAATATCTATTTTAATCACATTCTTTTAACAGCTCAATTCATAATCCATCAGAATCCAGACCAAAGAGAAGTCACCTTTCTAATAGCATTTTTGATATAAGAAAGTAATAATAGTTTACTAAATTTAACAAAAGTTAGAAACACAATAATAAAACATGAGTTAAATAACATCATTTCAGTCAAATGCATTTCCAAGTCATCTTACACAGAAAATCATTGATTGTTAGCATTTTTGGCATTTTATAGTAATCACAACAAAAGCCTGGTATAGAGTTATACAGTATAGAGCAATAAATTCAATTAAATAAATAATAATAATAGCAATAATAATAGTTAACATCTATACAGTGCTTACCATATGCCCAGCAATGTGTTAAGCACTCTACAATCTGTATATCAATTTGATCCCCAAAACAACCCTGGGAGGTGGGTGCTAATTCTATCCCCTTTACAAATTAGGAAACAGAGGAAAATAGAGGTAAAATTTTCTTTAATGTCTATAACCACAAAATCAAAATCTCCATTTTCCAGGGCAATTAGTCACCTGAGATTTAAAACTTAGAGCCCAAAGTTAAAAATTAGCCCATTTCTAAAGGTTTGAGGTAGCGCCTCCACCTTTCAATAAACTTTTTATTTGTTTTCTTTAAAAAATCATCCAAAGAGCTAAATTAATTCCTTTTTCATTCATAATCTAGTCCCACCCTCTCTTTCCTTAAGGCTTTTCAGTTTAAACTTTAAGTAAAAGATAGGGAGAGATCCCAAGTTGCAGCTTCAAATTCACATCCCCTTGCTTTGGCACTCATGCAATTCTAAAGACTTAGGGAATACATCTCTGGAATTGTCTTTCAGGGGCAGAGTACTGTATTTCTTAATCATTTCCCAAACTATCCAAATAGCTAATTTTTATTCCATAGAATGTTTCCTTTGCAATTTAGTGCAAAATTTTACATAATCCTGATTAATTACAATATTGTTGCTCTTTTGGGTTACTAAGAGCTTAGAAATGCATGGTTTCTTCTAATTTTCTTTGGTGACCTTGATTCTGGTTTATAAAAAAATTAATTCTGTCCTATAAAGCTTAGAAAATTCTGCTTCAGCCTTCCCAAAATACATTTCTAGTTCCTGGTCACCTTCCTCTCTCCCTTTCTTGTTGTTGTGAATATTTATCCTCCTCATCCAGAAAAGGGGCTGAGTCCAGACAATGGTGGGGTACGGTAGGCTGACTAACATGCCTGGGGGGGGTGGGGCTTGGTGGTCATTATTATTCTCTCTTTCCAAACTGCCATTAAAATTTACTTATTTTTTAAGTTGCTCCCTGATTGAAATAAGCTTTTCTCTTTTCATGGTCAAGAAAGAGTTAATAATAGGCAGTTTATAAGCATCAGATTTTTTTTTTAATCAGTGAAAACATTTTCATTGCATAAAACAGTAACTCTATCAGTGTCCAGGAAATGGGTGATAAGCCCCTGGAACTGTCACTTTCAAAGTCTTATTCTTATTTTTCCTTAAAACAAATTCTACAGAGTAATACCCCAAAACTCACTGAGAAATTTCACTATTTGTTAAGCTTCTGCTAAATGTCTTATCAGATAGGATAAAGAGAAGGGCGTGAGTTCCTTATTCAGCACTTGCCTTAACTCTGCTTATACCAGTGGAATCAACGTTTCTCAGAACTCTTTCTTAACTGTAATTCCTTCCCTTCAGAAAGAGGAGAGAGGTACTTAGCCTTAGTCTACAAACCTTCAAAATCTACTAAGAGGGGCAGCTAGGTGGCACAGTGAATAGAGCACTGGCCGTGGAGACAGGAGGACCTGAGTTCAAATCTGGCCTCAGACACTTGACACATGTACTAGCTGTGTGACCTTGGGCAATTCACTTAACCCCAATTACCCTGCCCCCCCCCCCCCCCCCCCCCCGCAAAGTGACAAAGCAAAATCTACCAAGATGTTACCATGATTTGGAAATCTATAGTAAAGATGCTACATTTCAGTTACAAAAATTTGATCTTTAATTTATAATGCCACACATTATTATAAACCAGGAAAAGATTTTCCTTTGTTTGATTATTTGACTTTATTTCTGTAACCCCAAGCTGACAGGCTAAAATGACAGAGAGAAAATATCTTGCTTTTTTTTTTTTAACCTAATCTGCCACTAAAAGCCTAAATTGGGAGTCAGTCTTGCTTACTGGGACAGAGAATGTGACATCAGATTACAGAAAGCTGGGAGAACTGTGTCAAGAATAAAACTATGAAGCTTCATTACTCTTCCCTAGCATTCCAGACACTGGCTGAGGATTTTTACAGAGGTCTGTATGGCTGGCTTCACTTTCTTCTTAGCACTTTTTCAAGGTAGCAGAATTTACAAACAAAACCCAACACAACAAAAGACAAAGATTTTTCTGACCCTTTTACAAAGAAATGAAAACAGACAAAATGATAAGACAAACACATACTTGCTAGCCTCCTTATCACCTTTAATTTGCTTTATTTAAAAGTCTCTTCTTCAGGCCAAATTTGCAATCCTTTTGAATTTTTATATGTTTTAGACCAATCTCAATTTCTTTAATGTCAGTTTTAGCTAGCATGGTCTTCCCTTGATCTCAGAACAAAAGAAATTTTTCCCAGGATGGCTTCGCATTGGGACGCTATCCCTGATTCTCACAATTTTCCCAAAGGAACTTTCCCAGCAGTGTGAAGGCTTAACCTAACTTATTTCCCAAAGGGAACTTCTCCTATGGTGAGGAAGGTTGGCTTCACTTATCCCCTTAAAGGGACTTCGCAGGACTACTTACTTCTCCAGCAGTGTTAGGGCTTACCTTAGCTCAGAAGAATTTGAAATTGAGGGGGGTCCAACCTCTGAGGCAGTCTTCCAAGAAGTCTTGTGGTGCTTTAGGAAGCTATTCTAAGATGCTGTCTTGAGCATCAGAGTCCTTTCTTGACCTGGCTGACTCTGCCAAGAACTCTGATAGGTGAAATCTGGAATAATTGAGGAAAAAAAGGTTTGAGCTTTTGAACATATCAATTTATTAAACAATGCATGCCAATTGCATAACAGATTGGGAACAGGCCTCCTCAGCTTGGCACTGGACCCTAAATACAGGAGGAGACAGATTTTTATGCATTAAAAGCAAACAATTTACACGATATAAACCAGGTTACAAAATTAGGTAATCTGATTTCTAATTGGAGGAAAGCTTAGGGACATTCTGAGTTGGGAGGGTGATGAGTATGTTTTGGAATTGGGAGGGGGGAGAGCAAGCAGATGAACTTTCCTGGACGTGAAACAGGATGTCACTCAATTCCAATGATTAGCAAGCAAGAAGAATTTACAGGAAAATGAAACTTTAGCCATGAAATGGAGTAAGTTTTACAAGATGGAGTCAGTTTGGTTCATACAATTCTCACAATTCTCTCAGTATCAGCTAAAGAAGTTTTCATACCTGATGCACCCAAGAAATAATAGATCTGCTCCTTGTTCCCTTCTAATTAGGGTGTTGGATTAGAAAATCTCTAAATTTTCTTGCAATTCTGATATTCTGTGATTTTATGATTTTTTTCTAACTCAGAGTACTTACTTTCAGGGACTTCTCTGCAAAAATTGTGTTTCACCTCCACACTGCTAAGATAACTCAGTGGTAAGTGAAAAATTCAGCCGGTCAGACCATTGTTGTGTCTCATTTTTGATTGAATTGTCTAGTTGCTTTAGCACTGTGGAGATGCAAACACAGTGTACTTGGGGAGAAAGAATTCAGTATGTAGAAATGAGAAACTTAGGAACACATGTTGTGTCTGAACTATTACATCTCCAAAGAGAATAGCTATGAGGGGACAAGATACAATCTGAGTTCTAAGTGAGAATGTTGCAAGCAAGACTCTGTGAAAAGTTAGATGGTTACTGAACTGGGCGATTGAGATCATAGGAGTCTTTGAGGCTGCTGCCAAAATCTCCTAACACCCAACTTCTTTTTATTTCATAATTGCCTATAGCGCCCATTTTGTAAAAGTTTTATTCTCTATTATGACTTACAATTTTTCACAGAAGGATGAAAGAGAAGGTACTTGGTGAAAAAACAACCAGTACTTGTCAGCAATGTCTGAGAAAGAGGTTGTATTTGGCAGGGGGTTCTTAATCTTTTTTTGTCGTGTAACTTCTATCAGTCTGGGGAAGCCTATGGACCACTACTCACAATGATGATTTTAGGGCCACTACTTACAATGGTATGTTAAATGTATAACATAATTTAAACACATAAAGGATAAAACAAATATGATTACAAGGAAAACAAATTATGTTGAAATCCGTAGATCAAAATATTTTTAAAAATTAATATAATCCAGGTTAAGAATTTATGGGTTAGAGGCTTTGTAAGGCCCCTTTCAGCAGTAAGGTTCCATGATTCTATGCAATAAGCCCAATTAAAAAACAAAAACAAAACTTCCTACAAAGGAAAATGTTCTTGTGTCCACATGCTTGAAAAACAGTATCACAACTCTTGCTTGGATGGGTTTATCCATATACAAAATGGCATTTTAATGATTTTATTTTCATGATATCTTGAAAATACAAAAAGTGAGTTTTGTTGTGTAATAAGTGATATAATAGACAGGTAGGTGGTGCAGGGGATAGAGCACCCCCTGGAGTCAGGAGGACCTGAGTTCAAATCCTGCCTTGGACACATACTAGTTCTGTGACCCTGGGAAAGTCACTTCACCCCATTTGCCTCAGTTTCCTCATTTGTAAAATGAATTGGAGAAGGAAATGGCAAACCACTCTATTATCTTTCCCAAGCAAATTCCAAATGGGATCACAGAAAGTCAGACCCAACTGAAATGACGGAACAACAAAAATGTAGCATCAGTATAACGTAGCTGATAGAGCACTGGATTTGGAGCCCAAACCAGCGTTCAAATCCAACTTCTGCAATTCATTAACCTTGTGACCTTGAGCAAATTGATAACCTTTATGGATTTTGGTCTCTTCATCTTTGAAGAGAAGGAATTTGAGTAGTTGGATAGGTTTAAAACAATAGGCCAAATTTAAAAGGCCTAAATATAAAGTCCTACATTTGAGCTAAAACAAAACAAAACAACAAACTACTACTACTACCGTGCAATTATAGGATTGGAGAAAAAGAGCTAGACAACAGTTTGTGGGAGAAGAAGTTTTTATTTTGGGCAGCAAATTTGATGTGAATCAATAATGCGACACAGCAGTCAAAAAAGCTAAGTCAAATTTAGGCATCCATAGAAGCAAAATGTATATTTAGAATGGGGGGAGATTATAATCTCAGTGTCCGCTGGCCTGCGTAGATCTCTCTGGAGTATTGCATCCAATTCTAGGGAATCACCAATAAAGTGGAGTGTCTTCAGAGGCAGACAACACCGGAGACAAAGATAATCTCAACCCCATGGGATGAGGAAGGAACCAGCGATATTTAACCTGAAACAGAGAGTTAGGATAGTAATCGTTGTTGCTGTTCATTCATTTTCAGTCATGTCTGATTCTTTGTGATCCCATTTGGGGTTTTCTTGGTAAAGATGCTGGAGTGGTTTGCCATTTTCTTTTCCAGCTCCTTTTATAGATGCGGAAACTGAGGCAAACAGGGTTAAGTAACTTGCCCAGTGTCCCATAGCCCCAGCAGCAAGCTGGAAGATTATGGGATGGCAAGGCTCCATGCTATGATATTGTGTTTTAAGTTCCTTGTTGTTATGATAAATTGGGCTTGTTGGTTTTGGGAGCTGGTTGCTGCTTGGGTGAGTTGGACTTTTGGTTATGGGATCAGTCCTCTGGTGTCTGAATAAATGTTTTACTTCTTCTACCTTCTATATGGAGAATCTCTCATATTTTGCAATATAGAACTACATTGGCATATTCATGATTATCACTGATATTGTTTATTGTCTTGTTAATACAGTGACCCAAACAACCTCTAAGATTCCACTCTATGTGGCCAAGCACAACTTGTATAATCCTTTTCCACAAGATAGTCATTCAAATAGTTGAAGGCAATTATCGCTCTGAGCAGCTAGGTAGGACAATGGATAAGTGTCAGGCCTGGAGTCAGGAAGACTCATCTTTGTGAATTCAAATCTGGCCTCAGACACTTACTAGCTGTGTGACCCTGGGCAAGTCACCCTGATTGCCTCCAAAAAAAAGAAAGAAAAGAAAAGAAGATTTCAAATGGGGTCACAAAGAGTTAGAAAAAAACTGACCACCACCACCACTAATATTATCCTTATTTTAGAGATGAGGAAACCAAAAAGGTTAAATTGCCTAGCAACACACAGCTACTAAGTGTCTTAGGCAAGATTCAAATCTAGATATTCTGGACTACCGGTACAGCACCCTATCCACCTCAACACCCTGCTGCCTCTCCTAATAGGAGCGTTAGAGAAGGTAACATCCTTGCTCTGTACAGGTTGGACTAAATGTTTCCAGATTCGTCTCTCACCTCTATGGCCTCCTTCTCCAGTTGGTGAGTTGATTTCTGGAGCTGCCATCTGAGGAAGCACTCATGCTAGCTATGCTCATTTAACATCTGGCTCAGCCTGTGACTCCCAGGCCACTCCTCCACATTCCCCCAAAGTGAGTAGCCTCCCCTCCCCCCCAACACTTTTCAGCTTCCTAATATGGGTTGAATTCCACTATAATGTTAGCTCTGAGGGTAGGGGTTGTCTTTCTTTTTTACTTGTATTGTCATTGCTAGCTCTCACTATCTATGTATCTATGTATCTGTGTATCTATGTATGTATGTATGTATGTATGTATGTATCTATCTATCTATCTATCTATCTATCTATCTATGAATTCCAGTTCTGAAATTCTATGATTCAATAGTTCATTGATCTGTAAAGTCTCTTACGGCTCCAAACTCTATGATTCAATTCAGTTCAATTCATTGGACACTTATTAAACACCCTTATGAACAAAACACTAGGCCAGGAACTAGTCCTACCAGGGGTGGGGAATCTGCAGCCCTAAGGCCACACGTGGCCTTCTAGATCCTTGGGTGAGGCCTTTTGACTGAGTCCAAGTTTTACCAAACAAATCCTTTTATCAAGGGGATTTATTCTGTGAAGTTTGGATTCAGTCAAAGGGCTGCACTTGAGGACCTAGAGGGCCACATGTGGCCTTGAGGCTGCAGGTTCCCCACCCCAGGCAGACTGTCCTTTCAAGGAGCTTACAACCTACTGGAGGAAAATATATGAGCACAAATTACTATAATAAAAGGAAGAGTAAGAATCGTGCAAACAAAGTAAGGCCTAGTGTAAAATACTGAGAAATTTGAGAGAATAACTATATGTATCTGGTTGGAAGGGGTAGGGAAAGATTCCTGGAGAAGAAAACCCCTAAAGGAAGCAAAGGTCTCCAGTTGATAGTGATGACAGGCTGAAGAGAAGGGAAGAGAATCCATGCTAGGGTAGAAGACATCACAAGAAAAGACAAGTTGAGAAGACGTGATAGCATGGCTCACTTTGTTATACTATTGCTGGTTAGAAAGACTGGTGGCTTGTTTAGTTTTAGCCCTCTAACGGGAAGCAAGCAGGAACCCCTAGCTCCTATGTGGAGAATAGTGGCAATGCTGCCAACTGTGGCTGAGTGTTTTTCTTGCTAGAAAAATAGCCCCATGTAACCAACTAATTTCATAAAGATTGCCAGGTGGTAATTACTTTCAGGCTGAGTTGAATTGGATTTGAACCAAAGAGCTCTAGGGTAAAATATCCATCCATCTGCTTTGTAAAAATCTCAAGGTTGACACTATCAGAAAAAGTACATCTGTGGTAAGTCTTGACCAAATTGTGTGAACAGCAAGTCAATTTTAAGAAATAATTTGATTGTTCAAAATCTTCTTATCTATAGTTAATATATTAAGATGCTATGCTCTGTTTCTTTTTTTTCTTTTTTTGTGGATAACATTTTTAAAATTTATTTTTAGTTTTCAGCATTCACTTTTATAAGATTTGGAGTTCCAAAAATTTTTCTCCCCCCCCCCACTCAAGATGGCATGCAATCAGATATAGACTATACATGTACAATCATATTAAACATATTTCCATGTTAGTCATGTTGTGAAAGAAGAATCAGAACAAGAGGGAAAAACCACGAGAAAGAGAAAGCAAAAAACCCCCAGAAACAAAAAAGGAGAAAATAATATGCTTTGATCTGCATTCAGACTCCATAGTTCTTTCTCTGGATGTGGATGGTATTTTCCATCATGAGTCTTTGGGAATTGTCTTAGATCATTGTACTGATGAGAAGAGCTAAGTCTGTCAAATTTGATTCTCTCACAATATTGGTGTTACTGTGTACAATGTTCTCCTGGTTATGCTCACTTCACTCAGCATCAGTTTATGTAAGTTTTTCCAGGTGTTTCTGACAACCACCTGCTTATCATTTCTTATAGTGCAATAGTATTCCATTATATTCATATACCACAACCTGTTCAGCCATTCCGCATTTGATGGGTATCTCCTCAATTCTTTGTCACCACAAAAAGAGCTGCTATAAATATTTTTGTACATGTGAATCCTTTTCCTCTTTTTAATGATCTCTTTGGTATACAGATCTAATAGTGCTGTTGCTGAATCAAAGTGTATAGCACTTTGGGTACAGTTCCAAATTGCTCTCCAGAATGGTTGGGTCAGTTCACAGCCCCATCAATAGTGCATAAATGTTTCAATTTTCCCACATCTTTTTCCAACATTTATCATTTTCCTTTTTTGTCATATTAGTCAATCTGATAGGTGTGAGGTGGTCCCTCAGAGTTGTTTCAATTTGCATTTCTCTAATCAATAGTGATTTAGAGCATTTTTCATATGACTATAGATAGCTTTCATTTTTTTCATCTGAAAACTGCCTGTTTATATCCTTTGACCATTCATCAATTGGGGAATAACTTATATTCTTATAAATTTGACTCAGTTCTCTATGAATTTTAGAAATGAGGCCTTTATCAGACACAGGCTGTAAAAATTGTTTCCCAACTTTCTGCTTCCTTTCTAATCTTGGTTGCATTGGCTTTGTTTGTGCAAACCCTTTTTAATTTAATGTAATCAAACACCCATTTTGCATTTCACAATGTTCTCTATCTCTTGTTTGGTCATAAGTTCTTCCCTTCTTCATAGATCTGACAGGTAAACTACCCCTTGCTCTCCTGATTTGCTTATGGTATCACCCTTTATGTCTAAATCACGTACCCATTTTGACCTTGGGATATGGTGTGAGACGTTGGTCTATGGCTAGTTTCTGCTATATGATTTTCCAGTTTTTCCAGCAGCTTTTGTCAAATAATGAATTGTTGTCCCAGAAGTTGGAGTCTTTGGGTTTATCAAGCAGCAGATTACTGTAGTCATTTACTACTGTATCTTGTGTACCTAACCTATTCCACTGATCCACCACTCAATTTCTTAGCCAGTACCAAGTAATTTTGATAATTGCTGCTTTATAATACAATTTAAGATCTGGTATGGCTAGGCC
This sequence comes from Trichosurus vulpecula, assembly GCF_011100635.1. Classification (NCBI taxonomy): domain Eukaryota; kingdom Metazoa; phylum Chordata; class Mammalia; order Diprotodontia; family Phalangeridae; genus Trichosurus; species Trichosurus vulpecula. Next base: position 449,664,329 of record NC_050573.1, read on the forward strand.
ACCTTCTCTTGCATCTCTTTTTATTAATTTCCTTGATATTCTAGACCTTTTGTTCTTCTAGAAGAATTTTGGTATTCCTCCTTCCTTCCTTCTTCCCTCCCTCCCTTCTTCCCTCCCTCTCTCCATCGCTCCCTTCCTCCCTCCCTCCCTTCTTTCCTTCCGTCCTTCCCTCCCTCCTTCCCCCTCTCTCTTCCTTCCTTCCCCCTCTCTCTTCCTTCCTTCCTTCCTCCTCCTCCTCCTCTTCCTCCTCCTCCTCCTCCTCCTCCTCCTCCTCCTTCTTCTTCTTCTTCTTCTTCTTCTTCTTCTTCTTCTTCTTCTTCTTCTTCTTCTTCTTCTTCTTCTTCTTCTTCTTCTTCTTCTTCTCTCTCTCTCTCTCTCTCTTTCTCTCTCTCTCTCTTCCCCCACCTTCTTTATTACACAGGATGGCTACTTTTCATCTTCTTTCCCTAAGCTTCTCAGCATATATTACCTACTTCCTTCTACCTATGGCTGCTCTCCAAGTCTCAGTCCTCGACTCCCATTTTTATTCTAAGCTCCATCCCTTGGAAGACTTATGTACTCTTATGGCCTTAACTATAACCTCTACACTGATGACTTCTGAATCTGCATCATCAATTTATTCCCTCCACCAATTATCCAGCACATCCTTGCCAGACCAAAATACCAATTTCAACATGCCCATTCCCCTGCGGGGCAAATCTTCAAAGTTCTGATATTGTCATCAAATCTAAGCTTCTCCACTTGGTTTTTAAGTAACCTGACCCCACCTTATTTATACAATTCTATTTACCACTTCTGTTCAATTGATCTAATCTAATAGTCTACAGAATTTTCCCTCTGATCTAATTACCTTATTGAATGTAATAAAGAATAATTACAACATCAAAAATGTCTTTTTTCTGTCTTCACCCATGCTGTAGCCTCTCTTCATCTCTCTCTTCCCTCTACACTCAAAAATCCTTCCCATCTCAAGACTCAGGTAAACCCTCATCTCCTCCATGAATGATGTTTTGACCTTTCATTGACCTCCCTTTACTATGAATTTCTTTAACACTTAGACTGATAGACTCACAGGAGCCACATAGTCAAACTTCTTACTCAATTAAATGTTTTTTTTTTCCTTGGCAATATCCCTGAAAGAGAAGCATCCAGCCTCTGCTTGTATACTTCTACTGATTGTTGGCTCACTGTGAGGCCACCCATTCCAAATGTGGACAAATCTAGTTGTGAGAAGGTTCTATTCTCGCATTAAGCCCAATGTTACTTCCTTGTAATGTCCACCTGTTGCTCTAGTTCTAGCTCTCTGGAGCACTACTGAACAAGTCTGCTCTCTCTACTGCAATAGCTCCTCTAAGTCTTGTCCGCTCCAGGCCAAATATGTTTTTAATCATGTGACATGTTTTACAGACTAACTTGGTGATTTTCTTCCCAGTGTTCTCTAGTATATTAGCCATTCTTTTAAAAAATATGGTAGTTAGAAACACAAAGCTTAGTCAGAAGTGGGCCTCCAGATGTGTGTGGTCAAATGCAAAGAACATTTGGAAAATTATGACCCTTGATTTGAATGCCATACTTCTGTTAATGCTGCCTCAGACTGTGTAAGCTTTTCAAGTAGGCCTATAGTTTGTATTGCAAAATTGAGCCCTTAATTTTAATTATATACACTTTCATATTTTTAACTATTGTTTTCTTCTTATTCAGATCTCTCCAAAAAACTTGCAAGGTCCCTAAGATTAAGAAATGACTTTCTCTTACATTTTCTCTCTCCTTACCCCCACAGCATTTATTCTGATGTTGAACGTACAGTGGATGTTCAGTAAAGGTTGTTCGTTGATTGATAAGCACTTTTGAAGTTGGAGAGGATTCTGAATTCCTTTTAAGCTAAGAATGGACCAAATCAAGGCTGTTTTTTCTTTCCTTTCTAACTTTCTGTGCTGTATCTTGCCATCCATATACTTCAATTAGATGAACCAAGGGTCCAGTTAGCCTCAAAGTGATGGATTTGGGAGATGTGGCAATCTTGAAAGGGGTAGATGAGTATAAAAGACAAAATGAGGTGGCTGAAAATGAAACATTATATAGGTTCGAATTCAAAAATTAGGTCTCATTAATAACTACTTGTGATAATGAACTGGCCATTCTTGAAATAGACAAAAACTCCCCTTTTATTGGACCACACCGTGATTTTATTGGCATGAGTGACTTCTGTTAATGAAACTCTCATTACCCATGCAGATTAGCACTTGCTCTGTGACTTAATACTTTAGACAGTTGCCTGAGACTCCAAGAGGTAAGTGACTTGTTCAGGGTCACAGGGGTAGTATGTGTTTGGGCAGCACTTAAACCCAGCTCTCTATTCACTAAGCCAGTGGTGGAGAACCTGCACCTTTGAGGCCACATGGGGCCACACCTTTGAGGCCACAGGTTCCCCACACCTGCACTAAGCCATGCTGCCCAACATCAGTTATCCTTATAAAGGTTAAAAATCAGCTTTTCTCATCTAAAGATTCATCAGTCCATGAAAATCCTATCTTCTACTTCTGTAGCAGGGTGGATACAACTGTTTGTAGTTATCCATCCTCCTACAGAATACACAAAAAAGGCTGATTGCAATGAACGTGAGGTCGTTAGTTGGTGTGGAGGAATAGAGTGCAGGAATCTTCTCCAACTTCTTATTCCCATTTACCCCTTTCGAGATTGCCACATCTCCTTTAAGCTAGCTGTACCCTTGGTTTACTGAATTGGAGTATCTGAATGGCCAGAAATGGCAAGGGAGATTACAATAAAAAAGTCTTGATTTGGTCCTAGTTAAATACTTACAATTTAATGCTGTTGCTTCTGTTTGTAAGCGGAGAGGAAGTGAATGACTAGATCTGACTCCAGATGTTCAATGAATCAGTTAGGAAAATTACCATTTAAAAAGTCCAGTTGATTAGAACCCAAGTCTGGGTAAGTCCAAAGTTGCCTGGGATATTTAAGATTTTTCAAGAGGAAATTTCCAAGAGGAAATTTTAGAAAGTATCGAGACATTCCCAGATAAATGTTAACAGATTAGTCTTGGTTTGTTGAAAAGAGTTCCAAAGACCAGGGGAAACTAGAGCAAATGGATACCACTCAGACAAATTTTGCTATGGGGCTTCCTTTTTTAACCCAAGATTCTTTCTTTGTTTTGAAAATCAATATGGTGCAGTGGATAGAGCATAATAGTTCGAATGAAGAAGGCCTGGGCTTAAATTCCACCTCTGACACTGAGTGAGTTGTGTGACAACAGTCAAATCAATGAATCTCTTCAAGTCTCACTTTTCCCATCTGCAAAATGGGAAAACAGTATCTCTAGTACCTATTTCTCTGGGCTGGAATGAAGCTCAAATGTGTTCATATCTGTAGAGTGCTTTGCAAACTTCAAAGCTCCAAATTAATGTCGGTTATCATATTCAGGCTATTGGCTGTAACTTAGATTAGTAGATCGTTAGTATAGATCATATGGTATCAGTAGGGATCATTGGGAAATGAAAATATAAGGGAAGGAAATCATAGCTCAAAGAGAGGACTTTCAGTCACATCTGATTACCTTGAATATATGGCTTTCTGTATTGGTGTGGTCTGGTTTGTGATTTAAAAAAAATGAATTTTTATCTACTCAAAGCATTAGTTTTCTGTCCTTTTATTTTTATTTCCAGAGCCTAGTAAACTTTGTTATATATGGATTCACCTGGGGAAGTGCCAAATGTTTATTTGTAAGAGCAATAACAACAGCTAGCATTTATATAGCACTTTACAAATATTATCTCATTCAATCCTCAAAACAACCCTGGGAGAGAGGGGCTCTTATTTACCTCCATTTATTTACCCCACAAGTTAAGTGACTTGCCCAGGGTCACACAGCTAATTAAGTGTCTAAAGCTAGATTTGAACCCAAGTCTTCCTAACTCCAAGTCTAAGACTCTTTCCACTGAGTTACCTTTTGGATTTCTATGAAATCTAGAGCAATTATATGGAATCACAGCATTTAAGAGTTAGGCGGTACTTCAGAAGCTACTAGTTCTAACCTTAACTGGGCAGAACTCATACTACCCAGCAAGTGGTCATCTAAACTCTTCTTGAAGATTCCAAGAAGGGATGAATCCCTAAAGAGAGGCTATTTCACTTCTGGACACCTCTAATTATTAGGAAATAATTCCTGACATCAAGCTAAAGTTGGCTTCTTTGCCATCTCTACCCTTTATTCCTGGTTCTGTCTTTTGGGGACAAATAGAAAATAAATTCATAATCCTGCCCCCCCCCCCACAATGGTACTCAAATGCTCAAACGTAGTCATCCCATCACCCCAAGCTTTCTCTTCTCCAACCTACATATCCCCAGGTACTTTAACCAATCTTTATACGACATAGACTTAAATCTTTTCATCACCTTGGTTGCTTTTCTTTGGATGCTTGCCAGTGTATTGAGATCTTTCCTAAACTGTGTTGCTCAGAATTTGATGTAATTCTCCAGATTGGACTGCATGAAGGACTATCACCTCTCTCTTCCTGAAAGCTATGCCTTTCTTAAGGCATCCCTGGAATTCTTCAGGTGCCACATCACACTGCTGACTCATTTTGACATTCAGTGCCTGGAAATCTTTGGATATTTTTCAAACAAGCTATTGTCTAGCCATATCTTTCTCATATTCTAATTGTGACTTTGATTTTTTCTTCTTATATGTAAGACTGTACATTTATCAATGCTGAATTTCATTTTGGATTCCATCTGGTTCTCTAGCTTGTCAAGATCTTTTGGAATTCTTACTTTGTCATCCAGTGTGTTAGCTCTCCCAACTTAGTGTCATTGGTATATTTTTTGAGTGTACCATCTATGCCTTTATCCAAATCACTGATAAAAATGTTAAACACATTCCAGGAATATGCCAATAGAAACTTGGTATTCCATAGCTATGTGGTTCATTTGAAGCTATCCTTCTTTAAATACAGCACTGGAAAACCAGGTTCTTATAAAGCCCATTGGGATTCAAATGGAGCTACTTGCATACTTTAAACCCATCACTCTGGTTCTCACTGATTGGACAACAAGAGGTACTTCTCTCAGGTACCTCTACAAAGCCATCTTTTGTGGTTTTTCTATACTAAAAGATTTTGAGGACTTAAGAATCCAAGTTGAGTAAGATAAGCTTAAACCAGAAACAAGCAAACAAAACTTGGTACTTCACTAAAACCAAATAGTCAAATATAAGTTTGTATATGTGGACATAAATCTCCATAAATAAAGTTTGCTTAAAAATAAAAAAATGTTAACTTTGACAAGACGTTAACAAGTGGTTCTCTTTCATGTCCATATATATTTGTAAACAATTTTTCTTCGGTAACTTCTTCTGAAGTTTATTGTTATTATTATTATGATTTATATGGTTGTTGCCAGTGTGGATATTACTTTGGTTCTGCTTTCTTTCACATCATTTCACATAAGTTTTTATGTATTTATTTGCATTTTTAATATTTGGCATTTCCTATGGGAAAATATTTTTCCATAACATACACATGCCACAAATTGTATAGCCATTTGGAAATAAGTGGACATGCAAGGTTTTTTAATAGTTTTTTTTATTATTACAAATAATACTACCATGAATATTTTTTACACGTGTAGTTCCCCCTGCTCCAACTATGAATATATCCTTGGAGTAGAGTCCTAGTGGAAGGATTGCTGGATCAAAGAGCATGAACAATTTTGTGACTTTTTTTTGTTGGCTTACATAGCCTTAAAAAAATGGTGCCTGTTTACAGCATCATCAGTAGTACTGTAGTGTACCTGACTCCCACAGCACCACCATCTTTGAATTTTATTGTTCTTAAACTTTCTTTATTTTTGTAGTCTTTGACTATTTAACAGTATCTGAGAGTCATTTTAATGTACATTTGTCTGACATAAAGAATTTGGAACATTTTCTGGGTAATTATTGATCATCTATGTTTTACTTTTGAGAACTGCTAGCTTTTGACCATTTAGCTTTTGAGAAATAGAAGCTTATACGAATTTCCTTATGGATTTTGGATGTGATCATCAAAAATGTTTTAGAATAGGTATTTTCTGCAAATTTCTTTTGCTCTAAAATCTCAAAAAATTCGTTATTCACCAAGTAATGGTTAACAAAAGCTGAACACAAAAGACAAGAAGACAGATACAGTATAGATGGTAAAAAACCTTAAGATAAAATATTAGATAATTTAAATACTTAGAATTCCTATTTAGTATTCGCAACCGTCAACTTACTCTGTACTGGGTACAATTAACTCATGTATCCTGAGAATCAGAAAACACTGATTTTATGGAGCTGCATGAAAGAAAGAGGGAATAACTGGAGGACGGGGGGACAGAAGATGAGGGAAGCTCAGAAAACAGTAGAAAATGGGCTAGAATGGGAAGAACTGAAGCAAAGGGAATTTAAACCCATATGGAGCCTTCCCTCAGCATTTGCTCTGGGTAGGGACCTGAGCCAAGATTTCAGATCCCCAAGGCAAGAAAGCTGAGGATTCCCAACCTTGAGGACTTGCACAGTAGCAGAATGGGGAGGAGATAAAGACTGTTAAGGGAAATCAAAGATAAGCAACTGGGGATGCAAGAGAAAAATTAAAAGAACAAAAGGCCAAAGGAGAAAACTTTTGTAAAAAACTCAGCTCAAAAGTAGACAAAGTTCTATAGATCATAAAGAAAGAAGGAAAAAATGGGTTAAAATACAAAAAGAGGTTAGATAGCAATGAAGAATTATACTAAGAAGGAAAGGAACCAAAATTTCTAGCTGAAAAAGAGAAGTCAGCATGAAAAACAGAATAAACTACATAATAGTTCAATAGACAAAAAGATTAAAAGACAATATCAAGAATGAAATTTATCAAGAGATTTAAGCTTGAAATGCTGAATTTAAAAACACAAAGAGCAGGATAGAAAAAAAGGAAAGAGAAAACATGATAGAAATTATCTTCTAAGAAGTAGAGGCTCTAAAAGAAAGAATGACAGATTTGGAACAGAAAAATGCATTGTTAGAAGAAAAGTTGGCAGAAAAGACACAAAATAAGTAGCTTTAAAAGAATATATAAATTCTATACAGTACTGAATGTACTATTCAGTACATTCAAAGGCAGGAAGTATAGAAATAATTTAATGATCATAAGTCTCCCAGAAAAAATGCTAAATATCTAAAAAAAACCCTGAATATCCTATGAGAGGAAAATGAAAATAAACTGCTGCTAAACTCCTGAAAACAGAAAAAAACTAAGAATCAGTCAAATAAATAGATCCCTGCCAGAGAAAAACCCAAACTCTAAAGCATGCAGTGACTAATTTCACAAATTCAATAATCAAGAAATACGAAAGGGGTCAATTTGATCGCTCCAAAGCCATGAAAAATTGGCAAAGATAATAGAATAATATTCCAACAAGCATAGGTACTCAAGTTGACACTAAAATAACATATCATTTGAAGCTGAATCTAACGACCAGTATAAAATATTGAACCTTTGACAAAAGAATCAAGAGAAAGGAAGAAGAAAGAGTTTAATTAATTTTCTGTAGACTAAATTCTGTGATTATAAGTGAATCAGCATCTTTTGTGGAAGAAATAATAGGAAGATTCATGAAAGGGAAAAGGGAGTAAGGATACGCCTTAGTCAGTCCAAGATGAGCAGGGAAAAGATAACAATTCCTTTAGTCTTTCATTAATTATCAGGGCTTTGAAAATTCATATAAGACAATGGAAAGCATGGGATGAAAATAGGGGAGGCAATACAGAAGGTGGCCTATGGTCTGTTCCTCAAAGGGAAAGCAAAGGGTGCTGTAAATAAGATTCTCAAGGGAGGGTAAGTGAAGATGCACATCTATGGTAAGAGGTCCCTGGCACTCTGTCCTAAGATGCTACAGAGGGCTCTGAAGATGCAACTTTGAAATATCAAAGATCAAGGCGGGGGGGGGGGCATGGTGGGGGTGGAGCAGAACCTAACACTAGTTCAGCACAGAAGCCCAGGTGATCTCTTGCCAAAGTACAGTGGGGATGGAACAGCATGCCTGACCATATCACCTCCCTACTGAATAAATTCCAGAGGTTCCTCATCACCTGCCAGCATCAAATATAAAATCCTCTGGCATTCAAAGTTCTTCATAACCTAACCCCCCCTTTTAAGTCTTCTTATACTGTACACTACCTCTAGTATTCTTCGATCCAGCAGTAGTGACCTCCTTGCCCTTCCTTGAACAAGATGCTCCACTCCAAACTTCATGTTTTGTGAAGTTTGGATTCAGTCAAAGGGCCACATTTGAGGTCCTAGAGGGCCACATGTAGCCTTTAGGCCCCAGGTTCCCCACCCCTGGTTAGAATCTCAAAGGGAATAATGAGAAAAGTAAGAATGATGGGACAATAGTACTTCCATACCTCGAATTATACTATAAAGCAACAATCATTAATCATTTAATACTCCATATGTAGAAATATATTTATAGCAATTCTTCTTCTGTAGCAAAGAACTATACCCAGAGAACATGTCCATCATCTGGGAGACAGTTGAACAGAGTACTTTATATGACTGTCATGGAATATTATGGACAAGAAAGACAGTTTTAGAGAAACCTGGGAAGAGTGTATGAATAGATTCAGAGTAAAGTTAGTAGAACTGGGATACCACTGTATACAGTAACAACATTGTAAAGAAAAACAACTTTGAAATGATGCAAGAAGATGGACAAGAAAGCATATCCTCCTTCTCCTGACAGAGGGCTGACGGAATTAAGATACGGAATGAGACATATATCATCGGACCTGCCAAATGTGTGGATTTGTTTTCTTTTACTATGCTTACTTGCTAAAAGAACTGCATTTTTCTTTTCTATCTTAAAAGGAAAGTTAGTGGAGGAGACCCTCAAAAAAAGAAAAGAAAGAAAAAAAGAATCATTGAAGCATAAAAAAAACCGAACAACAAGAAGAGAACAGAAAGTTCAGAAGGAAAAACAGATAGACAAACAAGACAGCTTTGAAAGTAACATAAGTTTATTATAGACTAAACAAAGCAAGTTGTATGTGTCAAAAATTCATACTTTCACAAATAATCCTCTTTTTATGTTCTAGTTTGTATGTGAAAATGTTCTTTATCTTGGTGTTCCTTAAATTCAGAATAAAAAATTAAAACTTAAAAATAAAATAAAAATTTTAGCATTAAAATTTTTTGATACTGATTAAAATAGAAAAATAGGTCAGTGAGATAGATTCAATAAGGAATAATCAGAAATAATTGAACTATCCAAGATGGCGGCCGGAAAGCAGGGACTTGCATGAGCTCCCTACCAGGTCCCTCCAAAAACCTACAAAAAATGGCTCTGAACAAATTTTAGAACTGCAGAACCCACAAAATAGCAGAGGGAGGTAGGGCTCCAGCCCAGGACAACCTGGATGGTCGCTGGGTGAGGTCTATTGTGCATGGATCTGGGAGCAGAGGTGGAGGGGAGCAGAGCTCAGTGTGGGCAGCGGCAGGACCAACCAGACCAGGAGCCAGGTGGAACAAGCCCTAGTGCCCTGAATCGGTGAGCTGTGGCAGTTACCAGACTTCTCAACCCACAAACACCAAAGACAACAGAGAAGGTTAGTGGGAAAAGCTGTGGGAACAGAGTGGAGGGAGTTTATGGTTCAGCCACTGCCCAGGGGGCAGCGGAGGAGGTGCAGCTACAGAACTACAGCTGCAGTTGCTTCTGGCCCCAGGCCCACCTGGTGGTAGGAATTAAGTGGTGGATCAGAGGAGTGCAGAGCCTGCTTAAAATTTTCGTCAGGTCTGGGTTGGCGGTTCGTGGGGAAGGAGGAGTGCTGGTGTGGCAGAGCTGGCTGTATAGCAATATCTCTGAAAACAACAGTGCATCCCCTCAAGCTTGGAACAAAGTACTCTCTACTCTTCAAGCAGTCATACCCTGACGAAAAACTCAAGAGTCAAGTAAGTTGTCTGGGAACATGGCCAGGCAGCGAAAACACACTCATATTCAGTCTCACACTTTGGAATCTTTCTTTGGTGACAAAGAAGACCAAAACATACAGCCAGAAGAAGTCAACAAAGTCAAAGAGCCTACATCAAAAGCCTCCAATAAAAATATGAACTGGTCTCAGGCCATGAAGAGCTCAAAAAGGATTTGGAAAAGCAAGTTAGAGAAGTAGAGGAAAAATTGGAAAAAGAAATGAGAATGATGCAAGAAAACCATGAAAAATGAATCAATGATTTGCTAAAAGAGAACTAAAAAAAAACTAAAAAAATACTGAAGAAAACAACAACTTAAAAAATAGAGTAACTCAAATGGCAAAAGAGCTCCAAAAAGCCAATGAGGAGAAGAATGCCTTGAAAGGCAGAATTAGCCAAATGGAAAAGGAGGTCCAAAAGACCACTGAGGAAAATACTACCTTAAAAATTAGATTGGAGCAAGTGGAAGCTAGTGACTTGATAAGAAATCAAGATATTATAAAACAGAACCAAAGGAATGAAAAAGTGAAAGACAATGTGAAATATCTCATTGGAAAAACCACTGACCTGGAAAATAGATCCAGGAGAGATAATTTAAAAATTATTCAACTACCTGAAAGCCATGATCAAAAAAAGAGCCTAGATATCATCTTTCAAGAAATTATTAAGGAGAACTGCCCTGATATTCTAGAGCCAGAGGGTAAAATAGAAATTGAAAGAATCCACAGATCGCCTCCTCAAGTAGATCCCCAAAAGAAAACTCCTAGGAATATTGTTGCCAAATTCCAGAGCTCCCAGATCAAGGAGAAAATATTGCAAGCAGCCAGAAAGAAACAATTTGAGTATTGTGGAAACCCAATCAGAATAACACAGGATCTAGCAGCTTCTACATTAAGGGCTTGAAGGGCTTGGAACATGATATTCTGGAGGTCAATGGAGCTAGGATTAAAACCAAGAATCACCTACCCAGCAAAGCTGAGTATCATGCTCCAAGGCAAAATATGGATTTTCAACAAAATAGAGGACTTTCAAGCTTTCTCAGTGAAAAGACCGGAGCTAAACAGAAAATTTGACTTTCAAACACACCAATCAAGAGAAGCATGAAAAGGTAAACAAGAAAGAGAAATCCCAAGGGACTTACTAAAATTGAACTGTTTTGTTTACATTCCTACTTGGAAAGATGATGTGTATGATTCATGAGACCTCAGTATTAGGGTAGCTGAAGGGAATATGCATATATATATATGTATATATGTGTTTGTGTGTGTGTGTGTGTATATATATATATATATATATATATATATATATATATGGGTATGTGTATATATATGTGTGTAAGCAAGTATATATGTATGTATATTATGTATATGTGTATATATATTATATATATATAGACAGAGGGCACAGGGTCAGTTGAAGATGAAGGGATGATATCTAAAAAAATAAAATCAAATTAAGGGATGAGAGAGGAACATACTGAGAGAGGGAGAAAGGGGGAGATAGAATGGGATAAATTATCTCTTATAAATGTGGCAAGAAAAAGCAGTTCTGTAGGAAGGGAAGAGGGGGCAGGTGAGGGGGAATGAGTGAATCTTGCTCTCATTGGATTTGACCTGAGGAGGGAATACCACACATTCTCAATTGGGTATCTTACCCCGCAGGAAAGAAGGAGGAAAAAGATATAAAAGGGGGGATGATAGAAGGGAGGGCAGATGGGGGGAGGAGGAGGTAATAAAAAACAAACCCTTTCGAAGAGGGACAGGGTCAAGGGAGAAAATTCAATAAAGGGGGATAGGTTAGGAAGGAGCAATATATAGTTAGTCTTTCACAACATGAGTATTGTGAAAGGGTTTTACATAATGATACACATGTGGCCTGTGTTGAATTGCTTGCCTTCTTAGGGAGGGTGGGTGGGGAGGAAAGAAGGGAGAGAATTTGGAACTCAAAGTTTTAAAAACAGATGTTCAAAAACAAACAAAAAAAGTTTTTGCATGCAACTAGGAAATAAGATACACAGGCAATGGGGTGTAGACATTTATCTTGCCCTACAAGAAAGGAAGGGCAAAGGGGATTTGAGGGGAGTGGGGTGACAGAAGGGAGGGCTGACTGGGGAACAGGGCAACCAGAATATACAGCATCTTGGAATGGGTGGGAGGGTAGAAATGGGGAGAAAATTTGTAATTCAAACTCTTGTGAAAATCAATGCTGAAACCTAAATATATTAAATAAATAAAAAAAGAAATAATTGAACTAAATAATATTTATTTAATAAGCTGAGGATATTAATCATTTTGAGAAAAAGTCCGTATATTAAAATAATTCTTTAGAACACTGGAGAACAATTCCACCTCCTCTCCTCCCCCCAACAATTTAGATCAATCAGTATCACAATATCGCATTGTACTGTATAATCACAGTAATTATTCCAAATGTTACTTGACTGAAAAAAATAAAGAATTAAAAGAAAATATATGGAATTATCTCTCACAATTGTAAAGAGAAGGAGAATTATTAACCAGGAAAAGAGGAAAGAGATTACAAAAGATAAATTATATAATTTTAATTACACAAAATTTTAAAAAATTTCATCAACAAAATCTAATTGCTAGGATATGAAAGGAAACAGTCATTTGGGGGGAAAAGATCTTTGCATCAAATAACTTTGATAAGGGTTTAATATTTAAGATATATAGGGAATGAACACACACATATATATCCATGTGCATCTATGTATACAAACACACTTATGTATATATACTTTTCAGAGGTATGTTTACACATGTATGTGCATGTGCATGTATGTGCTTGTGCTCATACATACACGCATATATGCAGCTAGGTGGCAAGGGATAGAGTACTGGAGTCCGGAAGACTTGAGTTCAAATACAGGCCCAGACATAGTAGCTATATGACTCATGGCAAGTCACAACCTCTCTTTGCCTCAGTTGCCTTATCTGTAAAGTGGGGACAATAATAGCACCTACCTCCCAGGGTTGCTGTGAGGACCAAATGGAATAATAATTATAAAGTGATTAGTACAGTGCCTGGCACATAGTAGGTAATATGCTGTTGTTGAGTCATGTCCAACTTCAGGACCCAATGGACCATACTGTGTGTGTGTGTGTGTGTGTGTGTGTATACACACACATGTATATATGTATATGTGTGTATATATATGTATATAAAGTGATATATAAATATTAGCATATGCCCATACATGCACACATACATATATCCAACTGGGGAAAATATCATATTGTGTATATATGTGTGTGGGGGTTATTTTTGTTATTGCTTAGTTGTGTTTCAATTGTGTCCAAATCTTGGTCACCCTCTTTTGGATTTTCTTGACAAAGATACAAGAGTGGATTACCATTTCATTCTCTAGCTTAATTTATAGATGAGGAAACTGAGGCAAACAGGGTTAAATAACTTATTCAGGGTCACACAGCAAGTGTCTGAGGCTGGATTTGAACTCAGGTCTTCCTGACTCTAGGCCTGGTGCTCAATCCACTATGACACCTAGCTTCCCTGTGTCGATGTGTACATGTAACTATCTACGTATATAACACACGTACACATACATGCATACACGTGTTCATATACCCATGCATCCCCATAAGCTTAAGGGAAATTTGTAAGCTGATTTTGACAGATAAACATGATGCTTGTTTTTAAGATATACCCTGGCCCTCCATTTCTCTCTAACTTTTGTCTGCCAATATTTTAGGATTCTTTCTTTCTTCAAGTCTCACTTAGACAGATGGGAACGGCACGAGCCCTCTCCTCACGTACAGTCTTATTACTACAAGACCTTGAGTGGCTATCACCCAAACCTGGGTCTAATTCCCCGCCGTCTTCTCTGTGGGGGGAGAGAGGAGAAGGAGGTTCCTTGGCATGCACTTTAAAGGAATTAGTGAAGTCGCTGAAAACTGCCTTTCCCTCTTCTTTGTAGCTTAATATAGTCATGGTTTGGAAGAACACAATATTCTGCATTTTGTTTTGGAAGTTACAATCAGCAGAAATGGAAATAATACGGTTCAACAATGACAAGGAATTCAGTATTCTGTTTGGTTTTCAAAGATGAATTAAGGCATGAGTTTAAATTTGTCTTCTTAAGTGTTTGCTGGGAAGCTAGGTGGCGCAGTGGATGGATAGAAAGCCTTGCCTGGAGTCGTCAAATCCCACCTCAGATACTTGCTAGGTGACCCTGGGTAGCTCACTTAACCTTGTTTGCCCGTTTCCTCATCTGTAAAACGAGCTGGAGAAGGAAATGGCAAACCACTCTAGTCTTTTTACCAGAAAAACCCCAAATGGGGTCACAAAGAGTCAAATGTGACTGAACAACACCAATAAAATAGTTTATTTCATGACTATAGAAACAAAGTCTTTTCTTGATATCTCTTATATGTCTTGAGGATGTTTTAGTCAAGGCTGGGCAGGATAGTACCATGTAAAATCTGACTAGAGTCAAAGTCATAGGGCCTAAATTAAAATTCAGGCTGTGCCACTTAATATCTATGTGACAAATCATCTCCGAGCCTGTTTCCTCATTAGGAAAATAAGAGGGTTGGGCTAGATATCCTTTAAGGCTACTTCCAGTTCTAAATCTCTGTTTCCTTATATATTTGTCAGCATACTTTCCCGTGTATTGGCACACCAAGTGCTGTGGTATCTTATTAAAGGCAGTTGGTGGGGAGGCCTGGCTCTCCCACCTAAGTGTCCAGATACAAAGCCTGTGGGTTGGGGAATCTTATGCAGAGCACAGACCAGCTGTGATGTCAAGAAAGAGCCACTTACACTCTGATATCCTGTTCTGTGGAGGTCGCCACTCACCTGTAGGACTTATTATTCCTCTGCAAGTGGAGATGGTAATTTTAAATTCATTGGATTTTCTGGCCACCCCGCTTTGTGAATGACTTATCACTGCATGGAGGATGCTTTGGCGATTTAGTAGCTCATTGCAGAAATAGATGGCAGGGAATGCCTGTCTTCTTATAAAGTATTCTGGAGCTAATTTACATAAATCATAATGGTTCCTTAAGAAAGAGACTTTGTCATTATGTCAAGGTTTCCTATGACACTAAATACTCCTAAACAGTCTTTCAAATTTTTTTTTTGTTTTTAATCTGTACTTGGGGATAATTACTCAAAATTGAAAAGGCAGAGGCATTGTTCAATCATTAAATTAAGCCAAAAAAGTTCTCCTATTTCATTGTTTCTGAAACAATAAAACTGTGTGCGTGTGTATGTGTGTATTAGACTGAATTCCTTCAGTGACCTTTATGTCTTTTTTTATGGGTTCAACACTTTCCTGGAAAAATACTCTAAGGAAAGAAATTCAGATCCTAAATTTTTTCCCCCATCAAGGACATTTCTTTTCTTATCCCATTTCTAAACTTGGACATATTTTTAAAGGTTAGACAATTTTTAAAAAAAAATTTAAACTACCATGGTAATGGGGCAGCTAGAGGGTACAGGAGATGGAGTGCTGGGCCTGGAGTCAGGAGGACTCATCTTTATGAGTTCAAATCTGGCCTCAAACACCTACTAGTTGTGTGACCCACTTAACCCTATTTGCCTCTGTTTCCTTACCTGTAAAATGAGCTGGAGAAGGAAATAGCAAAACCATTCCAGTATATCTGCCAAGAAAACCCCAAATGGGGTCATGAAGAGTTGTATACAACTGAAAAATGACTGAACAGCAACAAAAGACTATGGTCATAATCTATAATTTATTTTTAAGGTAAAACAATACCAATGAAACTGCTTCTAAACTGAGGCTAGTTTCAGGCTGCACATATCAGCAGCTGAGGACCTGCCCCTCCATCAGGGCTTTTAGCAGCTACTGATGGGGACAAAAGAGATTCTTTAGGTCTGTGGCAGAGGCAATGTGTAAGATGTTGGAGTCAAAATGGTCAAGTGGGAGAAAGAGACAGACAGACAGATAGGATGGGGAGAAAGAGAGAAAAAGAGAAAAAGACATACACACACACATACATACACACATGAGTCTGCCTGGTTCTAACATTCCTTGATTGTTTCATTCCTGAGAGTATTTTCCTAAACCCTTGAAAAGTAGCCCTGCCCATGAAGTTCATTGATAAGATCACTTTAGGTCCATACCCTGAATCTTAGCTTCTCAGGGTCAGAAATTTGATTTCTCCAGTTTAACCTGGGGGGTTCTCAGGCCTACACAAACAGATGGATTCCCAGTCACCCAACCCTCAAGGGACTAATGTGTAGCCAAAGCAATGTTCTATTAAGTTACACTGAGAAACACAATTATGAAATAGAAAGGAATACTGGTACTGACTGGACAGCCCATTCTCCTCCCAGTAAGAAAGTCTAGGTGGAAAACAAAATCAACACCAGAAGGTTGCTTGGTGTGCATTCAACTAAATTCATACAACTTTAGAGGAAAACGCCTTGAGGATAAATCTCCCTCCTTATACAAATATAGGATGGTTTCAAGTCTGGGAGGTGTGTTTCTGGCTACACATACATCCAGCCTTCCCAGCTAGCCAGGCATGCTAGATGGAGGACATGGGGGCAGGAGATATCTGTGTACTCTCCTTTACGGGCACCCCAAGTTTGCCCTGGGTTCCTTACTCTGGGGATGCCTGTCACATCAAAGGGGGAATGAGGTCCTTCAACTTCATTGCCACCCCAGATTCCTATAGAATAATCCTTTTTTTTTTTAACTAAGCAGTCCTTGTAGGGGAGCAAGGAGATTTAAAAGGTACCTGGAGTATAAACATGAATCAGGCATGAAACAGGCAGTTTTATTTATCCCTAAGAAGGGAATGCAAAGTAATAAAGAAGCATAGAATGATTCCAGTCAGGTAAGGGACTAGTTCACAAGCCTCATTGGGAATCCTTCTAACAAAGCTGTTTATAAGCTCTTATACTTTTTTCCTTCATTGAATACAGACCGACCAATAGCAAATGAGTTTGCATTTTTTCTAAAACAGGTTTCTTTCCCTCTTTTTTCCATTATTTCTCTTTCCTTTCAGTCTATTCCAGATTTTTATTCTTGACTCATGACCCTTATAATTATTTATTCCTTCTCTGTATTCCTCGTGACACTTCTAAGGTATCTAGTTTCCTCTTCTAAACAGTTTCTATGGAATTGCCTTATTGATATTTCCTCCGGGGACACCCCCCTCCCCCTTTTCTTATGTGCCTTTACAAATGTCAGTTGACGCATATGGACCAAATGACCCTGAACAACTCATATGACTGGCCAATATATGTCAGTCAGGACTTGAATCCAGGTCTTTCTGACTCTGGGTGACTATTCATCCCCCAGTTCTGCTTTTCATACCATCTGCTCACAAAATGCTCGACATCATTTCTAATAAACAACCTGCCCTTTTCACCTAAGTGTTTGTGGGATTTGCCCACATATTTGACTGATTGAATGTGCCATTTACTATATAATGGCTCCTGCACTATATGTTTACATATAATGAATATTTTTCCCCCCAAAAGATAAAATATAATTGATTTTATGTTTAAGAACATCATGGCATAAAAGGGGTGACCTCTAGGAAAAGTTGGAACTGTGTGGAAATGTTGAATATGCAATATTTTCAAAATGCTTTGAGATTCTTAGCAAAAACTGCTACAATGTTTAGGATGCCGTCTAATTGTTTTGGAAATTAATAAATTTCTTATGGGACACATAATACTTCACAATTTTGAATGACTGGATTTTATTTTTGTTGCTAAATTTGATGTTTGGTGGGGCAGCTAGGTGGCAGGAGCAGCCAGGAGATGAAGTGGATAGAGCACAGGAAGGCCTGAATTCAAATCTGGCCTCAGACATTTAGTAGCTCTATGACCCTGGGCAAGTCACTTAACCCTGTTTGCCTAAGTTTCCTCAACTGTAAAATGAGCCGGAGATGGAAAGGGCAAACCAATCCAGTTGCAGTTTCATGTTCAATTATCTTTTATTATTATTATTATACTATGTTATGGAAATGCTTGTTTTTTCTATAAATTAAAAATAAGATTAAAAAAAAACAAATGGGGTCATGAAGAGTTGGGCATGACCTAAAACAACACAACAAAATGATGTTTGGTATTTTGAACAAGGCACAGGCTTTAAAATCAGAGGACCTACCTGGGGATCTTGCTTCTGCTGCTTCCTAATTACTTCCCTTCTTTGGGCCTCAGTTTCTCCATAGGTACAATGAAGAGGTTGGTTTAGGGAACCAAAGTGCTTCCTAGTTCTGAATCCTATGGCCTTCCTAATGCATGTGAAATTGCAGAGAATGTGCCCATAAGAGAACTAAAACTGAACAACAAAGCCAAAAAAATACCCACAACAGGCTTTGGGGACTAAGTTTGTTCCATTTTAAAGAAAGACTGTAGTATGACAAGTCCCAAGGACTCAGTACTTCCTGAACTTAAGAGCCTAGTCAGAGGCTGACCTCTCTAAAAGCCCTGCTGTTAATTGCAGGTAATCCAAAAGACGTCTTGGGGCCACGGAAGCTGATAAAAGCCTGAGCTCTTCAAAGGGTCATTTCACAGGATTTGACACTAGTTCTGTTAATTGTCAGCCTGGGAACGAGTGGCTGTCTGAAATAGGATATGCTCTTAGCCAAACTGGGTTAATAAGGGTTGGAATGAAAAACAAAAAAACAAAAAAAATCTCTAGTGTAGTTTTAGGGAAGGAAAGGTTTAGAGAATGTGAAGGAAGGAAACAAAATAGTAAGAAATGAGCTTTATTTAAAAAACAAGCAAAGAAACAAATGTGCAAAAGAATATTATCCTGGTCTCTAGTCAAAGATTTTGAGGGTATGGGGAGGCGGGGTGAGGATGGGTTGTAATTAGAACTCTTATCTCCTCTGTCCTTTATCCTCTTAGAGAAAGATGCCTCCTTTTTAAGGTTGATTTCCTATCCACCTGTCTCTTGGGCTGTCTTCCTGCTGTCTCCTCTGGGATTGTGCTTTATCAGTTATTCACTTATCTCTTCATGAAAAAAATTTAGCCGATGTCTGAAATTTGCCTCATATCTAAGCATGGCGTATTTCTTCCATTTGTGGGTTTATGGTGTCCATTTGGGTTGGAGAGAGTGGATAGTTTCCGCTATTTGTGATTGTTTAAAATTTTGCTAATCCTCATATTTTTGAGATTCCTCAGAGCAGCTCTTCTACCCTTATTAAGCTAATAACTCTACTTTTAATCATTCTCAGACAATGTATTCCTTCTATTTTACTAACACTAATAATGGTTAGTATATATATGTATATATGTGTGCATATATATATGTGTATGTATGTGTATGTATATATGTATGTATGTATATATATATGTATGCTTTTTAAAGGGCTTTATAAACATTGTTTTATTTTACCCTCACAAAAACCCTGGGAGCTAGGTACAATTATTATCCCCATTTTGTAAATGCGGAAATTGAGGCCAAAGGAAAGTGACTTGACCAGGGTCACATAGCTAGTAAACATCTGAGGCAAGATTTGAACTCAGGTTTTCCTGACTTCAGACCCAGCATGTTTATCTACTGCTCTTGCTATCAGGGCCATCTGCTGTGAGCTCTCTCAACTTCTCTGCCTCAAAACTTCTCATTGTCAACATACATCCTCTCTTTCAGAGCTATAACTTAGAATTCTGTTGCTTAGGACAAATACAGTATCTGGAGTGGCACAAAGGAAAGTTCCTTGGTCAGAGGCAGTCAGTCACACCAGGATGTGGAAAGCCCATGCCCCAGAAATCCCAGCTTTTGTCCCCATAGATGATCCTTCACCTCCAATCCCTAGGAGGAAGAGGATGGGTAAAGCGTTATCATACTGGAGCTGTAGAACACAGAACTCATAGCCTTGGTTCTGTCTTCTCTCCTCTATACACAGGCTCTCCTCCACACCCTTTCCTTAAATCTTAGAGGAAGAAGTGGTTTCCCTTCTTTCCAAGGCTAAGTTCTTAGCCAGATATTACTATCTTTTCCAGGATTTTGCTCCATCGATCTTTCTCTTGTTTATCATAAATAACTTTGTTACTTCGCTGTAAAAACTATCATTCATCACTCCATCTTTAAAGAGATGGGAGAGCAAACTCAGCAGGCTTAAGTCAAAATGGAACTTTGAGTGGAAGTGGGAACATAACAATAATTACTAAAGTTTTTTTTTTTTTAATCTGGAGGACACAACAGCACAACTTGGACTCTTGGACCATAGAAAACCCAAGGGACATACAGAAGTCTTCTGGACCACTCACACCAGCTACACTCACTTATAATGCAGCTCAACTCCTGACTTTCTGGATTTTTCTACCTTCTTTCCAAGCAACTGCCTTGCCTCACCACTTTTTCAACTCCATTTTATGTGTTCTCCCATTAGAATATAAGCTCATCAAGGGCAGAGATTTTTTTCTCTTTAATTTTAATTGTGTTTTATTCTTACTACTTAGCACACTGTGCACTTAGCTTGGCACATTGTAAGTTCTTAATAAATGCACTCTCTCTCTCTCTCTCTCTCTCTCTCTCTCTCTCTCTCTCTCTCCCTCCCTCTCTCCCTCCCCCCCTTCCTCCTTCCCTCTCTCCCTCTCCTCTCCTCTTCTCTCTCTCTCTCATTTGTCTGTCTTGTCTATCTATCTAAACTTCTATCTAAACATCTGTCTTATCTGTCTGTCCTATCTATCTGTCTTGTATCTATCTTATCTGTGTGTAATCTGTCCAATCTATCAATCTAAACTTCTATCTTATCTGTCTTTTCTTTGTCCATCCATCTATTTAATCTGTTTGTCTTGTCTATCTATCTTATCAGTCTGTGCTATCTTGTACCTATCTAATCTATCATGTATGTATGTATGTATCTATCTCAGAGGGCTGGAAGCTAGTTATGCATAAAAAACTTCAGAGAAAAAGGAGAGAAATATCCAGGAGCTCTCAATCATAGGATTTAGAGTTGGAAGAGACTAGACTGTAGGGATTATTTGGAAATAGGATCATAGGTTCTTCGATTTAGAGCTGAAAGGAATCTTAGAGATCTTTGAGTCTAATCCTCTATCCCTCATTTTACAGATGTGGCAACTGAGACTCAAGTTAAAGGATTTGCTTAGGGTCACACAGGTAGTAAATGACTTCAGCAGGATTTAAAACTCAGGTTATGATGATTCCACATCCAGCATTATCCACCAAACTATCTGGCTGCTTTCCATCCTCATTTATAGAAGAAAAAAACAAAACCAAATTAAGGCCTAAAGAAGTGAGTCATTTCCTCAAGTCCACATGATAGTAAACAGTAGAATCAGCATCCACATTCAGCCCCATGATTCCCAATTCAGTGTACTTTCCCTACCCAATGCTCCTCTACACCTCAGACCCTGCTGTTCCGTAGATTTCACCTCACATTCTTTGTTTCTCAACTCACCAGATTTACTTGACCACACTTAGGCCAGTCAGTCCACTCATCTTCTTCCTCTTCATATTCTGGCCACCCAAGCCCAAAGTGGGAACAGTTTGGCCTCCTTCTGCTCTCTCTGCAGTTATCTCAGGTTCTCCTCTTACATCCTGGCCCACATGGGTGATCCCATTCCTCCCACCCTTCTGTACTTTTTTTTTTTTCCTCAAAAGGCTGATATGAATGTGCTGATCTTCCATTATTTCAAAAATTCACAGGGAAAACCAAGAAAAACACATCTCCATTACTCTAACAAGAACAGCAACATTAACAAAAATTTGTTAGGTTCCCAAATCCCTTAGGTTACTGTGTTTTCTGATCCTCCAATGCTGTGATCTTCTCTTTTTTCCCACCAGATTTCTTACCTACTTTACCTTTATGCTGCGGTTTTTGTCCTCACCATTCTACTGAATTGACTGTCTCAAAAAGTTACTACTGCCTTCCTAATAGTCAAGTACAATAGCTTTTTCTCAGTCCTCATCTGCCTTGGTTTCCCTACATAATTTGATACTCTTTTCTGCATCCATTTTCTTCTCTTGACTTCGGCCACATTGTATTATTTTCATTATCTTCATTCTGCTCTGATTACACCTTCTTTAAAACTTTTTAAAAAAATTGTTCCCATCTTTGTATGTTACCTTTATTTCCAATAAAAATTAAAGAGTTTAGCAAACTTGTCAACATATCTGTCAAGTTTCATAGTATATGTAATGTTCCATACCCATAGTTCCCCACATCTACAAAGAAGGAGGTCTGTTTTATCCTCACTTCTTAAGTGAGGATAGCCAAACTTATTATAATTACATAGAATTCAGTTTCTTCTTTATTTGTTTTTATTCTTTTGATTTAGATTGTTGTAGTCAATGAGTATATCATTTTCCTGGTCCTGCTTACTTCACTTTGCATCAGTTCATATGTTGTCCCATGGTCTCTGTATTTTTTTCATATTCATAATTTCATATGACAGTAATTTCCCATAATAATAAAAGTAGCATGTGTTTTTTAGCCATTTATCATTCAAGGGGCATCTATTTTGTTATCATTTCTTTGTGATTTTAATTCTCTATTACTTCTACATGTTTCTCCTCCTTTTCTCATCTTCTAAATAGTATAGTCATTTCGTAAGGTTTTCTGTATTAGATTTTCTTCTTTAACTGAGATTTGACCCCAGACCTGCCAACTCATAACCCTTTGCTCTCCTGACCATGTCAGTATGCTTAAGAGCGCAGGGAAAAGGAGCCCTTTAAAATTATTCCTTGTTGCATTTGCCGAACCAATAGGTTGTCCAGCTTCTGTCACTTTCTAGCTGGCCCTCAAATGTTATTCTACTGTACTTGCTTGGTCTCTCACACTGCAGATCTGGACATTTCCCACAAATATAATGTTTTATGAAGCCTTAGAAGTCTCTGTTACCTTTTATCGCTATCCCTTATTAAATTAAATGGGCCCCAAGGCAATTGCTGTACTTATTCTAACTTTGCAATGTCTTTTGTAGAGCTTCTATGTTTAATACTAGGGCTATCCTCTGAGTTGCTAGGAAGTTATTAATAAGCAGATAGTTACCTAGTGATATGACTCTGGGGATCAAGAACCTTCCTCCTTTTCCTCCTCCTACCCCCAAACAAGTGATAATTTCTGAAATTTCATTCTGATTTAATTCACAATGATGTCCTTCTCCCCGACCAGGAAAAGGGTAACTTGAGGAGTGTAAAGGCAGTATATGTGCAGGGGATGAAGCGAATCCATACTTTTGCACGTCTTCCTTGGGATTCCTTGTCAGAAAAGTTGCTAGGATTCCTTAGAAATGGGACATCTGTGTACAACACTTGCATTTGATCTAAATTTGCTGGACTGATTCTGATAAAGATAAAGTCTCAGGATTGGCCAGGAGTCAGTGACAGATGAATAGGATCTTCCTAATTCAACAAAGGATACCTGGAGAGAGTAATCGTGGCCTCTATGAATATGTGGCAAATGTTAAGTAATGAGGATTCACATCCGAGATGGTACTGATGGAATCAAAGGGCTAGTAGACTAAAAAAAGTTCCCAAAGTAATTCCAAAAAAGCCGACAGATGGTATCTTTACTGATATCCAACATTAAAAGCTATTATTTGGATCTTGACTTAGATGAATGGATAGAAAGACGATCAATGCCAATTCACTTTCATCTAAGATCTTTCTTCCTTTGAAAAGGAGTGGTTCTTGCTTAGATTTCAAAGCCTCAGAACAAGGACCCTGCCCTTAACTCTAATCAGGGCAGTGGAGCCACATCCTCAGATTCTTCATGGGTCATCGACACAATGGTTGCCATGTTCTGTTTCATCTGATGTTTCTTGGGCTAAGGACCCTGAAGGGAAGTTCCTTTAAGAAGCCCGTTCCTGTGATCTAGCATGGAGAGCTGCTTTAGCATGTCGGTCAACATGAAGAGGCAGACATCAGGTTTCTATTGTATATTGTCAAAATGATTCTTTTATTTCTATCAATAGGGCAAGATGTTCCATGGAGAGTGAAAATTAGTTAAGTAGGGAACTAGTGAAATCTATAGGAATTGATTTGCTTAGAAAAGATTCTTCTTCACCCTTCTCCCCTGGAGCTATAAATTTTATTTCTCCTTTCAATAAAATCTTTAATTGGTTTAACAAAATATACAGCAAGTTGCTAAACTTCATTATATAAAAGTACACAATTGAACTAACAGGAAATGGAATTAACTAACCAAACACTTCAATCAATACAAAAATAAATATTTGAAGGTTTCAGAGCAGCTAGAAGAAAAGAAAATCATTATTACTATTACAACAGCAACAGCAACAACTACTACTACTACTACTACCACCACTACCACTATCACACTACTACTACTACTACCACCACCATTACCACCACCACCACCACCACCACTACTATTACTACCACTACAACTGTGACTACAGCTACGACTACCACCACCACCACTACCACCACCACCACTACCACTACTACTACTACTTCTACCACCACTACCTCTACTACTAATTATAGGTATTGGATTTTGATTTCATTGGCATAGGGAACTCCCAGGTGGAGAAACTCCCTCTACCAGTATAGGTTGGCCCCTTTTCTGCAATTTATAGTCTTAGAGAGTTGTCTAGAGCACTAAGAGGTTAAGTGACTTACCCAGAGTTACACAGCTAGTATGTGTCTTGAATCTAGGTCTTGGAAGCTGGCTCTATATATACTATACTGCCTCCATAATAATTATAACAGATTCTACTTACATTACATATTTGCTTTACATATATTATCTCACTTGATCCTCATAAAAGCCTTATCAGGTATTATTAGAAGGATATGGAAGTTTCTAGAGCAATAAGGCTTTTTTTTTTTTTAAATAATAATTCCTCCTTTGAAGAGGCAGCTAGGTGGCACAGTAGATAGAATGCTGGGCCTGGAGTCAGGAAGACTCATCTTCCTGAGTTCAAATCCAGCTTCAGACATTTGCTAGGTGTATGACTCTGGATAAGTCACCTAACCCTGTTTGCCTCAGTTTCCTCATCTGTAAAATGAGCTAGAGAAGGAAATGGCAAACCACTCCAGTATCTCTGCTAAGAAAAACCCAAATGGGGTCACGAAGAGTCAGATACATCTAGAAAAAACAGACAAACTGAACAACAACAATATCCTCTCATAGTAATTGTCTTTAAAAGGATAAACCTCCGGCATTTTGTAAGCAATAAAGAAGACATAATTCCTACTTATGTTGATTCTAGTCGTTTGCAAAGTTCAATATCTTTTAAACTTTTAACTTTTTTTGGATGGAAAGAATGGGAAGAATTTAACGTAAGCTATTGCTCTGACTTGAGGCTGATTAGATAGCTAGATAGCTTAGAATTGCTCCCAAATTAATATAAGGTTTTAATAATTTCCAGCAAAGCAATTTTTTGCCCCTAAGAGAACATATATGAGAAGTAGGACAGAAGTTAGATATTTGAGTTCTGTCATCTGGTCAGATTCATCGCTAATCCTCATTGCAACATGGGTTGAAATTTCAACATCACTGCTAAAGGTTAAGCAGAGTTTACCCCTGTTGTAGTTTTCTCTTGTATTCTTTCCTGTGGCCTCTCTGCTCTTTTTTGAGAGCTGATATCTAAGGGTTAACCCTGGGTCTGAACCCCAGGCCCTGACTACTCTGCAGAAAGCGGGGGAGTTATCAAAGGGAAGAGATTAGATAAAATGGACAATGGAGTAGCAGTCTGGGAAGAAGATAAATGAGTATAAGTGAAGACATCAACCCAAGGGGTGGGTATTGTATAAAACATTTGGTTAATGGTCAAAAAAAGAAAAAAGAGATGGGAACATAATATAGAACATAATATAGACTACTCAGCCAGAAGGAAGTAGATGATGGATTCCAGAAGCAGATTTTTTAAAAAAATGGCAGGGAGCCATTGCATGATAGGGATGGAGTACCTCAGTTATCTGGAAATCTATAAGAATACTCTCTACCAAAAGCACAGTAGGAGACCAGTTATTTTTAAAAATTATTGATCTTTTTTCTTTTATACAACAGACATCCCAAGAGATATTCAAACCATTGACAAAGTATGTTTCCTCAAATAGTAAATAAAACAATATAAGAGAATAGTTTCCCAGAGTATGCAACCTTCTGCTGTTGTTTATTGTTTGTTAACAGAAAGGAAAATATATATGCTTTTACTTTAGTAAGTTGGCACCAGATCCACAGAATCTCAGAAATGCATGGGAACTCAGAGGCCATCTATTTTGATCAGAACTGAACAAAAATCCCCTTTATAGTAATAATGCAAGTGGTTTCCCAGTCTTTGTTGAAGGCCTCTCTTGAGGGAGAACTACAGCTCAATGTAGTGGGGAAAAGTCTCCCTCCAAATTGCAAAACAAAACCTTGATATGATGTCAAATGACTTGAGTTCAAATATCAGCTCTACCACTAACTGCTTGTGTGACTTTGGACAAGTTATTTTCCAAGGACTTTCCTAGATGTTAGTTTTCTCATCTGTAAAATGAGGGGGTTGGAATAGATGGCCTGGGAGGTTCTTTCCAGCTCTAGGTTCCTACGGCAGCCCATTCTGCTTGGAATATTCTCCTAACATTAAGCCTAAATTCTCCTCTTTGTGACTTTCATTCATTTGTCTTAGTTCTCTCCTGTGGGACCAAGCAGAACAAATTTAATTTCTGTTGTACATTATACTGATTCAGTTACTAGAGAACAGTTGTCAGAGTAAATCTTGTCCCTTGTATCTGATTAGAGTTTTGTCACCTTTTAAAGTCATTTGCATTTACATTGCTACAGTTTTTGTATATATTCTTTCAGCTCTGTTTTATTCACTCTAAAAGAACTTGTTATACATCTTTCTAGGTTTCTCTGAATTCTTGTCATCCCTTATAGTAAAACCATTTCATTCATATTTGAAAATTTATTGTTTCCAGTTTCTTGCTATTAAAACAATACAATTATAAATACTTTTGCACATATGGATATTTTCTTGCTCTTAATAACTTCCTGGTGCCATAATGCCAATTGTGAGCTTGTTGCATTAAAGGGTATGAATATTTTGATGGCTTTCTCTTTATGGTTTTAAATTATTTTCTAGGAGAATTGGACCCATTCATAGCTCCACTGAAAATGAATTGACATGTTCTACTTTCCACAACTTGTTCAGCTTTAACTTTTCCCATCTTTGCCAACATAACAGCTATGAGATAATATCTCAGACTTGTTTTAATTTACATTTCTCTTATTATTGGTCATTTTGAACCTATTGATAGTTGTCACTTTTTTAAAATTTGAAAACTGCTCGCTCATCTTCTTTGGCCTTTGCTCTTTGGAAAGTGTCACTTAGTCTTTCAGATTTGTATTGGTTCTCTATATATTTTGGAAGTCAGACATTAAGAGAAATGCTTAATGCTGACTTTCTCATCCAGTCCATAGCATTTCCTCTCATGCTAGATGAATTAATTTCATTTATTCAAAAGTATTTTAAAATATTTATATAATTAAAGGCATCTATTTTTTGTTTTATAATACTCTATATTGCAATTGTTTCAAATTCTTCCTCTTTATGACTATGATATAAATAATTTTCCATTGTCATAGTTTTAAAAAGGTGGCAATTTTTGAATTTCATATTTTGTCCACATAGGATTTATTGCGATGTACAGGCGAAGGTGCTGGCCTAAGCTTACTTTCTGCCAAATTACTATACAGTTTTCCTGGAAGTTTTTGTTGAATAAAGAGTTCCTTCTTTTATACCTTCCATTTTTGGGTTCATCAAAGGCTGGAATATTCGATTGATTTCCTTCTTAGTTTTGCTTATCTATTTCTCTAATCTGTTTCTTATCCAATACTGGACTACATTGACAAAATTTACTTTTTAATATAATTTCAGATTTGGTAATGCCTAACTCATTTCATTCTTACTTTTTTCATTATTTCTTTAATATTCTCAACCTTTCATTGTGCCATTTGATTTTTAAAAATTATTTTGTCTAATTCTATAAAATATCTCCTTGAATTTTTATTGTCATAGTATTAAATCTATAGATTAAAATGTCTAGTAATGTCATTTTTTACTGTATAAATGCAGTTTAGCCATGAATATTGACTATCTCACCACTTATTCTTTATTTTTAAATTAAATTTTGCTTTTTTAATTGATAGAAATATTCTTTTTTCTCTCTGTCCCCCTCTACATTGAAAAGAAAAAAAGAAAAAGAAAAACTTGAAACAAATATATGTGGTCAAACAAGACATCTCTAATTTGGCTATGTCCGTCTATCTGTCTGTCTGTCTTTCTTTATCTATCTCAATCTATATCCTGAGTCTATCCCCTCTTTGTCAGGAGTTGGGTAGTATATTTCATCACAGGTCTTCTGCAATTGTGGCTTCTTCCTCCTTTAAAAGATTATTTATCTATACTTATAGGCATTTATAATCTATCCCACCCACTGCCCCCCGCAAATGAACAATAAGAATAGATAAAAAATAAAACTGCCTTCTTAAACATACATTGTCTAGCAAAATAGATTCCTGCCTTGGCCATGTGTGTATGTATGTCTACAAGCACACATATACACAGTCAAACGCACACACTCATATACATACATATATATGTATACATGTATATATGTATATATATATATATACACATATAAGCATGTGTGTGTATTTGCCTATATTTGTCTACCTAGTTCCGCATTTTAGTTTGTCATCTCTTTTTAAAGAGGTGAGTGCCATGTTTCATCTTCAGGCTTTCGGATTTGAGGTTTATCATTGCCATGATCAGAGTTCTAAAGTCTTTCAATGTTGTTTTTTCTTTATAATGGTGTTGACATTGTATATATATTTTCTCCTAGTTCTGCTCATCTCACTCTGCATTAGTTCAGGAGATTTTCCCAATTTCAATGATGTGCTCCATTGTATCTTTTCTCAGACCAAAATAATGTTCTATCATATTCATGTACCATAATTTGTCTAGCTGTTTTCTGATAGAATGGCTGGGCAGCTAGGTGGTGCCATAGTGCACAGAGTGCTCGGCCTGGAGTCGAGAAGACTCGAGTTTAAATCCAGACTCAGACAATTACTAGCTGTGTGACTCTGGGCAAATCACTTAACACAGTTTGCCTTGGTTTCCTCATCTGTAAAATGAGCTGGAGAAGAAAATGGCAGACCACTCCAGTATCGCTGCCAAGAAAACCCCAAATGGGAGCAGAGCCTCTGGATTTGTGAATTTTGAAAGGTCACGAGGTCACCCAGATTTCTAGAGTCTAGGTTTATAGCTAGAGCAGTGTTGATACTTGAGGAACAAGGAACCAAGATCCTTAAAAATAACCTTCTGAACAGAGGTTGGCAGAGATTGAGATGATGACTCATCTAGCTGTCTGGCTGATCTAGACATGAATTCAGTGGGACCAATGCAACTAAGCAAAGGGTTTGCTCCCAAGAAATTGGGGGACAATGCTTGTCTTTATGCTCTTAACTCTTTGAAATTAATATTCCTTTGTAAAAGCTAATTGAGATTAGCTGGTTAAATGGAAATAGAGTGCTAGTTACTGGAACCTAACAGTTGGGGGAATGGAGCCGTTGGGGCTTGAGCCAATGGCATCAGAGAAGAATAACACCTCAACCCCTTAGGGCACCTTAAAACTCTGAAGGGGAGATATGGCCGGCCTGGATCTGGGAGATGGAGCCAAAACATACTTGCTACATCTGCATTTAAAAATATTATTCTGAGAAGGGTTCCTTAGGCTTCACCAGACTGCCAAAGGGGTCCATGATACAAAAAAGTGAAGAACTCCTGCGATCGATAAAATTTTTCATGTAACCCCCCCTGGGTTCTAGAAAAATGTAATATAAACATATGATTATATAACATAATTGTACATATGTGTATACATATATATGTACACATATGTGTATATATCTATGTATCTATCTAGGCTGATGGTTTAAGAAGATAGTATAACCTAATTAAAGTTTTTAAGGATTGGGGAGATAAGTCAGTTTAATGTAAAAGCAAACCGGTAGACAGGGAGAGGTTGAAGATTAGAGAAGAACTGGGGGATGATTTAGGGGCTAATGTTCTGGAGAAGAAAGGCAGGTATGGGATCAAGTGTAAATGTTGGGAGGGTGGCCTGAGTAAGGAGAGGGACCGCTTCATTTTCAGAGGTTGGAAGAATGAAGGTTTTGATTTTTTTGGGGTGGAGGCAATCAGAGTTAAAGGACTTGATCAGGGTCATCCTACTAGTAAGTGTCTGAGGCTGGATTTGAATTCAGGTCCTCCTGACTCCAGGGCTGGGGCTCTATCCACTGTGCCACCTAGCTGCCCTATGTCAAGAGGTTTTGAGATGAAGAGAAGAGTAGAAGTAGTAGCTTGAGGAGAATGTCCTTAATTTTTTTTCAGGAAGGTGAGATCATCAGAAGACTGATAATGAAGCATGATTCCCACCTCTTGGCAGAGACAAGATGGACCACAGGTACAGAATAAAATGTTCATTTTTTAGACACAATGAATATGTGAATTTTAGTTACAGTGAGTAATATGAGGAAAACTGAAGGATTAGTGATGGTGATGAAAAGATAAGAAAAGAAATTTTAAAAAGCATCATTGAACAATTTAAAAGATACAGAAAAAAGAGTTCAAAAGCAGATACAGACAAGCAGAGTAGTATTGGTACTACCTTATTAAATTTGATATAAATTTTGAAAAAAAACAGGTTGTACACACTAGAGATTTATTATTTCATATGAAGTTCTCTTTTTCTGTTCTTCCTTGTATATGGAAACATTCATTTTTAAAAATAAAACTTAAAGAAAAAAACCCTGAAGAGTATGATATCAATTCCATGCAAAACTAATGTTGCTCTGACAAATCCAACAGAAAGATAAAAATATGTTAGACTTGAACAAAATATTGAGAAAAAATGGATTTGGTTAGACGTAAGGAAAAAAATCTTAATAGGAATGTTAAAGTGTGTATATGTATACACACAAATATAAGTACTCTAATATATAATATCGTACATATATTTTGACATGGATACATGCATACATATAAGTATATGCACACTTTCTAACATCTACACATATATGTGTATATACACACATATATTTGTAATGCTCATACTGAAAATTTAACAATTGGTTCTTACAAGTTGGTACAAGCTGGATCTAGAAAACCTCTGATACATATATTCATAAATAAATAAAATAAGCATGTGTATATATATATACATACACATACATACATACAAATATATGTATACATATATAAAATGTATATGAACTTCCCTTTTTAAGTGGGGTATAAATTCATATATATAGAAATGTCTACACATTTAGATTCATATATGTATGAATTTATATATTAGGCAATTAAAAATGATTGTTTCTTCTTTCTCATAATTCACTCCATTGGTTATAATTCTTCTTTACAACTGGACTATTATGTAAGTAAGTTCAATATGAAGGCATATGTAGAACCTACATTGGATTACATGCTGTCTTGCGGAGGAGGTGGGAGGAGAGGGAGGGAGAGAAAATTTGGAACCCCAAAACTTGTGGAACTGAGTGTTGTAAACTAAAAATAAACAATTAATTTATAATTTAAAAAAAGGATCATAAGTATATATGCATATAACGTATACATACATAAACATGTGTCTATATATGCACATAGAGAGATATAGAGAGATTAGTGAGAACATGGGAGAAAGGACATACAGGATGTCATTAGAAAGATGTATGAGCAGAAAAGAGGTTGGTCAATTCACGTAGCAAGAGCAAAGGATAGTCAATAGATAGCTAGGAGGTGCCATGGTATCCACAGAATATCTATCACAAGAGTCAGAGAAGGGCTGCAGTACTTTGAATGGTTCTCCTTGAGGAAGGTTAATGAGAGGACATGAACAAGTGTTGCACAAGATGTGTAGGAATCGATTGGAGATGGTAGCGCCCACATCAGTGGGAATCACAAAGCCTTAGATAAGTATTGTGGTATCAAAATATTCACCAACTGGTCCAACAAATGAGTTTCCAGTGCTGTGCAAACCAGCTCTTGGAAAGCAGCTGTAGGGGCTTCTCAGGCTGTGTTCTTGGGCAGAAGGTCATATAGTGGTAGTGCTCTATGGGCCATCCAGCTAAGTATGTTCTTAGCTACACGGCCAGAAAAGTCTCCAAGGGGAGGCAGACCTTTACAATGGGTCATGTGTTTCTTGTCCATAGGGAAATCTGTTCTGACCACTTCACATTACTGTCTGTGCTTCTAGGGGGCGAGGTCTACGTTACAAATGACAGATTAGTGTGAGAACAGAGGAAAATGACTACTTAGACTCAGTACCCACAATGAGTTGCTTTAAGCCCGCTGAGGAAAATCTGCAGAGTTGAGGAATTTGTAGACAAAGAAAAATGAATGTCTCCAAGGCCTTTTCTTGAACGTTGTGGCTAGTGAGGTTGAGGCTTGTCTGGTTATCGTAGACTCATTGCATGAATATCTTGGCAAATAGTAAATGAAGTGAATGAGATATGGTAAATCTAAATTGGCTAAGAAATATTTGAGAATGGCTTCAGTTTTTTTAGAAAACAAAAACTGCTTACTAACCTGTGGAAGAACTCTGCTTAGCCCTGCTGGACAGAAATGAGGGACAAAGGCTAGAAAGTTGCAGAGGGGAAAATTTCTGTCTAAAATAAAGAAAAATCTGTCTAAAAATTAGAATTTCCACTGAGTAGAATGAACTAGTTCATAAGGTAGTGAGTTCCCCATCAATGATAATCTTCCAGCAGAAGCTGAATGAATACTTTCTGGGGATATTATTTTGTAAGAATCTTTAACTCAGGGTTCATCAACTTATTAAAAAAATTGTCTTTCAGCATAATTAATTTTTTTTGCAATCCTATATATTTTATTTTAAGTATTTAAAAACATGATTCTGAGAAGATGTTCACGGGCTTCACCAGACTGACTGTTGAACAGGTCCATGCCCCAAAATAAGATGGAAAATATCTGTTTTAGAAGGAATTCCTGCCCAGGTATAGATTGGACTGGATGACCTCTAAGGTTCTAAACTGCTCTGAGGTTCTCCCAATTCTAGATGAGGGTGTTTGTTTGCAAAAGCAGTGCAGGGAGTCTAGAACAGCCCTTGCCATCATAAATCCTGTAGCAGGATGTGGATGTCCATGGTGATGTCATGTTCTGCCCACTGTAACCCAGGGTCCCTTGGCTACTACTAGCATTGCTTGAGTCTCATGGAAGCGTGTTGTTTGTCCATGTTAGACTGTATGACCATATTTTTACAAAATAGCTGTTTTTCAGCCATATTTCTAGCCATTTAACAGGTTTTAAAATTAATTTTGTGGCTCCTCAAAGTGCTTTAATTATTAAGGCTAATGATTTTATTTCAGTTCTTATTCTTCTAAGGATACTTGTGTGAATACGTGTGTGGAGGGGTAGTGTTGGAAATAAAGAACTAATTATTTTTAATGTGATTTGCAGCTGCCACTTAAGAAATAAGAAAATAATTGGGTTTCTGGAAATCTCTTAAGTCATATGTCCAATTTAGCCAGGTTAAATAGCCAGGAGAGACCAATGTAGTTTGGTGAGAATGGAAAGAGTACAGCAGTGTGTACATTGGTAGTTAAGTGAAGGACTCTTAAAAAAATCCATTCAGTCTAAGGGAATTAAGAGACTTATAAAATGAGGAAAAATGTGTTTATTGTTTTTTAGAGGTTTTCAGACCTTCATTCTATAACTGTATATTTAAGATTATATTTGAATTTAATCAGCTTGGCATTCCACCAAATGTTCTATACATACTTGCCAAATAATTTTGTTTTTGTTGATATTATTGTTGTTATAAATATTAATAACAGCTGACATTACATAGTATTTTAAGGTTGGCAAGGCACTTTCCAAAGATTGTTTCATTTGAGCTTAACAAGAGCCCTGTGAGGTTTATGGGATGTGTGATCTCATCAATGCGGGTGCTCCCTCTGGCAATGCGGGCTCACAGACTCATAGATTTCAAGTTAGGAGGGACCTTAGAGGTCACCACGTCCTGCTCCTTCATTTTACAGATGGGGAAACGGGGGCCCAGAGAGTTTAGATGACTGGTCTACGATCTCACAGCTAGAAAGTGCCCGAGGTAGGATTTGAACCTAGGTCTTTCTGCTTGCACATCCGGCAATCTCTCCACTATATAGGGTGGTCTAAAGATCTGTAGTGTATTTTAAAGGTACTAAAACTGCACTAGGACTATTGGGACATCCTTTAAGTCACGTCAATCATGGTTATTCTATGCCTGACAATCGTGGGGGTGAATCTTGTCCGTGGCCTCCTATGAATTTGCTGCAGGAGGTTGATTTAATAAATATACTTCTTGTTTCCTTCTGGACTTCCATGGAACAAAAGGGCTTTTTGTCCTTAGACTGCTAGGTAGGCCAATAGATAAAGTACAGGACTTGGAGTCAGGAAGATCTGGGTTTGAATCCTGCCTCAGACACAACTTAGCTGGATGACCTTGGGCAAGTCACTTAATTTCTTTATGCCTCATTCTCCTCTTCTATAAGATGGGGATAATAATAGCACCTACCTCAACACAGTTGTTGAGAGGATATCAAATGAGTTAACTTATATGAAGCTCTACAAATGCTCTCATTATTCCTTTCCCTTTCCCGTATTGCCAGCCAGTTATCTTTATTGTTCATGTACTTCTTTGATAAGATCCCTTATTGTGTGTGTGTATGTGTCTGTGTGCGTGCATGTGTACGTGCACAATTGGGGCTAAGTGACTTCTCCAGGATTGCACAGCTAGTAAGTATCTGAGGCAGGATTTGAACTCAAGTCCTCCTGACTCCAGGGCCTGTCCTCTCCCCACTGTGCCTGCTACCTAGCTGCCCCTTCTTTATCTTTTCTAATTCCTTGTTTGTAATGGGTGGCCACCCGCTCACACCCACCATGCCTCTCTCTACTGGGCAATGACTTTTCTATGCTTTCTGATTGAAATTCTTCAGTTAATGTAGTATTTTATGATTTACAGATATAAAACAAATCTGGAAGGAATGCTGGTGTTAAAAAAGATGAGGTAGAGCTATGTGTATTCTTATTTCCATTTGGTAGATGAGGAAATGTAGTGAGGTAACTTACCCAGGGTTGTCGTGCATTTATAAGAAGATAATAAGTAAAGTGTTTTGCAATACAATACAATAAAATACAATTATTATTATTATTAGTTAGCAAAGTACTTGCGGCAGCTAGTAAGCATTTGATAACATTTATCAAATTGAACTGAATTTTGGGGGTTCACCATGTTAAAGTCAGCCCATTATGCTGGCTCCTCAATATCTCTTTGTATCTCAATTCTGTCATCCAAACCACCTTCCACTTTTATGCCGTCTGCAGATTCAGTGAGTCTGCTATCTATGTCTTAGCCATAGACGTAGATTGAGACTTAATAGGGACATTTGGTATCATCTGTTCCAATGCCCTAATTTTTCACATGAGGAAACTGAAGACCAAAGACGTGATTGAATAGTAATTAAGAGAGATGTGTTTGGAACCCAGGTTCCCCAATTCCAAATCCATCACTTCTTCCACTGAACCATGTCTTTCTTTAAATAATGGATTAAAAATCTGGTGGCTCAGATATATTTAGATCACAAATTTTCTGGCAAAATCAATAAAGGGGTTGTTAGTGAGCACTTGGAAATGTGAGCAGTGATGAATATTAGAACAAATTGTGCCAGAGTGACATCATTTATTGTTTTGAGAATTTTTAGACCTGTAGGTCAAGTGACTTCAGTAGAAAATAGTATAACTAGATTTCAGTAAGTCTTTAATTTTTTTTTCCATGATATCTTTATAGATAAGAGAGAAAAATATAGCCTGGGTGATCTCAGTTAGTTTTATTTGGAAATGACCTACTAGACACCACAAACAATGAATAATAGAAGAGCTCAATGGAATGTTCCTTGTCGTTATTCTGTTTAACATTTTAATTAATGACTTAGATAAAGCCATAGATTTCATGGTTAATGGCATGGCAACATGAAGCTAGGACACATGCTAGAACCAGGATCCAAAATGCACAGACAATTTATAATGGGATGAATCTAACAAGATAAAATTTAATAGGCATAAATGTAAAATTCTACACTGGGATTCAAAAATAAATGGTACAGGTTCCATATGGGGAAGAAATGGATAGGAAAAAGTTCATGTGACAAAGACCTATGGGTTTTAGCTGACTGCAAACTCAGTATGAGTCATCAGTGTGACACATTACTAAGAAAGGCAAACAAAATAGTAGCCTGCAAGTAGAGGACTGAATGTAGACTAGAAATCATGGATTCTGATCCTACCTCTGACCCTCATTAGCTGTGAGAAAATGGACCAGTGACTCAAATTTGATGATGTATGTAAATTGCTTTGTAATGTTAAACACACAATACGAACATCAGCTGTTGCAGCATAGGACCCAGAAAGTACGAGGTGGTTTGTTGTTGTTATTGTCCAGTTGTAGCCTATGTGACCCCATAAACCATACTGTCCACGGGGTTTTCTTGGCAAAGATACTGGAATAGTTTGCCATTTTCCTCTCAAGTGGATTAAGGCAAACAGAAGTTAAGTGACTTGCCCAGGGTCACACAGCTAGTGAGTGTCTGAGGCTGGATTTGAACTCAGGTTTTCCTGACTCCAGACTCAATGCTTTATCCACTGAGCCATCTAGCAGGTTGGTAGGAAGTGATAGCCTTGATCAGAACATATTTTGAATATTAGAGCTTTGAGAAGAGAGCGAATATGAGGGGACTGTGAGAGGGCTAGAGGACATGTTATTGAAGAATTGATTGAAAGAACTGGAGATGTATAGCCTGGTGTGGAGAAGACTTGGGGGATGCATGATAACCGTCCTCAAGTATTCACAGAAATGTCATATAAAAGAGATAACAGATCTAATAGACTGCATCTCAGAGGGAATAACTAGGAATAATAGGTGGAAGCTGGAGAGAGGTAGATTTCAGCCTTAATGATTAAAAAAACCTATTTGTTATTGATTGTTCAGTTGTTTCAGTCATGTCCAACTCTTCATGACTCCATTTTGGGATTTCCTTGGCAAAGAGACGAGCTGTTTGCCATTTCCTTCTCCAGCTCATTTTACACATGAGGAAACTGAGGCAAACAGGGTTAAGTGACTTGCCCAGGGTCACACAGCTAGTCAGTGTCTGAGGCCAGATTTGAACTCAGGAAGATCAGTCTTTCTGATTCTAAGCCCAGTGCTCTATTCACTGTAACACCCAGCTGCCCCACCTAACTATTAGAGCAGCCCATACAAGGGATGGTCTGCCTAAGAAAGAAGATAGTTGTCCCTTCCTGGAGTTGTCCATGAGGAAGCTGGAAGACCAGTTGTTTGGGAATGTTGTAGATAGAATTCCTGCCCTATACAGGTTGGACTAGATGATCTTTGACCTTTTTTCCTGCATTTGCTTATGGAGACCCTGTTCTGATGAATAGTTAGTTTCATGTGCCACAGCAGAGGCCATCGAATCCACTAGCTTGAGGAGTTTTATTGTTTTAGCTCCCATACAGAGGCAATGTGTTAGGCCAAGTCCATTTCTTTTCAGAATTTGATGGAAGGATGAAGACAGGATGTATCAAGGTTACTTTGGAGCCATTTTGGTAAATCCTTCTATTTTATCCAGAGTGGTTGCACAGGCAGAAGTCTTTGAGACTGGGGTTACTGGTCTTTGTGAAGTCAACGATTAGCAATTACTATTTCTCCAGTTATTTATATCTGTCTGTCTTTATATAAAGTGTTTTGTAGTTGTGTCCATTATAGTTCCTATGTGTGTCTTGGAAACTATTTCTGCAACCTGGACAAGACTGCTCTTTATGTCTTTTCTTAGCCTAGCGAATAGCCTCAGCCCTTTTGATTCTTGGGTGCTTGAATGCTCTGCAAAGCATATTGTTGTCTAGACCCCAATCCCAGTGCTTATGTACTGCTTTATGTACCTGTCTGTCTGTTTCCCTATGCTGATGTGGGTTAGACTGATTTTTTTCTCAGATTTCCTGATCAGGACTCAGGCTGGTTCATTTTCTAGATCATTGTGGAGAAGGTGTGATGAGAGCTTGGCTAGGCTTCTTTCTACTGCACCATCTTGGCTTTGCTCCTCCTCTTCCCCTCCTTCCCCAAGAGGTATTTTGCACACAGGAGGGACTTAATTTTTGGTGAATTGATTTGAATTGGCTGCAGTAAAACAAGAAATACATTGATAAAAAGTCATATCCCACTGCCTCCTTTACTGGCCTAGAAACCAACAGCAGAGTGGCCCCTGATCAAAAAGTCCATTTGGTCAAAGAACAAAACACCATAGTGCCCTATGAGTGGGCCATCACCTTGCCTAGGTTATATAGAATTCCCTGTTGGAAAGGGGGAGCTCTGAGCATGGCCAGAGTGTCATCTCTAGTGTGAAAATGAAGAATAATGACAACCCCTAATATTCTTCTCTGAAAGTCTGCCCAGGCTTCACTTCAAATGAAGTCATTTTTTCCTTAGAACCTAGTTACTAGTAATAGAAGCAGTTGGTGCAGTGGATACAGTGTTGGAGCCACAGGCAGGAAGAGCTGGATTAAAATCCTACCTCAGCCACTTACTGGAGTGTGATCCTGGCCAAGTTACTTACCCTCTCTCGTGGTCAGTTTCCTCAATCATAAAATGGGTGTAACGATATCACCTATCGACCAGAGTAGGTTAGGGTCATTAAGATCAAATGAAATAACATATATAAAGTGCTTTGCAAACAAAGTTCTCTATCAATGCTATCTATTATTATTCCATAGGCCATACATTGCTCAAATCCTATGTTATAAGATTTGCAATTAGAATTGACCACGTTTTATTGCAAAGGTAGACAATATGAAAATATCTTTGGGTTCTCAAAACCATGGTCATTGGAAGGAAATATGGTCTCGTATTTATTACAAGAATCCTGATTTATCCCAAAGCTATTAAAAATTGGTTGCAGAAAATCTGTCTTGCACTGCAAGAAAGTAAGGGGGAAGGGGATAAGAGAAGGGATGAAGGGTGATAGAAGGGAGGACAGACTAGGGGAAGGGGTAATCAGAATTCATGTCATCTTGGGGTGGGGGAGGGGAGAGATGGGGAGAAAATTTGGAACTCAAAATCTTGTGGAAATGAATGTTGAAAACTAAAAATAAATAAATTAATAATTAAAAAAAAAGAAAATTAGTTTCAGAGAATTCTGTACATAATGGATCCATATGTGGTGTGCTTGAAAACATAGCCAAGGAGAAGAGTTCTGGGAACAGGCTTGGTTTTGATGGGCTGAACTCATTTAATCTTTGCAGTTTTTCCACAAAAAAATTGCCTAGACATTGGCTCTTTCAAAGCCCTTTGTCTTCAAGTTTGCATGGGGTTTAGAGGAGTTTATTTGCTGGATTGGGATTCAGTTGTGGGCTGTTGTGATGCTAATGGAATGTTCTATCTCTGCCAATGGCATCCTTTGCATTATTTGGCCACGTTCCCCAAGGCTCCCTGAAGGAGTCTAGAGTTTGCCAGAGTTCCACGTTGTCATCTCAGAGGACAATGTGCTCAAACGGCACAATGGGAAAATCCAGCTCCTAGCATGTTAAACTAGGAGTATTTGGCTGTTAAGTGGAAGTTGATTACTTACTAATTTCCAAGAAGACAAGTGAAAGTCTTGCATGGTTATTGTAAGCTATATAGTTTAAAATGTACTCACTGACTTTCTCTTCTTATTTTAACTGGGGTCTGTAAAGTAATTCCTCGGTTTTATAAATTACTTTTCTGCCTCTAAATGATCTTTGAAACTGTAAGTCAGCTTCAAACCGAGCCGATTTCCCCAAAGTGAGATGGAACAGTCTAGTGTCTACACAGCTGGTGTACAGGAAGAAAAAAGAGATCACTTTTTTTTTAAATCTGAAAAAATTCTCTTCTAAGATCTCTGTTTTATCATCTGGCACAATAGTGAAGATCTGGACTCTCAAACCAGGTAGATGTTAAGATCCCAAAGTCATTGAGCAAGAGAGTTGATACATTAGACCAGGAGAAGAGCTGGGATTAGTGTAGGATCCCACAAAAGTGCTTAGGGAAGGTCGGGCTGCCTCAATTATAGTGGTCCACAGAAGGAAGATAGGAAACGAGACTTGAAAGAGGCTGATTTTCTTGATGTACTGTCCAAGTGTTCAATTACTGTTGCCTATTCTGGTGTACTCCTCCCAAGCTAAGTATGACAGAAGTAGGAAAGCAAAAGGCATTATATTTCTTTTTTTGTTTTTTGAAATTTTTTATTTTTAGTTTACAACACTCGGTTCTACATAATTTTGAGTTCCAGATTTTCTTCCCACCCTCCCCGCCCCCTCCTCAAGATGGCACGGAATCCGATATATCTTCTACATATAACTTCCATAAATCTGATAGGCAAACTATTCCTTGCTCTCCCAAATTGCTTATAGTATCAGCCTTCATTCCTAAATCATGAAGCCATTTTGACTTTATTTTGGTATATGGTCTAAGATACTGGTCTAAGGCATTATATTTCTTGTCCAGGGTAAGAAACTACTCGAGTTTCTCTAGCCTTCCTGGAAGAAAGGGGAATGTGAAGCAAATGATGCTAACCAACTATCTCCTCCTTTCATAAGGGCCAGTGAAGACTGGGAATACTTGCATACCTTGGAGATATTGTGGGTTCA
The DNA here is from genome assembly GCF_011100635.1 of Trichosurus vulpecula. NCBI lineage: Eukaryota > Metazoa > Chordata > Mammalia > Diprotodontia > Phalangeridae > Trichosurus > Trichosurus vulpecula. The sequence continues at coordinate 449,704,972 of NC_050573.1, forward strand.
GCTTCAGACTACCACAATAAAGTGAATATTGCAATAAAGTGAGTCATGAATTTTTTTGGTTTTCCAGTGCATATAAAAGTTATGTTTACACTAGTCTATCACGTGTGTAATAGTATTATGTCCAAAAAATCTACATACCTTAATTAAAAATACTTTATTGCTAAAAAATACTAACCCTCATCTGAGCCTTCAGCAAGTTATAATCTTTTTTTCTGGTGAAAGGTCTTGCCTTAATGTTGATGGCTGCTGACTGATTGAGGGGGTAGATGCTGAAGGTTGATAGATGCTGTGAAAACTTCTTAAAATAAGACAACGATGAAGTTTGCTGCATAGATCGACTCTTCCTTTCACTTGAACACTTACAGGTCAGTGTAGGGTTATTAATTGACCTAATTTCAATATTGTTGTGCTTCAGGGAATAGGGAGGCTGGGGGAGTAGGAGAGAGAGGGGGAAGTAGCCTGTTGGTGGAGCAGTCAGAACACATGCAACATTTATCATAGCACCCCAAAACAATTACAATAAAAACATCAAAGATCACTATCACAGATCATCATGACAGATATAATAATAATGAAAAAGTTAGAAAAATTGTGAGAATTACCAAAATGTGACACAGACACACAATGTGAGCTCACGCTGTTGGAAAAATGGTGCCTATGGACTTGCTCGATCTAAAGTTACTACAAACCTTTAATTTATAAAAAAACACAATATCTGTGAAGTACAATAAAGTGAAGTGCAATAAAACAAGGTATGCTTGTCATACCTACATATTCTGATTAATGCTGATAGTGATTCCTCTGAAGTTGTCTTATGTATTAGAATTTGTATTATTCAGAATTATAATAATATAAAATATGCTGATGGTTCCAGCCCAGTAGAAACATGTAATTCAAATTCAAACAATGTGATGACTTTAAAGGATTCATTATTTATACTAATTGGGACCTTGCTTTATATTTACAATGACATTCTTCTGCATAGCTGCTTATAGTAGTAAGGCCAATAGGACTTATAGGTGAGATAATTAGGCTCCAATTGGTTGTAGGGGTGTTCAGAGAAGACTAGTACTTCTTGACTCTTCTACATCATTTCTGGCTGCTACTTTGCCTTTCTATTACTTAACCTACCTCCCCCCTCCCAGAATCCCTCCCTTATTCTCCCATTCCCATAAATTTAAACCCTTTTTATGCCTCCCCTTTGACCTATTCCCTCACTCTCCCCTCTAAAAATCCCTCCCTTTTTCTCCCAAGGATCCCTCCCTTATTCTCTCCTCTCTTCCTGTCCCTTTGGCATTTTATTTCTTTCTGAATTTAGAAGACTTTTACACTTTTCTAGAGATATATGTAATTGCTCCCTCTTGAACCCATTCCCAATGAAAGCAGGTTACCAGAACTAACAGCTCCCCTCCCCGCTCTAATTCCTCTGTTTCAGTTCTTCCTCTTGTACCTCATTTATATAAGATAATTACTCATTTTAGCTGTTCCTAAACAGTTTTACTTTTTAAAGTCATATCATACTCAGGTCTACCCCAATCTTTATCATGAACTACCCAATTACTAATAACAATCTTAGACATATGTTTTACATTTCACATCATAAAAGATAAAGAGTTCTTATTGAGTCCCTTGTAGTTAGTCTTTGGTATATACCTTATATTTCTCTTGGCTCTTGTATATCAAATCTTCTATTAAGTTCAGGTTGTTTTTTAACAAAGCCCTGGAAGTCTGACAATTCATTAAGTGTCCATTTTTTAATTCACGATTATGGTTAGCTTTGCTGGGTATGATATTTTCATCCAGAACCCCAGTTCTTTTGGTTGTTGATATGTAGTGTTCTAAGACCTGCAGTCGTTTAGTGTCACCACTGCTAGGTCTTGTGTGATTCAAACAGCAATATTGTATGATCAACTGTGAATAACTTGGCTATTCTCAATAATACAATGATGCAAGACAGCCCTAAAGGACTTATGAGGAACGGTATTGTCCATCTCCAGAGAAAGAACTGGTGGAATCTGAATGCAGATTGAAGCATACTTTTTCTTTATTTTTCTTGTTTTTTTAAAAACTGTGTTTCTATCACAGCATAACTTACCTGCAAACATATTTTGTATGACTACACATGCATAACCTATATCAGATTGCTTACCTTCTCAATGAGAGAGGAGGGCGGGAGGGAATTTGGAACTCAAATATGAAAAAAACAAATTGAAATTGTTTTTACATGTAATTGGGGAGAAGCAAAATATTAAATTAAAAAAATAAAAACTAATCTAGTCAACAAGCTTGTATGCCCACCAAAAGGAGTGAATGACAGGCTTATGACAATGCAATTGCCACTTGCAGGAAAGCACCATGCCAACCTCTTAGTGTTTTATTCTCCCACCAATGTGAACCCTGGTGAGGTCATTGCATTTAACCAAAGCAGTAACTCCAAGGGAAGATGACTATAGGAAAACTTACTATCAACAGATTACAACACTTCTCTGAATAGGAACAGTTCATTGTTAATGTGGAGGGAAAGCTGAGTCAATTCACATTTAGTAACAGGGAGCAGAAAAGGAATGGGTAGCTTTCAGAGATTTAGTGTATAGCATTGCATTTACTTATCTTGGCCAGAACATTCCCAAACATCAAGATTGGTTAGAAAAAAAAAAACAATGGGGGAAATTCAGAAGCTGCTAAATGAAAAATGAGAACTCCACAGGGTTTACTAGTGGAATGGTTTGTCCATTTCTAAGAAGGCAGTATTTAATTCCATCAAAAGTAAAATGCAAGCAAAGCTTAGAGAGATGCAGGATTCTTGGCTCAGTAAGATGGCAGATGAAATTCAGTTTTACATTGATAGTAACAATCCAAAGCACTTTTATGATGCCCCGAAGGCATTTATGGGCTAAAGACTTATGGCAGATCTCAGCTACTCAGTGCTGGTGGAGCCACACTGATCAATGATAAGGACATGTTCCTGGAAAGATGGGATGAACACTTCCATAGTGTTCTCAACAGACCAACATCGATTAATGGTGAAGTCATTGACAATATACCAGAGGTTGAAGTCAATCCCTCTCTAGTCAAACTTCCAGCTGAAGAAGTTTTGAGTGCCTTTAATCTTCTCATGTGGCAATGCACCTGGTGCTGATTTTATTCCAGCTGAGATTTACAAGGCAGGGGGTCTACTGCTCATACAAAAGCTGACTGACATTCTCTATGTTATAGGGAAAGAGAAGTTATCCCCAGGAGTTCAATGAGTTCAAGTTCAAATTCACTGCCCATCTCTCTCCCTCTCCTCTCTCTCTCCCTCTCTCTCCCTCTCTCTCTCTCTCTCTCTCTCTCATAGCTGGCAAGATTCTTGCCAGAGTGCTCCTACATAGGCTGATCCTTCACCTTTCCCTAACATAGGAGTTCATTCCTTACGTCAGGGCTGTCCAATCTTAGGTTATCTATACGGCCACATTAAAATAAAATAATAATTTGAGGGCCGCACCCAGAATAAAAAAGTACAGTACACTAATAGAAAGTGGGGGAACACACGTCATCAATATGACAGGGGAAGGCATGAAGCATGAAAGCAAATACAAAACAACAAAGCAACAACAGAACAGTATAAAGGTAGGTGCATACTGACTAGTCTGCAACGTACAGAATGAACGCATCCCACAGATCGATTGAAAACTCTGCGAAATGTTCCATCTGTAATACTGCTTAAAAACACCAAAGAAAATAAACATCAATGAGATTATTTATTAGTGATGGAATTAAAAAATCTAATATGCATTCCATGCAAATTATTATTTTATTTTTTCGCTCATGAAAATTAAAACCCACAGGTGGGCCACGTAAAATTGTACTGTTGGCCCCATGTGGCCCAAGGGCTGTTATTTTGGGCAGCCCTATATTACATCATTCATTCATTCATTTATTTGTTTGTCCTCTTGTTCATCCATTTATTTATTTATTGTTTATTTATCTATTGAATCTCTTTATCTTGTTTAGGCTAAAAAATGCAAGAGTCAGTTGGCCTGCTCCCAATACTGATTGGAATTGCAACTTTAATCTGCTCAGTTTTTCCAACCTGTTTGAGTTGGCTCCTCCTTAGGTGCTCGGGGACTACAGTTACGCACCAACCAGCACAAATTGCCTACTCCTTATAATAAGGAATGAAAAAGAGAGAAAAAAGTAGTTCAGGAAAATTAGCTGAAGCATCAGCTGACTATGATTTTACATGTGACACTCTATACCCATACCTGAGGCAGGTAGGTAATGCAGTGGATAGAGTGCTGAGTCTGAAGTCAGGAAGACCTGAGTTTAAATCCAGCCTCTTATACTTACTAATTGTGTGACCCTGGGCGAGTCACTTAATCTTATTTGCCTAATTTCCTCATCTGTAAAATAAGCTGGGAGAAGGAAATGGTAAACCACTCCAGTATCTTTGCCAAGAAAACCCCAAATGAGGTCACAAAGAGTTGGACATGGCTGAAATGACAACATACCCATAGTTCCACGTTTCTATAAAAAAAGGGAGGACAAGTGAATTTTTCTTGTCTTTTTTGGGACAGGTAGGTGGTGTGGGTAGTCCTGGGCCTAGAGTCAGGCAGACCTGAATTCAAATATTGTTTCAGACAATTATTAATTGTGGGAACTTGGGCAAGTCACTTAACCTTTGTTTGCTTCAGTTTCCTTGAATATAAAATGGAGATCATAATAGTACCTACTGCAGGAGGTTGTTATGAGGATTGAATAAAATAATATTAATAAAGTGCTTAGCTCATGGCATGTGGTGGAAAATAAATATTTGTCCCTCCCCATCTCCTTCTCTGGGACCAATCTTTTTTGAGTACACAGTATACAATTTTTAAGTACACAGTAAACCATTTTAAGTACACAGTATACAATTTTTCTTTTTCTTTTGTTCTATTTACATTCTTGTAGTTACATATATATGTATACACACGTATATGTATATATATATATATATATATTTCTAGTTCTGCTTACTTCACTCTGTGTTCATATGTCTTCCCATGTTCTTATGGATTTTTATATCATCATCTCCTATAATGTGATAATATTGCATTAAATTCATGCACTACAATTTGTTTAGCCATTCAGTCATTGATAGACATTTACTTTGTTTCCAGTTCTTTGCTACCACAAAAGTCCAGCCCATCTTCCTTTAAACATATTGTCACTAATTCTGTTATTTTTTCACCTTTTCTTTTTATATCATCTTCATGTCCAAATATATTCCTTACCATTTGCCTCTTTGTAGAGCCAACCCTTGTAACAAAGAATAAAAGAGAGATGGGTGGTGGGGAAAGACAGGGAAGAAGTTCAGCAAAACTAACCAATGCATCGGTTGATTCTGACTATATATATGTATACACACACACACACACACACACACACACACACACACACACACACATATATATATATATATATATATATATATATATAAAATACCCATACCCATTTTCCCCTACTTCTACAAAGAAGGGAGGACAGGTATCCAGCCTATCTGGGTGCTTTCCTGAAATGTGTTTCTTAGCCTCAGAGTATAGTGTGCTTCAGTGTACTGATTTCAGGCTCTCAAAGCCCTCACTCACAGAGAAATATCAGTGGTAGAAAAAGGAATCTTTAGTTATTGACAGGAGAGGCCAAAATACAAATGGCCACAAAAAAAAGAGCAGCTTCCACCAAAAAGTCCTCTACCTGGGGTCTCCCGAGCCAAGGCACTCTAGCATTCTCTGATGAACACCATCACTATTACAGAGCCCCATGCACAGCATGGTGCTGCACACCCAGAATAGAGACCAGACGGGGGGTCACTTCTAAATGGCAGCCTGGCCACAAGCTAACAAAACAGCTGCTTTCCACACCAATGCTTGTTCCACACCAACCAGCCTCTCCATTACAGGATCGATTTTCTGAAGGTGGGCTAGAAACAGCCCCAGGACTCTTAGTTCCCAGATATTTCTGAGAATTGTTTGAGAACAAGGGCAAAATGAGAATCATTAAAAATGTACAAGGCAGTTCAGCTGCTTTCTCTCTAAACCTGAGTACTAATATAATCATTGAAATACAGCCAGAAGTAGAAATAAACAGAAGACAGAACTAAACCACAAATGGATGATATTGTACAACTTGGCAAGGTCCAGCAGGTCTAACCTAACAATATTAATGCCTACACATGGTAGAGAATCAGATTTGGAAGGAACCTGAAGAGGTGATAACATCACATTATCAGTGACCCTAGACTGATAGGTATCTAGCTTTGTCTTAAGTACCTTCAGGGAAGGAGATTCCATAACATGTCCTGGAACCCATCCCGGTGCCTGACAACTTTTACAGCTCCAGAGTCCTTATTTACTGTGTGTCTAATCTGTCCTGACTTCTGTTAACTCATAGAATAGTGGAAGGATGATGAGAAAGAGAAAAGAGATGGGAGTGAGCATTTATTTAGTGTCTACTATGTGCCAGGCATTGAGCTGTGGATTTAAATTTTTTTTGACAAATATCATTTCATTTGAGCCTCACAAGAAAGGAGGAAGTCCAGCTTATTCAGACACTTTCTTGAAATACATTTCTGAGTCTTGGAGCAAAATGGGCTTCAATGTGCTGACTTCAGGCATTCAATGCCCTTACTTACAGCAAAATATCATATCGGTGTTTCTGAGATAACTGTGGCTATTATTCCTACTTTACAGCTAGGGAAAGTGAGGTAAAACAGAGGTTAAGTGACTTGTCCAGGGTCAGACAGCTAGGGAGTCTCTGAGGCTGAATTTGAACTCAGGGCTTCCTGAAGTCTAGGCACATCACTCTGTCTCGACTCTAGCACCACCTAACTGTGTAGCAGAAAGACTGCCTTAGAACCTAAAAGGATGGTTGTCCAGCACATAGGAAGCCCTTAACAGCAGAGTCACACCACAGAGTTATTGTGAATGAATAAATGGCACATGAAGATAAGGAGACTCATGGAGTGCTCCAGAAGGAGATAGGGTGAGGAGCAGATGGAAAGTGAAAATGATGTCTACCTTAAAAAATAAGGTTACTGAAAATGTGTGAAAGTGTGCAGGAATAATTTTATCTACCTTCAGTAGGTTTGACCTTCACCTCCCCTCTCCCCCCTATCCTATGCAGAGCCAAAATAATTAGGATCTATTGTGCCTGGGGCAAATACCACCAATTATAATGGGTAATCAATGGGAACCATGCTCCTAGTTGTAGGGGGCAAGATGGGATGGAGGAGGAGGAGGAGACAAAACTAGCCCACAATTTGGTAGCTTTTCATTTTAACTAGTTATTTTGGCTAAGTCGTGGGTAATAGAAATGTGATTTCTATATGCTGAAAGTCTGAAAATGTCGTTGGCACTGGTTGAGCATCCTGTAAGTTCAGCACCCTGAAGCAAAGCCTTGATCACTCCACCCTAGGTACGGCTATGCCACTAAGTGTAAGTAGCTTATCTTACAAAAGAATTCACTAAACATGAAACCCCCAGAAAACCATCATTGTCATTTTCATTAATGCATGGTCATTGTAACTTTCCTCATCACAAATTAACTCCTGGACATTTTGAACTGGATGTCCCGTAGACACCCCAAACTCAATATATGTAACAATAATAATGATTATAATAACAACTAGCATTTATATAGTGCATATTATGTGTCAAGAGCTTTAGTAATATTATCTCATTTGTTCCTCACAATAGCCTTGGAAGGGAGATGCTATTACTGTTCACTTTTTATGGTTGAAGAAACTGAGAGAAAGAGAGGTTAAATGACTTATCCAAGGTCATCTAACTAGTAAGTGTCTAAGGCCAGTTTTTTAACTCACTTCTTCCTAACTCAAGGCCCAGCACTCTATCCACTGTGACATCCAACTGCCATGTCCAAAATAGAACTTATTATCTTGTCCCCAGAACTCTCCTTCTTTTGAAATTCCCTATTACTGTCAAGAGCAGCTATTCTCCCTGTCACCCAGTTATTCTTCATTCCTCCTTCTCTTTTACTCCATATATTCTATCAGTTACCAGATCGTGTTGGTTCTATAGTCACAACCTTTCTGACGCCTGTCCCCTCCTCTGCACTCACTCAGCCTCCATTCTCCTTCAGGCACTCATAACTTCTCACTTAGACCATCATAATAGCCTCCTGTCTGGTCTCCCTATCTCCAGCCTCTCTCTACTCCAATTCATCCTTTACAAAATTGCCAAACTGGTTTTCCTAAAGTGCCAATCCGACCGTGACACCCCTCCACTCATTTAACTCCGTTACCTCTAAGATCAAACATGAGCTCCTCCATTACCCATCTAAATCTCTTCAGAACCTGGCCAGTTCTATCTTCTTAGTTTTCTTACACGGTATTCCCCTTAACACACTCCATAATACACTCATTTACACACTCAAATATGTGCATGCACACGCATGCACACATGCACTCACGCACATGCATGTGCACATATGCACACTGCTCCATCTCCCATCTCCGCTTCTTGGCCCTGGCTATCTCTCATGACTAGAATCCCCCCTTCCATCACTTTTGCCTCTTTGAATCCCTGATTTCCTTCAAGAACTCAGCTCGAGCAGCACCGTGAAACCTCTCCTGATCTCCCCAGCAGCTAGGGCCCTCCCTTCCCAAACTATCTTGTATTCATTTTGTGTATGTTATAAACATACTTTTATCTATGTCTATGTTGTCTCCCTCATTAGAATGCAAGTTCCTTGAGGCCCGGGACTTTTGGTTTTGTGTATACAACACTTACTATAGTTCTGACTGCCTGTGGATTAATTTTGGAGTTGGTTGGTTGGTTGTTGTCCTTTGATCTCGAAGAGGACCAATATGAGATCACAACGTCAGGGTTGATGTACAGTGTGTCTGACTGTGGCTGGTCAGACCAATGTGAGCGCAGAAGGCTCAAACGATCCACATAAACATGTGGAGTAGAGATGTCTCTAACTTTGCACGTCTCATGTTTCTCTTGAGCTACCGCAAGCGTATCGCCTTCTTTAATGCCTTTACTCTGTGCTGACACTTACCAGTCTGTGGGTGAGCATGCCTTAAGCACTGCTAAAAGTTCAGCCTTGCCTGCGGGTCAGATATTGACTAGGCATCAGGTGGGGTTTTTTTTTGCTAGCTTCTGGTTAGCTGAAAGTGTTGTTTTGGGGTGAAGGACATTGCCCTTGGGTTTAGGAAAGGAAAGAACACCAGGGAGTTTTCTCATACGTCTTGAACATGACATTTGGGATGGAGACTCTCATGAACCTGGATTTGATTCTGCTACTGAAGGTGAAGGGGTGCTGAGAACACAGGGGATGCACAGGAGTATTTCTGCCTTTCCTTTCTCTCTGCACAGACTAGAGAGTGCTGTGGGAAAGGAAACAGCCTCCCTAAGCGGAAATCCCCAGTCTGGCCTTGCATGACTGCAGTTCTGATACACTGCAGGAAGAGTTCTAACTCCCACCAGGCCAGGAAAGTCTTAAGGTTTTTTCCTCCCTTGCCTTGTCAGAGTGTCTGGTGAAAGATAGAAAACTGTTGGTCTTTTTCCTTTTCCTATCTGGTGAAGAGTTCCTAAAAAATAGCTGTATTATGGAAGCAGTGTGATGGAGTCACCAGCAAAAACAGCAGATGAAAGACACAAGACCCATGGGGGTCTTAAAGAAGCCCTTACAATTTGGAACTCTCAGGGGTTGGGGGAGGGGAGGTTACTCTGTGGATCTTTGAGACTAAATCTTGCTATTTGAGTGTTACAGTGTTTCTGTGTTTTTATTCAATTAGACTTTATTCTGTAATATGATGAATTATGAACTGAGAGACAGCAGAGTAGAGGTAGAGGATCAAGAAGTCCTGGGTTCAAGTCCTACTTTTCACAGAGATTGGTTATATAATGCTGATTAAGTCATTTACCCTCTCAGTACCTTGGGCAGCTCCTTAACACTTTAGGTTGCGGGGCATTGTACATTGGTAAAAGGAGTCTATTCACCACAGGTATAGTCCTCCTCTCTACCTCTCCTCCCCATATACATACGAGCTACATACAGAGAAGGTGGAAAGTAGGTAGATGGGTTGGTTCTTGAAGAGGATCAGAATGACATGCCTACGTTAGAGTCAAGTTACAGTGTGTCTCACTGCGGCCGATCAGATCAATACAAGCTTAGAATGCTCTACCACAGGTCAGGCACAAATAGACCATGTGCTCCTTTGGGATGGATTCTCTAAATTTGTGCATCTCGTGTTTTTTGAAGTTCTTCAATTCAGCTTTGCTCATAGAGCACAATGCCTTCTTTGATGAGGGCATGCCATGCTGGGTAGTCTTTTACCAGTGTCTCCCATGTCCCACAATGGGTTCCAAAGTTCTTCTGAGAGAGCTTTGTATTGCTTCTTCTGACCACTATGTGAGCACTTACCTTGTGTGAGTTCTCCATAAAATAGTCTTTTAGGCAAGACAACATTTGGCATTTGAATAATGTAGCCAGCCCGTCAGAGTTATGCTCTCTGTAGTACAGATGGAAAGTAACCCTAGAACAGAAGGCTTTCACAGATAAGCAGGGGTGGGGAACCTGTTCCCTAGAGGACACATGTGGCCTTCTAGATTCTTGGGTGCGGCCTTTTGACTGAATCCAAATTTTACAGAACAAATCTTTTTTTTTAAGGGGATTTGTTCTGTGAAGTTTGGATTCAATCAAAGGGCTGCACTTGAGGACCTGGAGGTGGCCTCATGTGCAGCAGGTTTCCCACGCCTGAGCTAAGAGAGCTGGCAACTGGGCTCAGTTTTGAAAGAAACCAGGGAATTTAAGAAGCAGAGATGAGGAGGGAGAACACTCCAGACATGGGGACTTTTGGCTAATACAGAGACACAGAGATGGGAAATGGAGGGCTATGTATGAAGAACCAGCAAGTAATCCAGTGTAACCAGATTAGATGGTGCATGGTAGGGAGTAAAGCACAAGAAATCTGTTTATAGGTTGTTTCTGTCATACCTACATGAAGAATCACATATGCTTTTGGGGGCTTGCTTTTCCTCACTTTTTACTTTATATATATTATGCGGGTCACTAACTGCCCATTCTCTTTTTCATGGGGACTGTTTCCTAATCAGCACCCTGTACTTATATGGCTGATTTTTCTCCCGACTGTGAACTTTACATTTACCTGCATTAAATATCATCTTGTTAGATTCAGTCCATTTGTTCTAGGATGTCAAGATACTTTTGAATACCACTTCTTCTCATGATCTGTTAACATCCCAACCAACTTCACATCACTTATGAATTTGATGAGTGTGCTATATACACAATCATATGAAATGATTAATAAAAGTATAGAAGAAGATAACACTGAGGACAGATTCTTGGGACATTCTACTAGAGACCTAGCTCAAGGTTGAAATCAAATCATTATTCACTACTCTTAGGGCACTGTCATTCAAATAGTCCCAAATCCACTTAACTCAATATCTTCCAATTTTGTGTACAAAGAAATTATGAGAGATTTTTTCAAATTATATGGTGAAATCCAGGTATTCTGTGTCATGGTATTTTCTTGATCTAACAATCTAGTAGTGCTGTTAAAAAGAGGAAACTAGATTATTATGGCATAATTTATTCTTGAGGAACCCATGTTGTTTCTTAGTGATCACAGTTTTCTTTTCTAACGTCTTATGAGCCACCTTATTAATAATGGGTTCCAGAAATACATCAATATTTCAATTAAAGTTTACTGGCAATATTTCGGAGATTTTATCTTTGCTTTTTTGAAAAATGAAAGGATATTTTCTATCTCTGATCTTGCAATATCTTTCCTGCTCTCCATGACTTCTCAAGGGATCATTGCTAGCATCTTAGCATTCATATCTGGAAGTTCATCTGGTGCTCTGGAATGTATTTAGGCTATTGATTTGAATTCCTTGAAACTGCTGGTTACTTTCTTACTATCTTCTTGCTTATTTCCAATTGTGTTGTCCAACTGAAAATCATTGAGGATAAATGTACTTACATATTTGTTACAAGACTTCTGTTAACTGCTATTTTTGCCATTTTATTGGTAGAATAAGAGAAGCGAGTAGAGTAGTTAGTGGTTAGGGACCATAAATAGAATGTCAGCCTTTTTGATTTAATGCAAAGTAGAGAAGCTATGCTCTTCCCTTACAACCTCTTTTTTTAAACCTCTTTTAAAAAAAAAGAAAACAAGTGTTTACATTTAAAACATTGATTTGAGCACTATGATTAGGTGCATATCTAATCTTGCTTGATCCCATGCTATATTTTTTCTTTGACAGTCAATTTGGTCCTTGGCAGAATAGTCTATATCAGGGACGCAGTGTAATTTAATTAGTCTCCCCCAGAACCTTTGGCTCTGCTTAGAATCAGTGTAGTTTCTCTTTAGAAGGCCAATGCTTGATTGACTTTTGAAACGATCCATTTGTTTTATTCTGTTATGAGCCAGGAGACAGCCATTATGATGCAACTCTTGCCAAGATCCAGGGAGCCTCAATGCAGGGAATTGAGAGCTGTGCAAAACCGTTTGCATTGGGAGGACTAGTTTCTGAACGAAGTGATTTTATGGATGAAATAGGTCATTGTATAATGAAAGATTTTCTTCCAAAATAGGATTATTCCCTTTGCTGATTCTTTGATTGATGCATCAGTTCAACAAAAACAATCATTTGGAATGGACTCATTGCCTTGATTTTGTTTAGAAAGACTGTGGTGACACTTCCTGGAAAACTTTATAAGGCATTTGGTTAGAAAAATCATGTCTGTGCATTGCTGATTGGAAGGGTGTTCCCTGATGTTTGTCATAATTTAAGATCTCTGCCAGGCGAACAGGATCTCTGAGGCTTGGAAGTACTTCCTCTTTTCTTCATTTTGCCTCACTGTTGGAGATATTCTGTTCATTTACATGGTCACTGAGCCTAACCAGAAGTTGGCTTTAGTACCATTGAATTTGTCCAGGGGGATAGTTGAGGTCTCAGTTACACAAAAGTAGGTACAGGGTGAGAGCCTTCTGTATCTGTCCTTCAGTATAGTCTGTGCTTCCTCTTCCTGGTTGGTTTCTACCGTCTCCAGAGTACATGAGGACCTGTCTCTCTGTCCTTTTCTTATGTATTCTTTGTATATTACCTAAGGAAACAGCAAAGAAAGGGCTTAGTCACAACTTCTACATCCTTTAGAGGGTAATTAAGGCCAAGTTACAGGGCTGGACATTGGCTAAACTGCAACCCAATTAAAGTTTATCTTTAATAACCCGGATTATCAGAAGATCCTGGTCACAACTCACATTTCTTTAAAACCCTTTAAGGTTTACAAAGGACTTTCCTCACAACAGCCCTGTGAGGTAGGCAATGCAACATTTGTTGCTGTTGCTCAGTTCTTCGGTCATGTCCTACTCTTTGTGATGCCTTAGAGAGCTTTCTTGGCAAAGATACTGGAGTAGTTTGCCATTTCCTTCTCCAATGGATTAAGGCAAACAAGTTAAATGACCTGCCCAGGGTCACACAGCTAGCATCTGAGGTCACATTTGAACTCAGGTCTTCCTGACACTAGGGCCAGTGTTCTATCCACTGAGCCATCTAGCTACCTCTATGCAAACATTGCCATTCCCTATTTTACAGATGAGAACACCATGGCCCATGCATGTCTTGTTTGGTACTTTCTGGCCCATATCTGACCAGGAACCAAGTAGCCTCATGGACAGCCCCTTGTATGCCTATATTCTAGACCTTTCCCTTTTCCCTCCATCAATATAAACTCTGTGTCCCTTTCTTCAGAAGACCTATCAACTGCTATGATAATCTAATTCAAGATAGTGCTAATGGTTGAAAATGGCATAATGTGTTACTTTTCCAAGATCAGCCAGTCAACAAGTAGGTTCTTAATATATGCCAGGCATTCAACTAAATACTAGAGATACAAAGAAGAGGCAAAACCAGTTCCTGCCTTCGAAGACATTACATTTTAAAAGGGGAGATAACATATATACATCAGAATATAAATAAGAAGTATATGTGAAGTAGCCTTAGAGGAGAAGCTAACATTTACATTTTAATATTAACTTTTGATACATTAATTGAAATGAGTGAATAGTATGGAAATTTTAGCCACTAGAGCAGGACTAATATAGGCATTTATTTTTCAACTGGAGACTTTCCTAGAGCTTTTCAAGTCATATCACATGGGTGACTGTCTATTTACTTATATGGAAGGTCAGCCATTCTGAGATGTACCTCATAACATGCCAAGAAGTTCCACAAATTCTAACATTGCCACTATTAGACTACCAAGAGAAATGGACCAAGTAGGATTAGCTCAGTCCACCAAATATCTTCTTCCCCATTTCAAAATGTACCATTTGGCAGATTGACCTTGCTGGAATGGACGCAGTATGTAAAGAAGAGTCCTATTTAGGACTTTGGAACTGTTTTGAAAACCACCATGTTTTGAAAAACTTTACAAAGTAAGGACAGCTCTTTAAAGACTTAGGCTTATAAGGACACTGATAAAGTAAGAGCAAAATCAATAGCATGGCGATTGTCACAACTGTCCAATGTCATATCAATGAAGGACGCTATGATCTGGATTTCCGCTAAAATAATGTCAGCAGAGACTACTCTCAGCAGTACCTTAAATTTATATTTTAAATATGACGCAGTGTCGTATGAATCATCTGCCCACACTGACAATGGTTTGGGTGATATAGTCAACATTTAACAAGTGATGCTATTCTAGACTGCAATGTGTCATTTATAAATATTGGCATTTGGTTCTTTTAGTGAAGCCTGGGTTCATAGCCGATGTGGTTCCCAGTACTGGTAAAGGCCAAGAATGATGTCTCATGGGACATTATAAGGAAACACATATGATTTCCCCAACTCACTCAGGGACACTTTGCCATGCCATTCCTGTGCATTTAGTGGATGGTGCCTCTCTAAAGTAGCCCAACTCAAAAGCTAGTGTGAAGTGTTGGAAAAGGTATTACAATGGAGCCAACCTGGGCTTTGGTAGTTCCCTTTCAGCCTTATCTGGCCTGGATTAGGTCTTCCCAGCCTTCTCCACATCATGTCTGTGTACTCTTCCAAGTCCCCTTTTTATATGTTGTCTTCCACACTGGACTGTAATCTCATTGAGGTCTGAGGTCATCTTGCTTGTTTGCACTGGTGTCTCTAGGGCTTAGTTAGCACAGTGCCTTGCCCATTTTAACTACTTAATAAATGCTCTATTGATCTGTCTTTCCATCTCTCTCTTCCTCTCCCTTTCCTTCTTTCTGTCTCTCTTTTTCTCTCCACTTCCTCTTTCTTTTCTCCCTCTCTCCTTCCCCATCTCTTGTCTATCTATTCATCCATCTCTCTATCCACCTTTCTGGAAGTCAGGAAGGATGTCTGAGTTCAAATCCTGGCTTTGATAGTTACTAGTTGTATGATTCTTGCTCAGTCACTGATCCTCTCCATGCCTTGGTGTTCTCATCTGTAAAACAAAATCGGATGATGTTTTCATTGATTGCATTGTGAAGTCAATGTGAAGAAAGCACTATGTAATTTTTGAGGGATTTTAAAGAAATGGGAGTTACCATCAAGATTCTCCATATGAGTCTGATACAGTAGAAACAGCAC
This sequence comes from Trichosurus vulpecula, assembly GCF_011100635.1. NCBI lineage: Eukaryota > Metazoa > Chordata > Mammalia > Diprotodontia > Phalangeridae > Trichosurus > Trichosurus vulpecula. Next base: position 449,720,580 of record NC_050573.1, read on the forward strand.
TGCTTCCATAGACAGAGGATGTGGGTTCAAATCTGGCCTCTCATGTTCCTTCTAGCTCTTGGTTTATGGTTCTGTGCTTAGGATGCTAGTGAAACCAATGCCCATTTTCATAGCTAAAGAACATGCCAGGAAAGTTGTGAAGAGCTGTGTGGTCTTTATTTTTCCAACTTCCCCCACCCTGGTCAATCTTATCCTCTTATTCATCATGATAAAGACTTTCCCTCCTCTAAATTCACTGGGTCATTCTCTTTCTTCTCGATAGGCACTTTTATTTTCTCCTCTCATGGTTTTAACCCAAATCTCTCAAGGAATAATCATCTCCCCTAAGACTCTTCTCCATGTAGTCCCCCAAGTTTTTAGCTCTTGACCCACTGCCCTGTTTGTCTTGAGGTTTACCACACCCTCGCCCCCCTGTCTCCTTTTTCCTTTTCATCTCATAATTTCCCAGTTATCCACACCAGAACAGAGCTAGATATCCCTCACATGTGGCCACCCTGGCAATGTGTCAAGCTCTATCCTGCCCACTCTCTATTTGAATAAAGTAAAACTGGTTTCTTCTCAATTTCCATCCAGGGTGTTTTGAAAGTGAACAAAAGAGAGCACACATTAGCCCAGCTACCAAAGAATGTGGGTGCACCTCAGAATCCACGTCAAGCCAAGCTGAGGCACAGTAATGGAATAGGCCTCTCAGTGGCAAAAACCACATCGGATTGTGGGGATCATGAAGAGCAGAATTATTATTATTAGTAATAGTAATATTCATGGGAACAGTAGGGATGATTGCTACTTATACTTATTGCTTCTGACTGAAAGGGTTGAGTAAACTTGAGTTGAGACTGTCCATTCTTCTGACTGAAGGAAGGCAGGGTTCATTTCCACAGGAGACCAAGCTGACCCTCAGTGCTTGTCTTTCATGTTACCTAAAGCCCCTGCTGGAGCAAGCCACCTCCAGACACCCTCAGTACCGCCGGCAGAGTGGGAAGCAGATGGTGTCTCATGGATGACTCCCCTCCCGTGGGTGTGTATGATCACTACCAGCATCCTTGTCCAATCTAATTCAATAAATGTTTATCCAAGCTTTGAGTAAAATCATAAGATCATAGAAGAGATCATCTAGGATAATACCCTCCTTAATCGTGCAGGGAAGGAAACAGAGGACACATATTCTTATTACAATATTATTGTTTGGCAGTCTTGGGAATAAAGCAATTTTTGTTGGCCAAAGTGACCTCCAATAAATAATACAATACAATAAACATTTATTATATACCTGTTATGTCCAGAGCAGTGCATGAAGGGCTAGGAGAGATACTCAATTAAGATAAGAATATTCAAGGAGATTACAAGTAAGAGGATAAGATACCAACTCAGAGAGTTATTACATACAATGGTATCTGACAAATGGATTAACTAGTTACAAGTATACAGTCCCAGCAATGGGATCATTGGGTCATAGTACAATCAATTTTTAGTTCTTATCATTGTCATATTTCACTCCAATCTACAGTCCCACAAACAATGTAATAGCATGCCTGTCTCTCCATCACTCTGTTAACACTGAGTTGAATTGTTTTCATCTAAAAAATAATTCAAGATATATAAGGAGTCAGTGAGAGGCAGCATGGTAATTGGCAGGTTGCAGTCAGGGGGTTTAAGTTACACTTCTGACCCATGCTGGCTGTGGGCTGGGTAAGTGACTGAACCTCTCACTGCCCCAGGCAACTCACTAAGATGCTGCAAAAACGGTTGTCTGTCCCCATTGGCAGAGGGATGCTGTGATAGCAACAGATTACAAAGTGTCTCTGTTTCTAGAGGATTTAGACAATTTCCTAAGTCATTGTCCCTATTTTGTTAGGTATTTTGCCCTTAAAAGCTGTCAGTTGATGGCAGCCTGGAACAGTAGACAGACTGAGCCTGGGCTGTATTTTGCCTTTCTTTGAATCCCCAGTGTTTAGCACAGTGCCTGGCATTTAGTAAGTGCTTAATAAATACTAGCTCTGTCTATGTATTTATGTGTCTGTCTGTCTCTGTCTGTCAGTGTCTATCTACCTAACTCTGTATGTTTTCTCTCTCTCTGTCTCCATCTGTCTGTCTGTCTCTCTCTTTTTCTCTCTCCCCCTTCATCCGTCTATGTTATCTATCTATTCTATCTATCTATCTATCTATCTATCTATCTATCTATCTATCTATCCATCTATCCATCTATCTATCTACGTGTCTATCTATTTACCTGTCTGTCTTCTCTCTCTGTTTCTTTCTCCTTATCTGTCTACTCTATGTTGTCCATCTATCTATCCATCTCTATCTATCTATCTATCTATCTATCTATCTATCTATCTATCTATCTATCCATCTATCTATCATCTATCATCTACCTACCTACCATCTGTTAGGTGATAGTGTGCTGGTCCTGGCATCAGGAAGACCTGAGTTCAAATCTGACCTCAAACACTTACTAGCTGTGTGACCCTGGGCAAGTTGCTTATCCCCTACTTGCCCCAGTTTCTTCAACAGTAAAACAGTATAATAGCACCTACTTACCAGAGTTGTTGTCAGGATCAAATGAAATAATACTTGAAAAATGCTTGGCACATATTAGGCACTACATACATGCATCTCAATTTTGACCTCAGACATTCACTAGCTGTAACCTAGCCTTGGATACTTATTAGTTGTATGACCCTGGACAAGTCACTTAACCTTGTTTGCCTCAGTTTTTTCATCTATAAAATGAGCTAGGGAAGGAAATGGCAGGCTACTCCAGTGTCTCTTTCAAAAAAAGCCCAAATGGGGTCATGAAGAGTCAGACATAACTGAAGCCACTGAACAACATGTATGAACCACCTACCCTGTGCCAGGCATTGTGTTAAGTGCTGGACATACAAAGAAAAAGTGAAGTAATCCCTTTCTTTAAGAAGCCTACTTCCTATGGATGGAAACAATCTGCATTTATATAAGTCTATGTAAAGCAAATAAATGATGATTTAGGGCACTAGCAACCAGGAAAAGTCAAGAAAGACTTCATGCAGAAGGTGGCACCTGAGCTGAGTTTTGAAGGAAGCAAGGGATTCTCAGAGGGGGAGGAGAAGAGAGTCTACTAAGAATGCACGGGGGAGAGAAATGGAGCGTTATGGCTGAGGATGTGCTAAGAAGGCTAATTTGGCTGGACCATAGAGTCAAAGGAAGAGGAATAATATATGTTATTATTGTAAAGGTTGGAAAGATAGAATGAAGCCAAGCTGTGAAGGGCTTTAAATGTCAAATGGAGTAGTTTATGTTTGATCCTAGAGATAATAAGGAGCCATTGGGATTTATTGAGTAGGAGTGACATGATCATTCAGTTATTCAAAAAGTGACTACTATGTGCCAGCCACTGTGTGCTTTAGGAGAATCATTTTGATAAATTTTTATGGTATGTGTTGGAAAGGAGAGAGACTTGAGGTAGGAAGATCAATAAAGTACCCATTGCTATGGTCCTGATAAGAGATGGTGAGGAGGGGGCAGCTAGGTGGCACAATGAGTAGAGCACCGGCCCTGAAGTCAGGGGGACCTGAGTTCAAATCTGACCTCAGACACTTGACACACTAACTGTGTGACCTTGGGCAAGTCACTTAACTCCAATTGCCCTGCCCCCCCTTCCAAAAACAAAACAAAAAAAGAGTTGGTGAGGGCCTGAACAAGGGTGATGGCTGCATGAATAGAGAGAGTGGGACAGAAGTGAAGAAAAGGCTGTAGAGGTAAATGCAACAAGATCTGGCAACTGATTGGTTTTAAGGGATGAGTGAAATAGAGCATTTGATAATGCCAAGTCTGAGAATCTGAGTGACTGGAAGGTTGGGGAAATCATTGAAAAAGAGAGATGGGGGAAGGATAATGAGTTCTGTTTTAGATATGGTGACATCCAATTTGAAATGTTCAATAGACAGTTGAAGATGTGGTACTGGAGCTCAGGAGAAAGACTAGGGCTATACATACATACATACATACATATATATATATACACACACACACACACACATAAGTCTGGGAGTCATCTACACAGAAATAATCATGGAACCAATGGAATCTGATAAAGTTACTAAGTGAAAGGGTGTAGAGAGAAGAGAAAGGGACTTAGGACAGAGCCTTGGGGTACATCCACATTTAAAGTGGCATCGTATGGATGATAAATCAACAAATCCTGAGAAAGAGCAGTTAGATGGAGAGAAGGAGACTCAAAAGAGGGTATTGTCATGACAACCAAGAGAGGAGAGATAATCCAAGAGGAGAGGTTGGTTGGCAGGGACATATATCTGAAGAATGGTTAAGAAAGGAGAAGACTAGGAAAGATCATCAAATTTGGCAAATAGGAAATCATTGGTAACCTTAGAGAGAGCAGCCTCATTGGAGTGATGAGGATGGAAGCCAGATTGCAAAGGGTTGAGAAGTGAGAAGTGAATATAGAAAATTTTTTGAGGGGATGGTAAAGGTATAGTGAGGGATCATTAAAGATCGGGAAGATGGGTGAGTTTGTAGGCAGCAGAGAAGGAACTGATAGATTAAGAGGAGATGGTTATAGGGGGTAGTCTACAGAAGGCAGGAGAAAGAGTTTCAAGGGTACATGGCTTTGGAGAGATGAAAGGCCACTTCTTAATCAGAGACTTGAGTAAAGGAAGAGGTAGTGGGAATGATGGACAGCTAGGTGGCACAGTGGATAGAGTGCAGGGCCTGGAGTCAGACTCATCTTCATTAGTTTAAATCCAGCCTCAGACACTTATTAGCACTGTGGCCCTGGGCAAGTCACTTAACCCGGTTTACCTCAGTTTCCTCATCTGGAAAATGAGCTGGAGAAGTAAATGGCAAACCACTCCTGTATTTTTGCCAAGAAAACCCCAAATGGGGTCACAAAGAGTCAGACGTGACTGAAGAGCAACAAATGGGGACGATGTCAAAGGCTTTTGAGATGTAAAGAAGGGAAGAAGAGGGAGTTCATATAGAATGGCCTCCATTTCAGGAAAAGTCTATTGAAGAGAGAGTGGGAGAAGGTTGGCTTGAGGAATAAAGAATTTTGTAGCAGCCACTGTAAAGAGTGTAATAGAGTGGAATAGAGAATCAATTAGGGAGAAGATGAAGGATTGCTTTGCCAGAGGGAGGCTTGGCTGAAATTAGATGACATCAATTCTGTTCAGGAGTGTGTGGACAGGAGTGGAGTAGGCAGATGATGGGAGTCATCCAGGGCTGTGGTTTTGCAAGACATGAGTGGTGATAGGATAAAGCGGCAAGGTATTTGAGAGTAGAGGTCAATGTAGAGATGAACTGGTTAAATATAAGGTTGAGACTGGGAAGTGAGCAAAGTGAAGTCACAGCAGGGGTGATAGCCAGGGAATGTACGGAGGGATGTAGGAACTGGAGGTCATAGTGAGGATGAAGAATCAGTTCAGGAGGGATAAGGCAACATGAAAGATTAGAATGACAGAATATGATAGGATAAAGGAATTTCAGAGTTTTTGATTGTCGAACTAGAATACTTGTGGGATGAATCACTTTATGTCCCACTAAAAACGGTTTAGAAAATTCAAGAGTGTGGATTCTAATGGTATTGGTTCACCACATGAATTGCATCAATCTCTTTTGAGGCAATGGAAAGCAGTTTTAAAATAAGATTCACAAGATAGCTTTAAAATAAAAAAAAATCTCATGCCACTTAACTGCCACCAATGAGTTTGCGTTTCAGTTTATTACACTTTATAAAGATTTTCCTTTTTCTATTCAACAAGTTTTTTAGGAAGCCACAGTAACTTCCACAACTGTGAGCTCTTCACTCAAGAAGAGGTTTTTTAGTCAATTTGTCATTATCAGTGGGTAGGGTGTTTGGTAGCTTTATCACATACCTCAGCAGACTGTTGGGATGTTGATTATTGCTACGAATAACACCACATTGCTGCTTTTCTTGAGACACTATGGGATCCAAGAAATCAATATGAAAAGGAAGGAAAAAAGAGGAGAAAATAGTTCCCTGGTTGTTGTTGTTTTTCACCTAATAAGGACAAATGGAAGACAGACTCATTAATTACTCTTGATAACAAGCTGGGAAGACAGTGTAGTCTTTTTTCTATAACATTCTCCCAAATAATGTTTTCTGGCATCTGTATCTTCATGTCCCAGACAAAAATTCCTGTGAGCAGTGGTACTCCCACACACTTTTTCCTTTTATTTCCTAGAATGCTCTGGAGTTTTGACTGGTTCAGAAGTGCTATATGGAGAACATCCATAGTCGAAATCATAACTGAGTTAAATTTTTATACCAAGAGCATAGGAGTGAGAGGCAGTGCCTTGATAAGAAAGAAAATGTGTATCTCTCAAAAGTTTTTTGTCTAAACCCTGCCCCCCCTCCCTCACTTTTTGTGTAATCCCTGATTTTGTCCTATTTTTTATGGTATAGGAAAATGGCCCACAGTACTTTCTTATTGCATATGGGGACATAGTTACAAAAAAGGAAGTTTTGCTTTTTGAACAAACTAGTACTCTGATTCATCTAAAAGAAACTGTATGCAACAGGAGTTCTTAACTTTGTCGGTGTGTGTCATGGACCTCTTTGGCAGTATGGTGATGCCTGTGGACCTCTTCTCAGTATGTTTTAAAATGCATAAAATATATAGGATTAGAAAGGAAACTAACTATATAGAAATAAAATTATAAAGATATTTTAAAAATACATTCACAGACCTTAGGTTAAGAATCCCTTGTCTATGTCACTAAGTGTCAGATTTCTGTTATATGAATTATGTTGAATAACATTTGAGTTGAGATAGCATGCCCGGGAGCCCTTGCATAACCCTGGCTCATGCCATGCTTTTGAACTTATGAGATGTTTCTCCTATTTCTCTTCTGCTTTCCTCATTCTTCTTTCTGGCTTGTATCTTTTTCTTTATCCTTCTCCTTCCTTTCCCTGACTGCTTCTCCACTGATTTGCTCACTGGCTGGTTAGCATATTCAATATCGTGAGAATACGCTGCTCCCTGTCCTGGCATTGTTTTCCACAGAAAACATTTCCTTCCACTGTGCAAGCCAAGCTGCTGCTTCCATGGGGAGAAAGCTGGAGCAGAGATTGGAAACACTTGCCTATTGCTGTTTTGTATTTGGCTCATAGGCAACGGGGAATGGGAACTATAGGAGTGAGGGGTTTTCCTGGTTGAGAGGTAGTTCCCCCATCTGCTTCTTATTAGGAATGATGTTGCAAAGAGTTTTGAGAATTAAATCAGATGAGAAACAATGAAATTTGCTCGCTCAATGGCCTTTCCAGAATACTGTATGGCAGAAATGAGAGGCGATGTCTCTTCTCCACAGCAGCCACTACTTCTTCTGAGGAATTTTTTGTATCAAATGGAGAGTATTACGGGTGTCATTGGATTGGAAGCTATCCTTGGGAATTCTGGGACTTTTAGCAAATTGGGAGATGGGTCCAGAGAACCTAGTACACCCTGAGGCAGGAGCATGCATAGCACCATGGCCACTGATTCTAATTTCAGGCATCCTGTGTGGTGCTGTTACCTAGGTAAGGTGGTGCATAGAAAGTCTATGCCAGTTGGGTATTGGTGCAGTGGTAGCAGACCCTAGAGAAATAGACATAACATCAATTAAATCCTGGATGGAGGCTTCTGGTGATTCTTTACCCCCACCACTGTCCGTAGAATCCCATGCCCTTGCTATGATTGCCTCAGAAAGGTAGTATCCCCTCTTGAGATGATGGTGCTCTGAAATGCAGCCCCCATGGTCCTGTGCTAATTAAGATCTTCTGGCTTCTATTTCTTCACTAATTGGGAAGAGGAAGTCTTGTTCTGACCCTTTTTTAAGAGACTGGATTCAAACTTTTGATGGGGGTAAAGGGACAGCCCCAGAGTTACTGCCAGGCTTTGCCCATCTCTAGATTTTATTATCATGGGACAAGCCTGATGTTCTAGCTCAATATAAAATCCTGGCTGCCACTATCAACGTAACATCTGGGATCATCTCGTTAACAGCTCAGATCTCAGAGTATTTCTCAAATAAGGAATTCTACTGCATCTAGACTCAATGCCTCTAACTCCCATGATGATAAATACGACCCCCTTAGGGTTGTCCATGTCTGTAATCTCATTCTCATGTATTTGGTAGAAAAAAAATTATTGACCTTTAGGAGTGGGAAGGTAGAGGGAAATGGCTCAGGTCTAAGGTCTGGCCAAAAGAAGGTGCAGGAAGGAGCTTAATGCATAATCTAAAACAGGTAAGGGACCGATATTTATTTTCCACACACAAGAGTAATTTGCAAAACAGAAAGCTCTCACAAGTGTGCACTAATAGAAAAATAAACATTCTCAAGTAGCAATAATAACTACTGTTACAAACTTTCAGGAGACTGACACCTATAATCATAAATACATGAAGCATTTGGTAGGGTTACTGAGTAGGTGGTTTTATATATTACCTAAGCCCTTCACTGTCCACACTTCCCACAAGATAGATGTCTTCCACAAAGCCAAGACTTATGCTTATCTTGTTGTCGAAGTTCCCATGCCACCAGTCAGCTCTGACCAAAGGAACTAGGATCTCCCAAACTTTTATAATCATGAGTTTGTCACTGAGGCTGGACACATCTATCTTGAATTCCGTGTTTGGTTACTTTGATCAAGTGAATGAATTGAATGCAGTACTTGATGAATTCTCTTACAACAAGAGCTATTCGTCTCTCGAGCCTATTGGATTTCATGCTACCCATAAGCGTGTGCACATTCCATGTATCAATGATGAGTGGAATTCAATTAACGGCCTGGGTGAAACAAGGCTGGCAAAGAAAGGCCAGCCTACTGAAATAGAAGCTGGATACACATTTTTCCGGAGTGGTCACCATGGCAAAGAGTGCCATGAAGCAGATGCAATCTAGTCAGCAAGATTGAGTACCTTCCAAAAGGAGTGAGTGGCACAGGAAAGTGCCGCAGTACCATCACTAGTGCATATGTTCCTACCATGATGAACCCTGATGAGCTCAGAGAAAAATTCTGTGAAGACTTGGAGACCTTCATTATTAATGTGCCAAAAGAGGACAAGCTTATAATTCTGGGTGATTGATTGGAGCCCGTTCTACATTTACTCAAAATGGGTGGGGCTATAGGATGTGAGTTCATTGCTATTGAAGATGGTAAAATGACTAGGATAGTGTCTGCTGATAAGAGGTAATTTCATGTTAGCATTTGTAGCCAGATATGCGAGTTCATGGTTATGAGGTTTAACTAAATTGTACCTAAACAGTAGAGGAACCTTCCCCTGCCCCCCAGGGACAATGAATCTCCAAATAGAGGATCCAGAATATGGGTACATTTTATACCACTTGACAAAAATGGATAAATAAAATGAAAAATAAAGAACAAAAATAAATGAAAACAAACAAACATAAAATAATTAAACAACAGTAAATTCTCAAAACCATGAATGGAAAGTCTTAGTCTGACAAAATTCTAAAATGAGTTATTTAAAGACAGTTTGTGAGCACTCATAAAAGAAAGGAGTCATTTTTAGAAGCCAGCACAGGTCCATAGACAGATAAACAGACAGACAGACAAACACACATCATGATTATCTAATCTGATTTCCCTTTTTTACAAGGTTACTTGGATAGCAATAGCCATGCTCTGGACTGGCTCTCCCAGAGTCAGGTTGCTATATCTCCCCCTCAGAGTTCTAGGGGTACCCTAATGGGTTTTCCTTCTTTAATGACATTGGCTCAAGCTCCCACCAGTTGTGCTTCCCTCACTTTTAGGGTTCAAGGAACAGCACTCTCAGTTCCATTAATCACTTACCATCATTTAGCTTTTACAAAAGAGTATTTTCTTCAAAGATATAGCAAGAACAAAAATTCAAACATTCTCTCCAACCCCAGCACCTCAGTGGCACTCTCTCCCGTATCCCATCTTAGTCTCTAGGGAGAGTGGGCTCAGACTTAGCTCAGTTCCTGTGTAGCAATGTCTCAGCCAAGTTTACATCCAAATATAGCATTGCTGCCAGTTAAGTTCTTGTCTCAGCTGCTACTGAGCTGGGTCTCAAAGGTCACTTTCTTGCTCTTTGGGCACTGATGCTGATCTGGCTACAAAACAGGGACACTAAGGAGCCAGGACACCTGAAGGCTTGCTCTCCTGACCTCATTCACAAGGTCAGAGTTCACTTGGAAAAAAAAGAACAAACGCAGAGATCAAGCCTGAATCCTGTTTCATTGGGCCACATGTCTGACAGTGAGAGTCAAATCAAGAGAGAATGCTGGAGAGAGAATGAGACCACTCTGTGGTTAGCAAATGGAAATTGGTTACAGGATATCTGTGCCTGTTCCAAGGTTTCTCTAAGTCACTTCCGTTACCTGTCATTGTGACTCTACAGGAAATGGGCTACATAGATTCTTCCATGTGATAAGTAGCATCAGAGGCACTCTACATATTTGCCAGCCCCCGTTATACTAGAATGCTATAGGCATGGTAAGCTTAAATTTCTGCAGGGTATTTGACTAAGACTTTCATGATTTCCCTGTGGATAAAAAGAAAAGCATGTGGCCTGGATGATAATAGAGTTAAAGTGGTTGGTTGAGCTGCCATACCCAGAAAAGTACTGATTTGTATATTGATATTAACCTGGGAAAGGATATCTAGTAGAATGTTGGATAGCTTTATATGCTTCAATACTCTGATCAGTGGCTTTGGGGATAAAGGCATCATGCTGTTCAATGTTTGTTTCAGTTGTGTCTGACTCTTTTTGACCCCATTTGGGGTTTTCTTAAGATGGATACTGGAACAGTTTGCTTTTTCCTTCTCCAAGCTCATTTTACAGTTGAGGAAACTGAGGTAAACAGGGGTAAATGACTTACCTAGGGTCACTCAGCAAGTAAGTATCTGAAGCTGGGTTTGAACTCAGGAAGATGAGTCTTGCTGATTCTAAGCCAGAGCTCTATCCAGCTCACCAGCTAGCTGCCCAAAGGCATCATAGAATCATAGAAATCCAGATTTCCGAGGGACATCAGAGGTGTTAAGCATATATGGTTCAAAATCTACCTGAATAAGAATCCGCTATACAACAAACTCAATAAATGGCCATACAACCTTTGATTGAAGACCTCAAATGAGGTAGAACCTATTGCCTCCCAAGGCGGTTCTGCTAGTGAACAGAATCTGAGAGTTTGGACAGGATTTCATAAGCCATCTAGTCCGACCCAAAGACCAAAGGAATCCCAAGTATAACATGTTGAACAAGTTACCATCTGGCTTCTGCTTGAAGGAAGAGGAAGCCATAGCCTCTCAAGGCAGTCTGTTTGACTTCTGGATAGGTGTCTAATTTTTTAGGAAGTTTTTTCTGATATCAAGTGCAAATTTGTCACCTTGCAACTTCTGCCCATTTTATCTTCTAGTGCTATACAGAACAAGTCTAGTCCCTCTGACACACACCAACTCTTCAGATATTTGAAAAGAGCTATCACAGAACTACTTCTGAGCCTTCTCTTTTATCCATGCCAAACATGCCCGGTTCCTTCAAATAATCATCACATGTCATGAACTCAAGGATTTTCGCCATCCCAGTTGCCCTTCTCTGGATCATCTCTATTTCTTACTCTTGGACTTCACCTCGATGCTGTAAATTCCTTCTCTCTTTTCCAGCTCTCCTTTATTTTTGTCTTGTCAGTAGATTGTAAGCTCCTTGAGGGCAAGAACTGTCTTTTTCTTTTATTTGTATCCCTAGATCTTAGCACAGTGACTAGGATATTATAGTGCTTAATAAATGTTTAATCTATCTATCTATCTATCTATCTATCTATCTATCTATCTATCTATCTATCTATCTACCTGTCTGTCTGTCTGTCTATCTATCTATCTATCTCATCTATCATCTATCTATTCATCTATCCATCTATCTATCTATCCGTCTGTCTGTCTGTCTGTCTGTCTGTCTATCTATCTATCTCATCCATCATGTATCTATCCATCTATCTATCTATCTATCTATCTATCTATCTATCTATCTATCTATCTATCTATCTATCTATCTCTGGTGTACACTGCTGCTGCACTTATAGACTTCCAGACCATTCTAACTCCCAAGACTCAGAAGAAGAAACATGGAGTGGTCAGGATGACCAGTATTTCCTCACCCTCCTGGTTTCATATCATGCCACTTGAAGAATTGAAGCTAAGAGGTCAGGATGGAAACTATTTCTTTTAACAAATATAAACCCTTCCATTCCCATCCACTTTCCTTTGTAGTGAAAAGAGTTTATTAAGAACATTGTCATGAATCTAGTGTTTTCAGTTGAATACAAGCTTAGTATGAGGTATCACTGTGATGTGCCAGTCAAAAAAGTTAATGCCCTTTTGGCTTCATTAATAGAATATTATCCAGATTTGGGGGAGCTAACTGTCCCTCTGTCCCTTGCAATGATGTCATATGATGGGGAGAGTTGCAGTCTGGGGTGCTGGGGTAGGTTGCCAAGCTCTCCATTTTCTCCTATCCTCCTACCAAAGCCTCAGGGCTTTGGCCTTTATTAGTTCCAGTATCCTGGCACTCACCTCTTCTGTGGAAGGGGAAACAGGTTTCTGACATCTACCCTGCCTTGCTATCTCTCAAATAGTCATTTCCTTTGGGTTTTGTAATGATTTTTACTGCTGGCAGCTACAATGAAACAAAACACGAGCTTAAAATAGCAAATAAAAGAAAAAATATAAAACTATAAACTTCTTTAAAATGAAATCTGGACTTCTCTAAAAGTACAGTGGGAGATAGTCCTTTGTCCTGTTTAGCTCTCTATAATGGATTCTCTTTTTCATTAATGGACTTGAAGTCAGGAAGACCTGAGTACAAATCCTGCCTCAGACACTTAAAGATGAGTCCTCTCAGTCTCAGGTCCTCATCTGTAAAATCCAACTCACAGGATTGTTGTGAGATAATATACGTGAAAAGCACATTTAGCAAACATTTAGGTGCTATATAAATGCTAGTTATAAATAATAATAATAATGATATTCTCAGTCAGTCCACCCAAAGCTTTGGTGTCCTGGGCATAGGATTAAGCTATGAGATTTCTACCTGAAAAAGATTGGCAAGATTGTTAGGATCCTTAACCTCTTCTGGAAACTTCTTCAAATTTATACCCATCTCTGGGAATCCTACTATGAAGAAGGCACTTCTATCTGGTCCCCAGGGATTCCACTCACATCTTTAGGCCTAAAGACCCATAGACATCCTGGAATTGTACTAGTATCATCATGTTAGAACCAGAAGAAATCTTAGAGATCATCTTTCCTAGGGATTTTTAATCTGGGATCCATAGCCAAAAATTTTTAAATAAATTTGTTTCAATATAATTGGTTTCCTTTGTGATTGTCCATATTTTATTTTATGCATTTAAATACATCATTCTGAGAATGACTCCATAGGCTTCATCAGACTTCCAAAAAATGTCCTGTACACAATGAAGATGAAGAATTCTTGAATTAGTCCAACCCCTTTCTTTTGCAGAAAAGGAAAAATGAGGTCCAGAGAGAGGGGGGAGATCACTCACATAAATTAACATAATTACTGTCTGTTCAGTTCTCCTGACTTTCCGTCCCGAGATTTTATTATGAAACCATGCCAGTACTCAATTTACCTTTAACATATTTTTCTCTGTCCTGGTTAGTTTGCCAGAAGCAAATGGGGAAATGAATATTTGACCAGCCCTTTTGGTGAAATCACTACTTTACCTATTGCCCCTATCAATGAGTCTGACAGCCTGACTCATTCTCCTCAGAAACTCACATGGCCAGTAGTTCTCAGGGAGGCATCCACCATGATCTTTCTTTTTTTTGAGCCTTCCTTCTCCACTTTTGCCCTGTGGAAGTTCCCTAGATGAATGATTATCTTGTCACATTTCAAAGCACTCTTCACCTCTCATTATTTGCTAATCAAAAGAGGCCATCCATCTTTACCATTCAGTGGCCAACTGCTGCCTAAAGAGCAAGCCAGCCAGCCTAGCGGAAGGAGTGGAGCAGTCTGAGGGGAGGCCAGAAGGCAGCATGGACCAGGCAAGTCAAACCACCACCACCACCACCACTTCCCCTCAAAGTCCTAGACTCTGAACCCAAGACCCTTGGGATCATCAGTGCCCTTCCCCACCCCCTGACAATGACTACTGGCTCTTGCTTCCAGTCTAAACCTAATAAGCCATCACTGAGGAGAGCAATCATTGTGGAGAAGGGATACACATCCCTTGCCACCACCAAACTCAACTCCTAAACAGCTGCCAATAAGTACAAGATCCCTGGGAATGGTGGCACTTATCCTTCCTCCTCACCACCACTGGTCCTGCTTAGCCCTTCATAACCTGTCCAGTCCCCCCCCCCCCCCCCTTTTTAGGCTTCTTGCGCCTTATTTCCCACCATACATACTCTTCACTTCAGTGACACTGGCCTCCTGGCTGTTCCACAAACAAGACTTTCCATCTCTTGGCTCCAGGCATTTTCTCTTGCTGTCCCCATTGTCTACTGCCTGCTGACTTCCCTGGCTTCCCTCAGGGCCCAACTAAAATCCTATCTTCTACAAGAAGCCTATCCTAACTTCTCTTAATTCCGGTGCCTTCCCTCTGTTGATTATTTCTTATCTATCCTGCATAGAGCTTGTTTGTACATATTTGTTTGCTTTTTGTCTCCCCTATTAGATTTTACCTCTTTTTTGTATCCCCAGTGCTTAGCACAGTGCCTGGCACATAGTAGATACTAAATAAATGTTGCTTGCTTGCTCCGAAAAGCAACTACCCCATGGAGATATGGCCTGGCAAATGCTTCTGAGGGCATTTTGGCCACAGCTACTGAAAGTTCAGGAAAAAAAAAACAGTTCTCTCTGCCATTGCCCATGACATTGCCAACTTCCATCAGCTACTGATAAGATATAATCCATGAAAATGATATTAAAGAAGATTCATTGCCATCTGCTTTGCCTCTGAAGCCTTAAGACCCATGGGACCTTTCCATCCAACTTGAAGCTGAAACTTTTCATAACTGTTGTCTTCCCTCATTAGAATGTGAGCTCCAGGAGATCCAGGACTATTCTCATATTAAGTACTTAAAATGCCTTTTCATTCATTTTTTTCATTCATTCATAGTCAGGGTTTCAAATGGAGCATTTTGTGGGCTGTTACTTGGGCACAATTCAGAATTGGAGGAAGGAATGATTACATATTGCATCGTGTGAGGGATGGAGCTGTATTATGAGCTTTGGAGATGAGAGAGATCCTTTTTTTCTGCCTTAAGAGAAACGTGTAGCTCTAATCTAGAGCCTCCTCTGGAGTTCACCGGTAGAGAGAAGTGGGAGCCTGAAGAAGAGCTAGCTCCTCAATAGGTTCCAGATAGACAAGCCCACCTCCCTAGAAACTTTGGGAAGTTTCCTAGTGGATGAGATCAGAGTCTCTCTCTTGGTTGAGCTTAGTGGTAGGAAAGCAGTTTCCTGATGCAGCTCCCCTTATCCTGACACAGCTCCCTCTACAAACACAACCACCCACCCCCAACAACTTCCTTTGGCCCCAACTTCCCTAATGGCTTCCCTGGCATAGCTCTGTCTCTGCCCCCCTCAAAACCTGATTAGCTCCAGCTTCTCTAACACAGCTTCCTGGCCTAGGACCAATAAAAGGCCCAAGCCATGTGTACTCTGCCTCTCAGAGTTGGTGGGTGTCCAAGACCACAGGAGTCACTGTGCCCCATGATTGCCTGACCAGACTTAAGGAGGGGGACTGCTAATCACCACTACATCTTTGATGCATATTCATTTTATGTTAGGGCAAAGTAAACCTCCTTTGCTAGCTGTTAAGTTCCTTTAGTGAGCTAGAACCTCATTTCATCCCAACATCAAACCTGAACTGAGGTTCTGGATTTAGAGTCTCCCCCTCCACAACAAACCACGATGTCTTGCGCCCAATCTAAAGAGCTCATTCACTCTGGTCTTTTTTCTTATATATTCTAATTCAGTGCTTCTCAACCTTTTTGATCTTAGGGCTCTTTTACATTTTAAAAAAAGTATTAAGTATCTTTTTTTAAATTTAAATTTATTTAACATATTTAGTTTTCAGCATTGATTTTCACAAGAGTTTGAATTACAAATTTTCTCCCCATTTCTACCTTCCCCCCCCACTCCAAGATGGCATATATTCTGGTTGCCCTGTTCCCCAGTCAGCCCTCCCCTCTATCACCCCACTCCCCTCCCATCCCCTTTTCCGTTCCTTTCTTGTAGGGCAAGATAAATTTCTACTCCCCATTGCCTGTGTATCTTATTTTCTA
Organism: Trichosurus vulpecula; assembly: GCF_011100635.1. Lineage (NCBI taxonomy): Eukaryota > Metazoa > Chordata > Mammalia > Diprotodontia > Phalangeridae > Trichosurus > Trichosurus vulpecula. Next base: position 449,736,872 of record NC_050573.1, read on the forward strand.
GTTGCATGCAAAAACTTTTTTTTTGTTTTTGAACATCTGTTTTTAAAACTTTGAGTTCCAAATTCTCTCCCCTCTTCCCTTCTCACCCACTCTCCCTAAGAAGTCAAGCAATTCAACATAGGCCACATGTGTGTCATTATGTATAACCCTCCCACAATACTCATGTTGTGAAAGACTAACTATATTTTGCTCCTTTCCAACCCATCCTGCTTTATTGAATTTTCTCCCTTGACCCTGTCCCCTTTCGAAAGTGTTTTTGATTACCTCCACCCCCATCTGCCCTCCCCTCCATCATCCTGCCCTTTTTTTCTTATCTTCCTCCCTCTTCTTTCCTGTGGGGTAAGATACCCAATTGGGTATGTATGGTATTCCTTCCTCAGGCCAAATCTGATGAGAGCAAGATTCACTCATTCCCCCCTCACCTGCCCTCTCCCCTCCTCCCACAGAACTGCTTCCTCTTGCCACCTTTATGCAAGATAATCCACCCCATTCTATCTCTCCCTATCTCCCTCTCTCTGTATGTTGTTCTCTCATCCCTTAATTTGATTTTATTTCTTTTAGATATCTTCCCTTCATCTTCAACTCACCCTGTGTCTGCTCTCTCTTTTTATATACACACACACACACACACACACACACACACACACACACACACACACACACAGAGAGATATATACATACATACACATTCACTTATATATATACATAAACATATATATATGCATATTCCCTTCAGCTACCCTAATACTGAGGTCTCATGAATCATACATGTCATCTTTCCATGTAGGAATGTAAATAAAACAGTTCAACTTTAGTAAGTCCCTTGCAATTTCTGTTTCTTGATTACCTTTTCATGCTTCTCTTGATTCTTGTGTTTGAAAGTCAAATTTTCTATTCAGTTCTGGTCTTTTCACTGAGAAAGCTTGAAAGTCCTCTATTTTATTGAAAATCCATATTTTGCCTTGGAGCATGATACTCAGTTTTGCTGGGTAGGTGATTCTAGGTTTTAATCCTAGCTCCATTGACTTCCGGAATATCGTATTCCAAGCCCTTCGATCCCTTAATGTAGAAGCTGCCAGATCTTGGATTATTCTGATTGGGTTTCCACAATACTCAAATTGTTTCTTTCTGGCTGCTTGCAGTATTTTCCCCTTGATCTGGGAGCTCTGGAATTTGGCGACAATATTCCTAGGAGATTTCTTTTTGGGATCTTTTTGAGGAGGTGATCTGTGGATTCTTTCAATTTCTATTTTGCCCTGTGGCTCTAGAATATCAGGTCAGTTCTCCTTGATAATTTCTTGAAATATGATATCTAGGCTCTTTTTTTGATCATGGCTTTCAGGTAGTCCAATAATTTTTAAATAATCTCTCCTGGATCTATTTTCCAGGTCAGTGGTTTTTCCAAGGAGATATTTCACATTGCCTTCCATTTTTTTATTCCTTTGTTTCTGTTTTATAATATCTTGATTTCTCATAAAGTCACCAGCTTCCACTTGCTCCAATCTAATTTTTAAAGTAGTATTTTCTTCAGTGGTCTTTTGGAGCTCTTTTTCCGTTTGGCTAATTCTGCCTTTCAAGGCATTCTTCTCCTCATTGGCTTTTTGGAGCTCTTTTGCCATTTGAGTTACTCTATTTTTTAAGGTGTTGTTTTCTTCAGTGTATTTTTCAGTATTTTTTTTGGTTCTCCTTTAGCAAGTCATTGACTTGTTTTTCATGGTTTTCTTGCATCCTTCTCATTTCTCTGCCCAATTTTTCCTCTATTTCTCTAACTTGCTTTTCCAAATCCTTTTTGAGCTCTGCCATGGCCTGGGACCAGTTCATGTTTTTTTTGGAGGTTTCTGTCGTAGGTTCTTTGACTTTTTCTGTCTGTATGTTTTGGTCTTCTTTGTCACCAAAGAAAGAATGCAAAGTCTGAGACTGAATCTGGGTGCGTTTTCTCTGCCTGGCCATATTCTCAGCCAACTAACTTGACCCTTGAGTTTTTCAGTGGGGTATGACTGCTTGTAGACTACAGAGTTCTATGTTCCACGTTTGGGGGGGAGGTGCCAGCTCTGTCACACCAGCACTACTCCTTCCCCAAGAACCCCCAACCCGGACTGGGCTTAGATCTTCAGCAGACTATGCATTCCTGCTCTGATCCACCACTTAATTCCTCCCACCAGGTGGGCCTGGGGCCAGAAGCAACAGCAGCTGTAGCTGCCCCACCTCCGCTGCCCCCGGGGCTGGAAGCCAAACCACGAACTCCTTCCACTCCCGCAGCTTTTCCCACTAACCTTCTCCGCTGTCTTTGGTGTTTGTGGGTTGAGAAGTCTCGTAACTGCCGCAGCTCACTGATTCAGGGTGCTAGGGCCCCCTCCTCCCGGCTCCTGGTCTGGTTGGTCCACACCACTCAGGCTGGGCTCTGCTCCACTCTGTTCCCAGCTCCCAGCTCCCAGCTCCCAGCTCCGTGTGGGATAGACCTCATCCAGAGACCATCCAGGCTTTCCTGGGCTGGAGCCCTGCTTCCCTCTGCTGTTTTGTGGGTTCTGCCATTCTAGAATTGGTTCAGAGCCATTTTTATAGGTTTTTGGAGGGACTCGGCAGGGAGCTCACGCTGGTCCCTACTTTCCAGCCGCCATCTTGGCTCCGCCCCACCAGTATTAAGTATCTTAAATGGCTTTTGTTTATGTGGGCTATATCTATCAACATTTGTCGTATTAGAAATTAAAATTTGATAAAATTTTAAAATGTTTATTAATTCATTTAAAATAATAATAAGTCCATTACATGTTAATCTAAATTACATTTTTTATTTTTAAAAAGTATATTTTCCAAACAAAAAAATAGAAGGTAGCATTGTTTTGCATATTTTTTTCCAAATCTCTTTAAAATCTGGCTTAATAGAAGACATTGGGCAACTAGGCGGATAGAGCACCTGGCCTGAAGTCAGGAAGATTTATCTTCCTGAGTTCAAATCTGGCCTCAGACACTTACTAACTGTGTTACACTGGGCAAGTCACTTAACCCTGTTTTCCTCGGTTTCTCACCTATAAAATGAGCTGGAGAAGGAAATGGCAAACCACTCCATTATCTGCCAAGAAAACCCCAAATGAAGTCACCAAGAGTCAGACACAACTGAACAACAACAAGTCAAAGACAACTGGATTCTCGTATCTGCTTCTACAGTCAGTCTCTGGTGATATATTGTTTTAATTGAAGTATTATGAGGAAAATCTGGCCCCAGAGATATTTAGTTGGAAAAGGGAGGAGTATTTTAATATTTAAATAATTTCGTTGTTGTTCAGTCATGTCCAACTCTTTGTGACCCCATCTGGGATTTTCTTTGCAAAGATACTTAAGTGGTTTGCCATTTCCTTCTCTAGCTCATTTGACAGTTGAGGAAACTGAGGGTAAGTGACCTGCCCAGGGTCATATAGCTAGTAAGTGTCTGAGACCAGATTTGAACCCAGGAAGATGAGTCTCTCTAATTTCAAGCCTAGTTCCCCCTCTCTCCATTGCACCACCTAGCATTATTATGAAAATAGCTTTGACCTTGCTGATCTCCTCAAAAGGTCTTAGTGACACCTATAGGTCTTTGGGACATATTCTGAGAACCATTGCTCTAATCGGTAGGCATTCTCTGATTTCTGTTTGTTATCTGCTTGGATAAATGTCATTTATTTGCTTTTTATTATTTGTCATAGTCTTTTGTGTAACTAGTATTTGGTAGGAAGGAATTAAGTTTGGAGGTTTATGCTTGGGGGTATCTCTTTCCCTTTAAGAGATAGCAATTAGGGAACAAGCAGCTTGAATAAAAAAAAAATCCCCTAGACTCAAAACATTTAGGGAGGCATGTATGATAGAATTATGGTTTGGCCCCCCTCCCAGAGTAAAACAGAGATAGAGTGGCCAGTCTTATGTCTCTTTTCCTGCTCTCAAAGTATGGTCCACCAAGTAGAAAGCAAAGTCTTTCTTAGAGAAGGGTAGGCATGATTCCAGAGATATTTTCATCAATTTCTCCCTACAAGTCATATTTTGACAATTTTTGCAGACATATGTAATCTTCATTGGCAATATACACTCTACACATTCATTCATTCACTCATTAATTCATTCATTCAGAAACTGAATATTCATGTCTTTACAAGCTTCAGGTTACCAGCAACACCAATTTACCTCATTCAAGTTCGTGGATGGATGAATCAACACTCAGGCGCCCTTCTCCTTCCTTCTCTCTGCCAAGGGGAGAGGTTTTATAGAATCCTATGATTTCAGTTTTGTAATATTATAAAGTTACATTAAACACATAGTAATAATAAGAGACAGCTCTTATAACCAGTAAGAGAAGGGTCATTTACCCATAACTAGTCAGACCACATTTGGAGTATTGTGTTCAATTCTGGGCAGCACATTTTTTAAGAAAAGGATTATTGACAGCTTGGAGAATGACCAAGATAGTGAGGGGTCTGGAAACTACATCATCTGAAGAATAGCTGAAGGACCTGCGGATATTTAGCTTGGAGAAAAGAAGACTTAGCAGAGACAGGATAACCGTATTCAAATATCTGAAGAGCTATCATGCGGAAAAAGGATGAGATTTATTTTGGGAAGCTCCAGAAGGCAGAGTTCAGGTCAATAGTGGGATTTCTAGGGAGGCTCAATTCAGCTTGTTTAAATATGAATTTTCTAATAATTTGAACTGTATAAAGAATAGAGTGAACTGACTGCCTCCTAATGTGTTGAATCTCTGTCACTGGAGGTACAGAGGTGAGGCTAGAGCAGGGGTGGGGAACCTGTGGCCTCGAGGTCACATGTGGCCCTCTAGGTCCTCAAGCGTGGCCTTTTGACTGAATCCAAACTTCACAGAACAAATCCCCTTCATAAAAGTATTTGTTCTGCAAAGGCTACACCCAAGGACCTAGAATACCACATGTGGCCTCGAGGCCACAGGTTCCCCACTCCTGGATGCTAGACTATTTCTAGCAAGAGAAGATTCTTTTGTTGGGTAGGACATTGGATTGGATGACTTTCTTTGGTCCCTCCTAACTAGGATTCGATGCTTTTGGGTGTTAATACAAGTTGTTTAAAAGATTTAGAACTCGAAAGACCTTAGAGGCCATGTAGTCCAAATCTCTCATTTTGCAAATGAACATACTGAGACACAGAGAGGTTAAGTGACTTTCTCAGGGCCATACATCTTGAAAGTGTCTGAGATAGAATTAGGACTCAGGTCTTCCTGATTTCAAGTCCAGCCCTTCATCCACTAGGCCAGAGGTAAACATACTATACTATACCTGTTTTTGTATGTATGGCCCTCAAGCTAAGAATGGGTTTTACATTCTAAAATATAACAAAATTATATTTAAATCAGGAAGCTGGCCTAAATTGGCTTTCTTTGCCAATCTCTACACTAGATCATATAACTGCCTCATACTACCCTGACACCAAGGACAATACTGGTCAAATACTTGATGTACATAGTAAGTACTTGCTACTTTTTAATTGATTGATTCATATCTCTAGCTATCGCTCTGAGTGAAGATCAAAATACTTCCATTACTTAACAGTCAGTCATACTTTATCTTATAGCTTGGTCCAGAGCAATTTATGCTATGGACTCCATCATGGCCCTCTCTTCCCATCATATATATTCTAGTCAAATCTAGTTAAAATAGGCATCAATGGGTACCTTGAAGGAAGAAGCAAGGGGTAATATCACAATATTGTAAACCACAGCCTTAAGCTTGTTTCATTGAAAAGAGGGAAGTTTTGTTCTAGGCAATTCTACCTCCTCCGCTTCCAGTTTAATTGGTTTGAACACCTAAGAATTTTTTTTTAAATTTTAGCACCACTTATCAAGTGCTAATGACTTCTTTTCTTGCCCATTATTCTTCTGATTCATCAATTGCCTGGGTCTCATAGCAAGGTGGAGTCCCTAGTCGTCCCAGTTTCTTATAACAAAGATTACTCTGATAGTAGTCTTGTCTTATGCAAGTAAGAAGTCATTAGGCTGCCATTGTGGTAGGATAACCATTTATTCACCAGCTTTTTTTAGTTCTGTCATATTTCCATTGAGATAGTTCTTTCTACCTTCTCTTAGTTGGACAGTTAAACTATTAGATTGGCCAAAAAATAGTGGGATTGAAGGATTTAGAATTGGAAGGTATCTTAGAGGTCATCCAGCCTAACCTCCTCATTTTTCAGATGGAGAAACTGAGACCGAAATATATTAAGTGACTTATACAAGGTCATAGATGTTTTAAGTGGCAAGATTACTCAGTATTCCAACCCTGGTCCTCTGATTCCAAGTTCAGTAGTCTTTCTACTACACTTTACCTCATAAGTCACACTAATCAAATATAGTCTAATTTTAAATTATGATACTCTAGGGGGTTCTTGGTCAGCTTTCTTCCTTGCCAGACATAGTAAGTCACCTTTTCCTTCCTCCTTCTACTCACTGCTCCTCTAATTCCCAGCCACCTGGTCTGAAAAACCAGGTATAATAAAGAAAAATGCAGTCCTTTTCATCTCTTAGCCATGAATAATAATCCACTCAATGGAGTTTCCATTAGCATAAAATTTTAAAAATACTCTTTTCCATGTTTTTATAGATGATTATGTCCAATGTTCACAAAGACCCTTTATTTTCATCATTTATGTGATTGCTGTTTCTCTATAATGTGACCTGTTTGGTGGAGTTTAATGAGACCAGGTAGAGTTGCTGTTTGACTATTGGCATGTTTGTTGGCAAGAGTGGCACGCCAAGGAGGCATGGCTGCTGGGTTCATAATGAAGGGAAATGAATTGAGATGGACCTGAGCTTTTAGTGAGAGCTTTGGATACTCTTTGCAAATACTTATGCCCTGGCCTAGGTTGTCTAAGGAGGTAGCTAGATGGCACAGTGGATGGAATGTAGGATATGGAGTCCCCCTGGTCAGAAAGCTTCCCCACCTTCAACCTCAGTTTCCTCATCTGTGAAATGGAGATAATAAAAGCACTGATTTCATAGGATTGTTGGGAATATCAAATGAAATAATATATGAAAAGCATTATGTAAAAGATAGCTATTTTTGTAATTTACCACATATCAGACCTAGAGGGTTACTCTTCCCATAGGATTTTCCACACAATTGAGACCTAAGAGTACTTTCCTGAAAGCAGGTTTTGTTATGAAATTCCCAGGTCAAATTGGTTGGTCGCATTTCAAAGTCAACATCTTAACTTCTAGATCCTTATCTGCATTGGACTCCTGAACCCTTTGGGGTTCATACATTACTCAAGGGAGATTGGGTGAATGCAGTTTGCTTAAACTTTTGAGCAATGATTCATCTTTGGGCTGAGACCAGGCATGGAAAGTTTCCATTTGAGAGGGATCTCCTCTAAAACCTTTGCTCATCCTTAGATGCGTTAGGGACTGGAAGGAAGGCAGCATGTTTCGTGCACTGCTCTCTGGTCCTATGGGGGTTGATTTATCAGGAGGGGTCTATAAATGGACAAGGGTCAAATATCTTTTCTTTTTCTTTTCACAGAACGTAAACGATTACAACGTCAATCATTACTATCACTATTTCAGGCCTACTATGATACCTACTGTTTATGTGACCCTTTAAGGTTTACAAGTCACTGTAATGAAAACTGCATCTCTACAAGGTGAAATAGATACTGTTATTGTCCCCATTTTACAGATGGAAAAAACCTGAGCCTGAGGGAACTTAAATGACATATATATTATTCCAGAGTTAGTAAGCACAAAACCAGATCTTCCAGATTCCAAGGTACTACTACACTCTATTATGCCATATGGCCTCTTCTAGTCTGTGTTCAAGGTCTACCCTTAACATATGTTGACTATGTGATCATTGGAAAATCACCCAACCACTCAGTGATCCTGAGTAACTCGCTAAAATTATAAGATGTGAATGCACCATATATTGGCAGAGAGATTTTTTTCATCATGTGATCCTTATACCAATGAAATGCCAGTTCTTGTCCATCCTCCTCCATTGCTGTAGTTTAATATTCACCAATATACCTTACTCTCCACCAGTATAGTAAAGGTTCTTGTGGGAAAAGATAGTGCAAAGCACTGCTCTATACCTCTTTCTACTTTCAAGCAAGATCAGTGAACAGAAAAAATGGCCAGCCACCAGGGTTTACACAATCATGAAAAAATCTCCTTACCTGGTGGGTGAGATGCAGAGCATCCTTTGTTACCCAGGTGCCACATCGCTAGTAGGTGTCTGAGGCCAGATTTAAACCGGTCCTCCTGATTCCAGGCCCGGACCTCTAGCCACTGCACCACCCAATTGTCTCTAAGTGAAGCAGTCATTGTTATCAAGTAGCTTTCAGAGGGAGACATCGTGCACAATAAAACCCACTGATCTCACAGTTTTGGGCTACCTACTACACATATTGTATCTTGGAGTTGGAAGGCATCTTAGAGAGATTCCTCATTCTTGCTGCTGCTGAGTGGAAGGAGGCTGTTTGCAGCTTCTGGCTACACAACAGACCAACTTCGTTATTTCACAGGACAAGCTGTTCAGAGGTTCAATTTGAAAGGACATGACAGTCACATGTAGAATTTTACTAGCACTCCAAAAAATGGAATCCTTGGTCTTCTTTAAAAATACAAGTGCTGCTCTGAGTCCCCAAGAACTGGGAGCCTTCATAAATTCATCTTTGTATCTCCCACAGAATCGACAATCAGTCAACACTCAACAGTAAACATTCTATCCACTGTGCCATCTAGCTGCATTTATTAAGCACCTACTATGTGCCAGACACTGTGCTGGGTGCTTTGCAAATATTATATCATTTGATCCTCACAACAACCAAGTGAGGTAGGTGCTGTTATGATCCCCATTTTACAGTTGAAGAAACTGAGGCAGAGAGAAGTTAAGTAAGTTGCTTAGGGTTACCCAGCTAGTCAGTGTCTGAGACCAGATTTCAACTCAGGTCCTCCTACTCCTAAGTCCAGAGCTATATCCATTGCACCACCTAATTGCCTCTAATTGAAGCAATCCTTGCCATCAAGTAGATACCATGGGAGAAAGCAGGCACATAAATAAGTGCAGTGAGGGTCTGGCGCGTGTATAGACACCACCAGCTTACTCAGATGGTATCTCCGTGTGTAGGATGCTATGGAGCTGCTTCCAGGAGAGTCATGATGACACATAAAGGAAGTGCCTTGGAGACACATGTGCTATAGCACATGTGGACATTTGAGAGCTGATTCCAATTGTCTGGTTTGGAGGCATTCAGAAAGGCCTGGTAGCTTTGGCCTTTTTCCTACTCTTTGCCTCATTATCTATCTGCACTCTGCAGGTGGTATGAATGACGGCATCTAGTGAAGAATCCTGCTGTAAGGAGAAGGGAGATTCTATCTGTTCCCTAGTGTCCGTCATGTGGAAATGCTATCTGAGCAGGCTAATGAGGGCTGTGCTTGTGCCAGACCCCCATTACAGAAGTATATACAAAATAAATACAAAGTCATTTGGTGCAGGTGGCGGAGGCACTAGCAAAAATAGAAGAGAATTTTCCACTCAGCTCTCCGGCTTGAGTCTATGAAGACATGCAGTTCTCTTCAAAGGTTCATCACAAATGCATGGACATAATGTGGGAAGATCAGGCCGGTTCTCCTAAAGCCTTCCTGTGCTCCTGGGTCTCTTTGTCCAAAGGGGTATTTATTCACTTGCCCTCTGAACATGTAATTGGGGGCTCCTCAGCAAACGGCAGCTGTTGTGGTCTTTGTTCTAACTGTTCACTTTGTAAGCTCCCTCCCCGTGAATCCAGCCAGGGCCCTCAGGATATTACTGGTGAAAGGTGCTCCACAAATCTGAAGTATTATTACATCATTATATGCAGAGAATGTCGAGTCAAAACTGACATTATGCCCCCTAACTTCAGGACCCATGCCCTTTTTATTACAAGCATGCAAGTTAAGCATGTAGTGTCAAGCTTAATTGAATTTCCTGATTCTTGTTTCTAATTTAACCCCCTCCCACAGTTGGAGTAAAAAAAAAATACCAAGATGAACATCTTTTGGCCCGTCTTTACTAGCTACGTATGTACTGCTCTCATTTGCTCTTGCAGTACCAAACTCATCTTCTAACATGGCAGGTTTTCTTTTTAAGTACCATTAAAATTGCATTTGTTTGAGTCAAGAGTATGACTGTATTTCAGTGATGTTATTTTCTTTGTTCAGGGTCCAGGCCATTACTATAATTTTCCAGCCTAGTCACGGCTGGGCGAACTAACATGTTTCAGGCAGTATTTAAGATGGCTTGACTCCACATAAGAAACACACAGTTAATATCATAAATTCTTATAGCTATTGAAACTTTCCTCAACGTGCAAATACAGAAGTGCAGAGTGTCTTTTCCTTGGTAACAGGAGCAGTTGGAAGGAAGGGGGGGTGGCACACAAGACATTGCTTTTCAACTCCTTCCCCCAACACCTACCCAATAGATGCCAAATGCATGGACAACAAATGGCACTGCTGTGGACATTGTGGACTATGGAGAGCTCAGTTAATCACTTAGATCTCCTAATCTTTGTAGATGAACACCAAAAAGAGAAGGTGAGGCAAGGACATAAAATGGGCACAGGATACCAGCTTTCCTTGCTTAGGTGCAACTTAAAGTCCGAAGAATGATTTTTGTCCCCTGATGACACTGAAATTTTGATATCTGCCTTTTCTACCTGTTTCTTAAGCTGCTTATGTTAAAGGCCTAGCTTCTTAAACTAGAAGTACCACAAAGGAGCAAAGAGTGTGGAAGTGTCATATTTACACCAAGATGTATGTTGCTTCCCACAGATGAAACATCTTCTGATTTTAAACCCATTCCAGGGGGCCTAGGCAAACTTTAAAAATTCATTCAAAATTCTCCGCAGTCAGACATCCCTTTTAAAGGCATTTGGTTACATCAGTGGATGTAATTAGCCCAGATTGTTTGGGTGATCCAAATCCCAAAGGCAGGAACACATCTGCACAACATACGTATTTTTTTCTTTTGTGCAAAGGCGCCGGTGGTTTAGTTTTTGGGTGGTGGGGGCTGAGAGTGGGGGTCAGTGGGGGAGCGAAGAATATGTTGAAAGGTAATATACAGAAGAATCATGTACTAAAAATCCTTTTTGATGCTATCTAGTTTCCTTTTAAATCATGTTTTAAGAAAAGAAACATCACTTTGGAGTCTGTGAGTGGTCATACTTATTAATATCGGTCATCTTTGGTTTCATTAGCACAGTTTTTGTTTCCCTTTGAAGGTCTGGCAGGCAGCATGGAGTTAGGCGGAGAAAAAAGTCTCAGTCTTAAATCCAGCCGGCAGAGGCTGTGTAACCCAGCACCGAGTCTCAGACAGAGGAGGTTGGGGGCTTGTGTTGTAGGAGATTATTCATTTATCACCACTTCTACATGACACATCTTGAGTGCATAGATTTGGTAAGTTGAGAAGAATGCCCGGTGGTCATCTTAACTGGTTCCTCACAACCAATCAGTACAGTTCTATTTCCATCTATGGGATTTTTCCATCTTATTTTTAGGATATTCAGAGGATCTGATGTCAAGCTTCCTAGCAACATGTTTCAGGGCCTCACCTCCAGTGCCTTGCTCTTCCTTATCTGAATCCTATCTGCTGCAGGCTAGGCCCATTTCCTCTTGTTTAGACATCAAGGGAGGTTGGGTAACAGCTGGTCACCATCTTCTTGGTATGAAATCCTCTTGGAAATTTGAAGATTATCAAATACTTTAGCTCAGAGCAGAGAAGATGGATAAGTGCCTTTATGTCATAGTTTCTTATCTATCCTTTCTCCAAGCTAAGTAATCTCATTTCCTTCATTTTTTTCCTTTAAGTCATATTTCCTAATGCTTGAACAAAATCAGAGCTATCCTTTGGGTTCTGTGGCTATGTCTCATTTTTCAGGGAATTGATCCATGTCTGTGGTTGTGAGTGGCAATTTCACCTAGAAACAAGTTTTACTTTGGCCATGTGTATATATGTATCTCTGTGTGTGCGCGCGTGTGCGTGCGTGCGTGTGTGTGTGTGTGTGTGTGTGTACTCTCTCAAATGGGGCAGCTAGGTGGCACAGTGGATAGAGGGAACACCTGAGTTCAAATCCAGTCTCAGACACTTCCTAGCTGTGTGACCCTGGGCAAGTCACTTAACCCTGTTTGCCTCAGTTTCCTCATCTGTGAAATGAGCCAGAGAAGGAAATGGCAAACTGCTCCAGTATCTTTGCCAAGAAAATCCAAAATGGGGTCATGAAAAGTCAGAAACAACTGAATGACAATGGTGAACTCTCTCAAATGTTTGTTTCTGCCGTATCAAAGACTTCACCGCCGCAAAAGTTCTGTTGCCTGTCAGGGCCAAGCTTCGTCAAGGTCACAGTCCAAAGACCTATGATTGGTTGTCAGTGGGCCAGCCTCCGCAGACTCCCTTCTGCTTTGTTTAATACTCTTGTTTGTGTGATCATGGATCTGAAGTTGACCCTAGACGCTATCTGGTACAAACCTCTCATTTTATAGTGGAGGAAGCTTAGGTCAGAGATGTTCGGTGTCTTACCAATGATACACAGAGAGCAAGTGGAGAAGTAGGATTTGAACTCAGGTCTTCTGACTCCAGAACCAATGGTCTTTCCAATTGAACATTACTCTCTCCTATTTTAACCTTATCATGTCAAATGAGATATTTGTAAGTGCTTAGCACCTTGCTTGGCATATAGCAGTCACTTAAATGCTTGTTCCCTTTCTCCCTTCTCTCCCTAGCCCTTTCTCCTTCCTTGTGGAGAGGAGAAAACAAACCTAGGGTCAACTGGTAGAGCCTGAAAAAATATATAGAATCATCAGGTGATTACCCATGTGTCTACTGCATATTTTATGACTGAAACTTCATCCCTTGCTTATGTACCCTGGGGGAGTGTGCCCTCACTTACGGACCCTCTGAAAAGCTGCACCAGATTTGGGGTGCCCTGTGACTCCTCACCTACTGAAAATTCTTGATAAGTAAAAAAAATCATTTTGATGAAAAAGAAAGTATCTGCACCCTTTCTCTGAAATGCCAACAAATTGCCTTTATGGCTATGTGTTTTCTGCATGGTAATAATAACTAGAATTTGTATAGTACTTACTATGTGCCACGCACTGTACTAAGTTCTTTACAAGTATTATCTCATTTAATCCTGACAACAACCTTGTAAAATAGGTGCTATTATTACTCCCATTTTACAGGTGAGGAAACTGAGGCAAACAGAGTTTAAATGATTTTCCCAAGGTCATACAACTAACGAGTGCCTGAGGCTGCCTTTGAACTCTAGGTCCCTGGCTCTATCCACCTGGAGCTTCCTACCTGCCCAAAGCACCTTTGGGAAATGGCTTACATTTAGAGGCCACTCGACTCATAGAGATAAATTTCTTTATGCGTCAAATGTGTTGATTGCTTCTTTCTGCTTCCACTTACAAAAGCATAAAAAACAAACTTTTGACTGACTTGTATTATAAATTAAATTATAGTAAAGTGGGTCTGCTTGCCGAAAGACCAGGAACCTGGGTGGTCAAGGCACAAGCATGGCTAGGTGTATCAGTAAGGCAAGAAACACAACATCAATGATAATTGTGAATATGCTTATGTAGTTCTGTATTGCAAAGTATGAGAGACTCTCCATAAAGAAGGTAAAAGAAGTATAACATTCATTCAGACACGAGAAAATCATATCCCATAACCAAATGTTCAGCACCCACAGCCAATCAGTCCACTTTATCACAACAGCAAGGAACTTAAAACACCATATAACAGACTGGAGACTGGCTATCCCAAAACCTCTCTGACCCCCTGCTGGAATCTTCCCCAAAGACAAACTCACAGTATAGCTAAGTCAGCCTGTTCAGTTCTAACAATCATGAAGGTAGCCATTAGCAGCCATTGGCAGCCATAATCTCTCTCTCTCTCTCTCCTCATTTCCTACAACATAACTTCCTTTTCCTGTCAGGAAGGTCCTCCTGCCACATGTGTCCTAGGCTTCCTCTGATGTAAGTAGGTCCCATGGCCTATTAATGGGTGGGAAACATCTTCAAATCTAAATTGTTACTACACTAGGCTGGACCATCTTATGTCTGTTAGAGCTTCATCCTACCTCTATGTCCCATTGCATTTTGTGCCTGCAGGTCTTATTGTTCCTAAGATGCTCTCTGTTATTGTCTTTTGGGCTTCACCTTTCATTCTTTAGGGCCAGAGTCTAGCAGATTGTAAGCTTCTTGAGGGAGGAGAGTATCTTTTGATTCTTTTTGAATCCCCAGAGCTTAGCTCAATACCTGGCACATAGTAAGCACTTAATAAATGTTTAGGGCATTGAGGTGGCACAGTGGACAGAGTACCAGGTTTGGAATCAGGAAGATTCATCTTCCTGAGTTCAAATCTGGCATATGACACTAGCTGTGTGACTCTGGGCAAGTCACTTACCCCTGTATGCCACAATTTCTTATCCATAAAAGGAGCTGGAGAAGGAAATGGTGAACCATTCCAGTATCTCTGCCGAGGGGTTACAAAGAGTCAGACAGGATTGAAATGGCTCAACAACAACCAATTGATTGCCTGGCACGTAGTAGGAGCTATAGAAATGCTAGTTATTATCACTATTATTATTGTGAGAAACAAAAGAAGGAATTCTGTTTCCACAGGATTAAACTACTCCCAGCTTTGAATGACAAAAGAATGTAAGTTAGAGGCTACTGGTTCTAATCAGAGCTGTGATGTAGCAGAACCAGGCTTCTGATCAGATAAAAGAGCAGAAGCTTGTATGCATGCTTAATGAGCTGTACAAGGGGGAACATATCAAATAAGAAAATAGGAAGGGGGCAATTCAGGAGGTCACATCTGCCAATAGAGAGCAAGGTAGTGGGGTGGAATTTGAATCAGGATGGTTATAAAAAGAGTTTGTAATTGTCTTGAGGTGTGCTTGTACCTAGGAAGTGACCCTTTTCACAAGGGCTTAAAGGTCAAGTCACCCATCAGAAATGACGTGAAATAAAAATCTTTTCTTCTTAATTCACTCATGGCCAGGTGAAATTCTTGGTAAGATGATTATTTCTAACATTATTATTATTAGTTGTTGTTGCCCTGTGTTATTGTTTGCTAGGTGACTAGAAAGTCTTTCACAGGATGGGAGAGCTACTAATCCTTTAGTGCAAAGACAAATTAGGCTTATGCGCCATCTCACCCCACCAACTAGCAAGCAGCAGCAGCCTACAACAACAACAACAACCCAGAAGACCACCCTAGGCTAAAAGAAAGTCTATTCTTCTCTTTGTATCTGATGCTGATTCCAAGTCCATTGTACCATGTAATTATCTTACTTAGGGTTAGAAATTCTTTGCCCCTCCTGTGATATCCCTTATGGATACTGTACCTCTAAAGCTCAGTCTGGGAGACCCTACTGAAGAAACCTCACAGGAAGTAGGAGAAGACTGGAGCTATGAAGCCTACCTTCTCCAGGCTAGCATTTAAAGGAATCCAGGGGAGAGCAAAAGCTAAGTGAACAAGGCAAAGCTATTGTTCTTTCTTCCTTCCCTCCTTCTCCCTCGCCTCCCATTCCTGCCTCACCTATGTATCAGTATCTGTCAGCAGAAAAATCAGCAACTGTTTTTTTTGTTGTTGTTGTTGTTGTAGTCTGGTCAGTGAAAAACCTCACTGTTTTTCTGTACTTGTTCTAGGAGGGTAGGGAAGGACAATTCTGAATAGGCAGTCAGAGAGTAGAAAAAGTAAAGAATACAAAGAAATATATCCCTGGTCCCTGAATATAACTAAGTCAAGGATGAAGCCAGATATGCTGGATTCAACTAAAAAAATGTTGGAATTCATATAAGGTTTAATTAGTTAAGTCTGAATTTATTAATTATTTATTAATTAGTCAAGCCAGAACCAGAGGGGAGAGAGTTGCTAACGTTCCTTCTTCTCCAGTTATACCCTCCCTTCCCCTCCCTCCAAGCTCTAAATGGAATATAGTGTCACCAGGGACAGTGACTATTCTCTTTTCATTTTTGTACATCTAGCTTTTAGCACGAGGCCCTGCTCAAAGTAGGCACTTAATAAAATGTTTGTGGAATTAAATTTCAGAGGGAATGAGAAACAAACAAATAAACACGTTTCAATGCTTTATATAGGAAAGGTATCAGAAAGTTGTATGTAGCCTGTGTAAGTGTGGTTGAAAAGATAAAGTCTTTAAGTAATAGAAAATATGTGAACAATTTTTTTAAAGAAAGCAATGAGACTCCCTTCTATTTCTTGGAACTATTCTAGGTTAAAAGTTAATTTAAAAATCACAACACTGCCCAGATCCCTAGGAATGTCTGGTAGAGAGACGTCTGAACCACAATTAAAGAATATAAAATGTTATAACTTAAAATGGATTTCTTTTCTTTTTTTTTGAAAAGTCTTTAACTTAACATTGACCACATCTTTGAAGTGGCTTAGGGCTCTTTAAAGAAGTATCTCAGTTCTGCGACATTTGTCTAATTTTTCTGAAAGGCAATTGTTTTACCGATAGCTTGAGGTCTCTTTGGTAAAATCATTTCTGTTTTTTTTTCTATGCTTTTCATTCATTCTCCATCTCATTCATTCTACCCATATCTCTCTTTTCCTGCTTTAATAGTGCATCATTGGGTAGGTGTGCCATTACTCCTAACCACATAGAATATTAGAGCTGGAAGAAGTCTTAGAAGCCATAGTGGGGCAGTTGAAACAGTTTTGGATGTGGAGTTAGAAGACTTGATTTCAGATCTTGCTTCTGCTACTTGATACCTGTGTAATGTTGGTGAGGTCATTTAATTTTGGGAGACTCATTTTCCTTGTCCGCAAAATGAGAGGATTGGACGAAATGATGTCTGAGGTCACTTGTCTCTTTAAATCTAGGATTCCAATCCACTTTCTCATATAGTTAGTGGCAGAGTCTGGGTGAGAACTCAGGTCTCCTGCCTCTCAGTTCAGCAGCCCATTTTGTTTTATGCTTGGATGATCCAAAGTGGGATTGTAACCAATTGCTGTTTGTTCCGTTGAGGTCACAAATTCTAAGAGCTTGGAAGCGGGAAAACCAGAATAACTTGGTGTACTCTATAGACAGCTAAGCTTTAAGTCTGGAAGACTTGGGTTCAAATCCCTCAGACACCATCTCCTAAGGCTCTCTTAGCCTTAATTTTTCATCTATCCAACACTAAATGGATGATTTTCTTTTGAACTGCCTCCTAGGACTAGTATCCATCTCATGAGTGGTAAACGTTAGCTGGTGAGTATGTTAGAGCCCCCCAAATCGATCAACTTTCCCTAACAGTAAAGTTCATGACAAAAGAGTTACTAAGTGTTTATTGATCAATTCCATTAACTCTTTCCTAGCAGACAGGGACATCGATGTTCTTGCTCACCTTCCCATGTGTGAAAGCGCTACCATTCCTACCTAAAGATCAGTCACCTCAAAATTCAGCTTGCACAGGTCAATGCCCATGAGAGAGCAAATGCAGAATCATGCTCAGAAATTGTGTGGAGCTTTCTTTAAACAGTTGCCTCAAAGTGCTGCCCCTCCAGGGTACAAAGCACCTTTTAGAAGAGGGAAGGAGAGAGCCTATTGCAATGTCTAAGAAAGGAGCCTCTAGTTGTGCCAACTGCACTTCATGGTTGTTTGCATTTCACCTGGAAAAAAAAGTATACTGCCATTTCAGAAAGGTGACAACAGGAGATGAGGCCGTGTGCAACCACGCAGACTGTCTGAGTATGTTAGAGGTACTCATGCCAAATATCCCATGGAATTTCATTTAATAAATTGCCAGCTGGCCCAGGTGATTGCATTTAGCTAAAAAGGGCACATTTAGCAGGTATTTATTTTTTTTCTGCATTTAGTGCTATTTGTAACATGCCTCTCCAAATTATTTTTAATTTTTATATGAAAAGGCTTTACATAACAGTGAATTGAATTGAATTCAAATTAACAAATACTGGAGACATTGTGGAAAGAATTTTAGATTTGGTGTCAGAGGACTTGGCTTTGAATCCCAGCCCCACCACTTGCGACTTGAGTGACCTTGGGCAACTCATGCTTAGCAGCTGTGTCATTTAACCTTAATCTGACTCAGTTTCCTCATCTATAAAACAAGATTAAGAATATCACCTCCCTCATAGAGTTGTTGTCATGATAATATGAGATAATATTTGTAATGTGCTTGGAGAATCTTAAAGTACTATATAAATGCTAGTTATCACTTTTGTTATTATCTGAGCTCTCTGGGTCTCGGTTTCTCCTTCCGTAAAATGATGGGGTTGGATAAAATTTTCTAGTTCTATTCTGTGATATATTCATTACCTACTATGGGTGATCTCAATTACATCGGATGGATAAAAGCATATCCGCTGTTCTAAAGACAAGCATCAATATCTGAATTAGAAAAACAGGAATTTGGGGCAGCTAGGTGGCGCAGTGAATAGAGCACAGGCCCTGGAGTCAGGAGGACCTGAGTTCAAATCTGGCCTCAGACACTTGACACACTTGCTAGCTGTGTGACCTTGGGCAAGTCACTTAACCCCAATTGTCCTTCCTTCCCCCCTCAAAAAAATGAAAAAGGAAAACAGGAACTTGACCACTGTGGCCTAGCAGAAAGAGAGCTTGGGTTCAGAGTGAAATACCTATACTACTTACTGCCTTTGTGATCTTAGGTGAATCACTTGCCTATTTGCCTTGTCTGCAAAATGAAAATGTTGCACTAATTCCCTAAATTAGTTAGTTGAGGATAGAGGATACGTAAATGAAATAAAGGTTAGGGCAGCAAGGGAGGTGGTACAGTGGGTAGCGCACCAAGTCTAGAGTCAGAAAGACTCATCTTCCTGAGTTCAAATCTGTCCTCAGGCACTTATTAACTGTGTGACCCTGGGCAAGTCATTTAACCCTATTTGCCTCAGTTTCCTCATCTATAAAATGAACTAGAGAAAGAAATGGCAAACCATTCCAGCATCCTTGCCAAGAAAACCCCAAACAGGATCAGGAAGAATTGAACATGACTGAACAACAACAAATTAAATAATTTAATAGCAAATTATAGCATGATAGCTGGTAGGAACTTATAGTAAGTATTAAATGAGTTGTATGCTGAAATGCTATTGGAATTCTGAAGAAGGAGAGAACCCTGTAGTCCTAGGTGGAGAGGGAGAAGATATGACTTGAACTTGGTCTGGAAGAAAGACTTTCATCACAGAAGAAAGGAAAGGAAGTTATTTCAGAATGGAGTGGGGGAAGTGAGAATGAGAGTGCTGAGGCAGGGGTGTACACCTTAAGTTTAGGGAATATTGAGTGACCAGTTTGGTTTGATGAGAAGGCTAGAGTAGAGAAACAGGATAGGAGACAGTTTTTTAGAAATAATTTAGGGCTAGATTAATGTAAATAGATTTAATCTAAATTTAATCTAAATAGATTAAACACTTACCATAAGAAATATCTACAAGATTTTCCTTGTGAGTGCGAAGCAAGAAGTTAGCATTTGCTTGTTCAGTGTTATAAATGGCTTTGTTCATTGGAAATGATTTCATTCAAAGTCTTTTTTCTGATTAACACCAGATTTTTGGGGAAGTCATCTCCCCCAAATGCACTCCAACACTTCAGGGATACCCAAACAAACTTTGTGTGCATGTTGTCTTAAAAGCTATATATTCATAGTATTGTATATTTTAAGAAAATACCATTTTCCGGTCTTTCAAAAATATTTATTTTGAGGTCTGAGAAGATGCTGCATACAAATGGAGCACTATCTGGTCCAAGCTCTGTGTTGACCTTACAAGTTTAACACTTCTTAAATCCCGCTGATGGAGTCAACAGGCAAGTTCTTGTTAACCAGGCAAACATCATGACCGTATTGCACTAAGCGACTTTTCAACACTTGCACCAAACTAGAATTATGGCCCAGTGAATGACTGTTTTATTTTCCAAAAGTGACGTGAAAATTAAAGTTGGCTTAATATCAGGAGTTTGTTATCCATGCATGATTGAAATGCCAGCTTGAAATGTGCCAGCAATGCCATTCCTATGGATTTTTCATCAGACATTTCAGTTATTTGGCCACAAGAATAACCAATTTTGATAATTAGGAACATATCTTTAGATCTATGACTTGATGGTCATTTGGTTCCAATGAATTCAAGCACTGACTTCATTTTAACTACTGCATTTATGTTTGTGTATAGATATGATTTTCCTATTTTACAAGCCATCCACACCTGCTTTCCAAAATACGTGGTTAAGTGTGATGTTAGACCAATCATTTCGTCTCTCTGAGTCTCATGAGGTGTAGACTAGATGATAATTAAAGACTCTTATAGAATGAACACTATGAAAAAATCATGTAATGCTTTAGTTAGCTAGGTAGGTGGTAGAGTTTGCTGAGGCTTCCCTAATGTTAGAAATATATATATATATATACATATATGTATATTATATATATGTATATGTGTGTGTGTGTGTGTGTGTGTGTGTGTGTGTGTGTATACATGTTATTCTTACCCTTTGACAAGCAAAATAGTTTTCATTCCTGCTGAGCAGAACTACTTGAATGTTTTCACACTGGCATGGATGGAGATTGTGGGCAGCAGCTATCTCTTTTGCTCTGACTTTTGCTAATTTTCATTCTTTTACTGGAAACTATATGGTGGCCAACTTGAACAATTCCTCCTCTAAATTTATATGGTTTAGCTGTAGTGGATATTGCATGAGAATTCACTGAACAAACATTTATTAAAAACTACTGTGCACTACTTTGTGTTAGGAGATTGAGAAAAGACTGTAGCTGCTCCCTGTCTACTGAGAACCCTTATAATGAAACTCCCACCCCACTGTCTCCTTTCCTAAATGGCTTTCTCCCTGAGCTTACTTCTCTTTTGTGTTTCTTCTAAACAGTTACTTTCTGATTTGCCCTAGTGTTGTCAAGAAGAAATTGATTTTTCTAAGTGTCCCAGGCAGGATCTGAACTCAGGTGTATCCATCATGCCATAATAAACTTATTCTGGTTTCTTCTCTTCAAAGCTCACAGGATGGGATATACCATGTATCTTACATACCGTGGGTCATATAAACCTAATGGGCTTACTGGACTATTCCAGTTATTGTTGTTGTTCAGTTGTGTCTAACTCTTTGTGACCCCATCTAAGGTTTTGTTGGCAAAGATACTGGATGGTTTGCCATTTCCTTCTCCAGCTCATTTTATAGATGAGGAAACTGAGGCAAACAGGGTTAAGTGACTTGCCCAGGTCACACAGCTAGGAAGTGTCTGAGGCTGGATTTGAACTCGGAAGGATGAGTCTTCCTGACTTCCGGCCTGGCACTCTATCCACTATGCCACATAGCTGCCAGCTTTATTCTAGGCTCTGCACTAATCCTCTTTATGCTTTGGGGAGAGTCACTCCCTCTCTCTAGATCTAATAAAGAAGGAGGGAGTTGGATGAAAATAATAAATTTAGAGAGGGAAGTGACTTCAATGATCATTTGGTCCTCATTTTGCAAATGAGAAAACCGAAGCCTAGAAAAGTTAAGGGACTTGCTCAAGGTTATACAAGGATTAGCAGCATTTTGAGTGTGCAGCCATCCTTGAGATAATTAAGAGAAGCAGCTTGGTAATATGACAGAAAAAGAAAATGATAAATGTTGGATGGGTTGTGGGAAAACTGAAACACTTATGCACGGTTGGTGGAGTGATCCAACCATTTTGGAGAGCAATTTAGGTCTGTATCCCAATGACTTAAAGCATTTTTTTAAAAAGTAAAAGGGCCCATTTGTACAAAAAAATATTTATAGTAGTTCTTTTTGTGGTGGCTAAGAATTGGAAACTGGGGGAATGCTCATCAACTGAGGGATGGCTGAACTAGTTGTGACATATGATTGTGATTGGAGTACTATAAACGATGTGCAGGATGGTTTCAGGAAAACCTGGGAAGACTCATATGAACTGATGCAAAATGAAGTGAGCAGAACCAGAAGAACATCGTACACAGTAACAGCAATTTTATACAGTGATTCTCAGCAATACAATGATCCAAGATAATCCCAAAGTACTCATGATGAAAGATGCTCTCTGCCTCCAGAGAAAGAACTGATGGCATCTGAATACAAACTGAAGCATACTATTTTTCACTTCCTTCCTTCCTGCCTCAAAATGACAAATATGAAAATATATTTTACATGATTACAAATATATAACCTATATTAGATTGCTTACCATATCAGGGAAGGGGTAGGGGAGGAAGGAAAGGAAGGATAAAATTTGGAACTTTGAAATTAAAAAAAAATGTTAAAATTGTTTTACATATAATTGGGGAAAAATAAAACATTATTTAAAAAAAGAGAAAAACAACATGTGTGGGATGAAGGATTACAGTTGTTCTGGAACACAGAAGGAAATAAATTTTGCAAATCACTAGGGTTTCTGCCTAGGGTCTTGATATGAACCAAAGAGATATTACTAATAATTAGTGTCATAACTCTCTAAAAAGCAAGGAAAAGAATACATAAGTTCGGACTAAGTGCTGGGAGGAATTTTGGTAAGTAGAAGCAAGAAAAGTCCTTCAAAGTTAGTGGCCCTTAGGCAACTTTCTTTCCTATTGTTCTCTCTCTGGCAAGTTAAGGAGCCTGATCTTTCTACCCAACCCTTCTCTCTTATACACCTCTCCCCAAAATTCTACAACAGAAGTGGATGGGCTGAGTGGCATGCATGGCTGGGGGACTGCCAAGAGTGAAATTCTGAAGACATAAAATGGAAGGGTTCTAATTTCAGGGCTTAGCACAATGCCTGACGCATAGTAGGCACTTAATAAATACATGTTAACTTGAATGACAAGTCTTTTAGTGGGGAAGAAGGGTGGAGGGGAGGACTTCCTTTTCTTATAACAAAGGACAATAACAAATTCACATTTTCTATTTATAAGAAAATAGATAACATGAGGTTGCCAGGTGTTGCAAGTAGATAGAGGGCTGGACCTGGAATCAGGAAGATCCGAGTTTAAATCTAGTCTCAGATACTTACTAGCTGTGTGACCCTGGGCAGGTCACTTAACTTCTGTCTGCCTAAATCTCTGCATCTGTAAATGGGGATAATAATGCCATCTCTCTCAGAGGGTTTTCAGCACTAAATAAGATAATATTTGTAAAGCACTTTGCAAACCTTAAAGTGCTATGTAAATGTCAGCTATTATTATTATTAATATGGGATCTAGTGGATTGAAGAAAATAGAAGAATGAAATAGGAGGCAAGGTTGGAGGTGGATCATGAAGGATTCATATTTTAAGCAGACATGTACAGAAGATGGAAGCAAGGACATAGAATGTGACATTTGAATGAAGAATGCAGAGAAAAGCAGCTTGAGGAGAAATATACGCAGTTCTCGGAGAAACTGAGAGAAAGCAACAAATTTACAAATGACTGTTCTGGGACTTTGAAGATTATAGCTGGAAAACTGGAGAAGAGAATTGCTTGGGGACTAAGGGACAGTTACATTGACTATTTGTGTACATTGACTAAATGTGGATTTTTAATCTTTCAGCCTAAATTAGAGCTTATGTGATTGGAGGAGAGCTCTGATGCTGGGAGCTGATTCAAGAAAACAAAATCTTCAGCTGCTTGAAGAGCTGACTGAGGGAAAAAAAACTTTCTTTTTCTCTAGTGCCATATGAAGCTTGAGAGAAGGGAAACGCTTTAGTCTTGCCTATGTTGCCCTTTACCTCTATGGCTCAAGAGGGGAAAACCCTTCATAGCCCAGATAACTAAATAATTGTAGGTAACAGGCTTAAAAGAAGTGATTTTCACTTGAAAATGTTTAACATGGCCTTAGTACACAGGCAAGGGAGCCAACCTGGAAAGTTCTGCAAATCCCAGGTTAAAAGCAGTTGTTTCCTAAAAAAACAACAACAACATTATTTCAGCAGTCCAAGAATAGTAAAGAGATGGCTTCATCCAGCAGGAGAGAGTGGAGAGACCTAAGAGAAGAGCAATTTTGCCCAGCAGATAACACGGTGCAGATTGTTATTGAAGAAGTCCAAGTAAATCAAGGTCTGTGTTCCAAACATGTGAGTTGCCCTGGGCATATGAGTTTCCTTCTCACAATTAGCTTTCTGTAATTTGCCGCCCACTCTCCCTACAGATACTGTGTACATTGATGAGAGGGTATGACTTTGTTTTATGGGTATACTGTTATGATATATTCGTTTTGGCTTCTGGGAGAGGAAGACTCTCAGGGTTTCTGGCCAAAATTGAAAAAATTGCTGTTTACACTCACTCAGAGCCATCAATACCCAAATAATGACCAAGGAAGCTTTGGCTAGGACTGATTATTGGCCAATCAGTGAGAGTTAGAGTGATTTGGGTTTAAGGCATACTCAAGTAGTTCCATCTGAATCCCAATGGGCCTTACCAAAGCCTGGTTTTTCCAGAGCTCTATTTCAAGAAATCCACTTTCCTTTGGGCAAAGCACCCACATGTCAGTGCATGATTCCCTATGTGGACAGAAGAAGGAAGGGAAGGAAGGAAGGAAGAAAGGAAAGAAGGAAGAAATGAATGAAGGTAGGAAGGAGCATTGCCCAATTGGAACTGGTCAATTGGGTCCCCCTTGGGCAGCGACTACTACTCACATATTGTTGTTTGTCCTTCATTCTCAAAGAGGACCAATGGCATCAGGATGGCGATGTTTTGACTTGCAAGTGAATTGGATTTAAGTGGTTTTAAGGATTTAGATACCTATATGATCATCCCAGGGTACTGAGAGAACTAGTGGATATGATGGATGAGGAAAATCATGAAGAATGAGAGAAGTTTCTCAGATAGATGAATTGCAAGTCTCCATTATTTTTCTGATTTGATAATTTTTATGTAAGGTATTTCATTTTATTTATGTGTCACCTCTGACACATACTAACTTTAGGACCCTGGCCAGGCATCTTAACCTCTTGGTGCTCTAGGCTGTTCTCTAGGGTTATATCTTGAGGAAGAGGTGCTGCCATTCAATGGTAGAAGAAAATCCTTATGTGGAGCTCCCTGCATCAATGAAAAAAATGATAATAATGACAATGATAATAATAACTAATATTTAGTGTTTTATGGTTTTCAAAGAGCTTTGTATTATCTCCTTTGATTCTCACAATAACTGTGAGGAGTAGGTGCTATTAATCTTCTTCACTCTTGCTGTATAAGTGGACAGATCCAGGAAACACAGAAGACCTTGTCACAGACCAAGAAAGAAATTGCCTTTGAGAGGGAGAGAGTTGGAACTCTTTACATAGCAACTGTGAAATGTGCCATCCAAGGGACTCATAGTTTCCCTGCCTGGGAGGATCTGGGTAGATTTTATCTAGTGGCTATGTATGACTATTTGTCTTCTAGATAGGACAAGTGTAGGCCCTAACCCATAAAGAAGAAGCAATCAACACTTAAGTAGGACTTCTGATATTGAGGTCAGAACAAAGGTCTCCATCAATTGATTTCTGGGTTCTCCATGATTTGGAAAAACAGTGGTGTTCCAGACAGAATAGTTAGATTCCTTCAATTCTGAGGCTCACCTGTTAAGGCAATCAGTACATGAGAAGCTCTTTCCTGCCCATTTGAATAGGCTTAAGGTGGGTCCTAAGGGGAGGGGCTAAGACCAGAGCCAATCACAGGAGCTTAAGTTCTGGTTGCTCAGATGACACGATGACTCTGAAATGGTATAAAAGGAGAGAACACAGCTTGGAGATTGAGACTTGTGGGAGGCAGCGGCAGCAACAGCAACAGCCGAAGCTGAAGCCAAAGCCAAAGGAGCTGAAGCAGCAGGCGTTGCTGGCAGCAGGGCTGACCCGAGTGCCGACCAGAGAGTCCTGAGCAAGGGCTTGAGGCCAGCGGGTTATCTTCTTACCAGAGCGGGCAAGCACGAATATGATTTGGTTTAATGTCATCATGTTTTTCTGTAACCTCCTGGTTACTCTTGTGAGGTGGACTTATTGGGCCTGGAAGCTTTTGGCCAGGATATCAAACTGGGGACACTGGTTTGTGGGTCTGCTACTTTGGAGCTTAAATAAATGCTTTAATTCTTCTGCCTTCTACTTAGAGAATTCCTTATATCCTGTGGTTCGGAACCATTCAGGCATACATATGATTTTCTTTGAAATCATGAATTCTGCCTTCAGAATATATCACCTCAAAGATTAGGAGCCATATTGAATGTTTTCATGGGAATCCTCAAGGTTCTATCTCTTGTGGTCCTATGGTTTTTAACCTAGAATAGCTGCATCTTCATCAGATTGAGAAATGACACAAAGCTAGAAAGGACATCTAATATATTAGAAAATGGAATCAAGATCAAGAAATATTGCAGCAGGCTACAATGATGGACTGAATTTTGATATTTCGATTCATAAAATTTTATGAAATTAAAAAGGATATATGGAAAATTCTATACAGGTTCAAAAAGTTATCCATATAAGGAGATATAGCTAGGGGAGATGTAATTTTTTTACATGGAGCTCACATGAAAGTGGCACTAGTTCATTGGAAACTCACTATGAGTGAACGATGGGACTCTGCAGCCAATAAAGCTAAGGCAATCCAACTACAGAATAGAAATTAGTATCCTGTAACATTACTTGCAGCTACTGGGGAGGTGTAAGGCCAATAACACCAGGATACAGGAGAGCTGCTAGCACAGGTTAGCAATTTTACTTTAATTAAAAACACATATATCATTCACTTAGTTCAGGGGAGAAAGTCAGTGCCCTGGACTTCAGAGCAAATACAAACAGAGAAAATAAACACAAATCAACAGACAGGGCTTCTGTCTGACCATAGCAACATATACATAGTTACCAGAGAGAGAAGCACCAACATCTGGGTTTTCAAAGCCGGGAGGCTCCTTAATGGCTACCCTGACTCTCATCTGGCCAAATCGCACAAACATTCTTCCAATGAGTGAGCCCCAAAGCAAAATGCTAACCTCAGATTATATATACTGTTTCCAATCAATGACTCTTGACTCAAACAAAGGCAAGACTCAATCAAAGTCACTTGATTGCCTTAGTGCTGAGAAGCACTCCAAAAGAAAAAAAACCAGCAAAAAGTCCCACTTTTTTTTGCCATTACATATCCAAAACCTGGAAAGACTTATATGAACTGATACTGAGTGAAGTGAGCAGAATCAGGACAGCATTGTACACAGTAACAGCCACATTGTGCAATGACTAACCTTGGTAGACTTAGCTCTTCTCAGCAATGCAAAGACCTAAGACAACTCCCAAATATTCACAATAGAAAATGCCATCCACAGCCAGAGAAAGAAATATGGAATCTGAATGCAGATAGAAGCAAACTATTTGCCCTCTTTTTCTTTTGTTGTTTTGTTTTGTTTCTTTTTTTTCTCGTGGTTTCTCCCATTAGTTCTAATTCTTCTATACATCATGACTAATGTGGAAATATGTTTAATATGAATGTATAAGTAGAGTCTATTTCAGATTGAATGCTGTCTTGGGGAGCAGGGAGGAGAGGCAAGGGGAGAAAATTTAAAACTCAAAGTGTTATGGAAGTAAATGTTTAAAACTAAAAATTAATTAATTAATTATATATATTAAAAAAAAAAGAAATTAGTATCCAGAATGAAAGAGGTCATAGTCCTGCTAGACTCAGGCCTGGTCAAACCACATCTGGACTATTGTGTCCAGTCTGCATTTTAGAAAGGGCATAGACAGATAAAAATGTATTTAAAGTACAATGGTGAAAGGGACTCAAACCTGGAGCTGAAGGAACCAGTGATAGTTGGCCTGGAGAAGGGAAGACTTCAGGTGGGGCAAGAACATCATCTTAAATATTTGACGGGCTAACATGTTGAATAATAATAATGGTGACATTTATATAGCACTTGTTTGGGTTTTCAGTTGTGTCTGACTCTTCATGACCCCATTTGGGGTTTCCTTGGGAGAGATGCTAGAGTGTTTTGCCATTTCCTTCTCCAGCTCATTTTATAGGTGAGGAAACTGAGGCAAACAGGGTTAATTAAGTGATTTGTTTAGGGTCACACAGCTAGTTAAGTGTCTGAGGCTCAATTTGAACTCAGGAAGATGAGTTTCTGACTCCGTGACCTGTACCCCATCCACTGTGCCACCTGGCTGCCTCTATGTAGTAATTAGAGGTTTACAAAGTTCTTTACACACATGATCTTATGAGAAAGAGGACTTTAACTTATTTAATTGATCTCAGAAGGTAGAACTAAGAACAATGAATAGAAGTTGTACAGAAACTATTTTGGTTCAATGTGAAAAAAAAACTTTCAAACAATTACAGTTTTCCAGAAGATGAATGAACTGTTTTAGGAAGCAGTGATTTCTCCATGATTAAACCACCAATTAAGGATGTTTACTAGAGTTGTGACTTTGGGAAAGTCACTCAACTATTCTGTCTCTCCATCTACTCTTCTGTAAAATGGGGATAATATTAGCACCTAACTCACAAGGTTGTTTTGAAGATGAAATGAGATGACACATGTAAAAGTGATTCACAAACCTTAAAGCACTATATAAATGCTAGTTATTATTAACTAGCTATTATACTTTAAAGGAAACTCCTGATCAGCTATGAATTACACTAGTGGTTCTCTTATGTCTCTTCTATCTCTAGGATTCTGTAATTCAAAATCAGTTTTATGTTTGGAAAGGGGTAAATGTACTGATTTTTCAAAAAAAAATGAAGCTAGTGGGTGTCCAGACTTAAATTGGTAAGCTTGACTTGGATCCCTGGCAAAATTCTAGAACCCATGTCAAAGTGAAGGTTGGTGAGCATTTAGAAAAGGAAGTAGTTGTCACCAAGAGCTAGAGTGGGATCTTCATGAACAGACCATGCCAGATTAAGATCATTTCCTTTTTTGGCATGGTTGATAGACTGGTAGATCAAAGGAATATATGGATTTCAGCAAAGCATTCCACAGTTTCCCTCAGGATATCCTCGTGGAAGAGATGATGAGATGTGGACTTATAGTTAGGTGGTTTTGGAAATGGTTGAAAGCACTCATTAACAGACTGATGTAATTATTGACAGATCTCTAGTTGTACGCTCCTACAATCAGCCTTGGTCCCATGCCATTCTGCAATTTTGTCAGTGACTTGAAGACAAAAAAGGGCATGCTTATCAAAATTATAGATGAAACATAAAGCTAGAGGACCCAGGTTTGAATACTATTGCTAACTGCTTATATGATCTAAGGGAAGTTGCTGAGTGTCTTTGGGCCTCACTTTACTGATTTGTGAAACTGAGGGCAATGTTTTAGAACATCTAATTCTGTTTTCAGTTTTAGATCCCATGAATGAACAAGGTGGAGAGGAAGAGGTAAGTTGGATGAAAGAATCAGGATGCCAAAAGATCTTAACAGTCTAGAAGGATGGGCGAGAAATGACCGAATGAATTTTTATAGGAATACAGTAAAGTCTAAAAACAAATTGAAGAAGTATAGAATGGAGGAGTGATGGCTAGACAAGAGTTCATGTGGAAAAGAACTGATGGGTTTTAGTACACTGAAGCTTGAATGTGATCTCAGTTAAAAAGGGCAATGAGATGGTCAGGACTTTAATACTTTAAGGATACATGATTTCATTACCATTGCCATCATCATCAACTTCATCGTCATCATCAGTCATCACAGACTCCAACCTCTCCAACCTTAATGACCTTTAAGAATTGTGGCTGAAAAGCCTATTATCATATGGCAAATATGGTGATGAGTTTCTTCAAACTTACCCATCTGGGTCCTCAGAAAACAACTCTAACATTTCTTGAGGTAGATTCTATAATTGAAGCATTTCCAAGTTTGTAGACCCTCTGAGAACACTTATCCTGGTGTCATTTCCTCAAAGACCCATGGTTACCTCCATGACACAGTGTGATTTCAGGCTGAACAGAGGCATAGTGTGGAGAAGTGGTAGGTGATAGTCCCACTTTACCTTGCCCTAATCAGTCCATATCTGCACTATTGTATCCATTCTAGGCACACCATTTTAGGAAGGACAGTGATAAACTAAAGCCTGCCCAAACAAAGGTAGCCAAGATGGCATTAGGACTGAAGATAGTGCCATATGAGTATTGGTTGAAGAAACTTGAGATACATAACCTGGAGAAGAGGAAATTGATAAGATACATGATTGCGCTGCCTTAAAATACTTCAAAGGTAATCATTTAGGATTAGGGATTTGGGAAGAGAAACAAGATTTTTTTGTGCTCCATTCCAGAGACAGAGCTAGGAACAATGAGTGGAAGTTACAGAGGAACAGATTTCACCTTAATATAAGTAATACCATTTTAACCACTAGAGTTGTCCTAAACTGTTAGGAGTTGTCTTGGGAGATAGTGGGTTCACATGAATGGAGATGAGGAATTCTTTCAGTGGAGGGTGAATAACCACTTTACAAGCAGGACACTATCGATGTCCTGACATCTATGTAGAACATAGATATAGAATACAGGCATATAGAAAAAGACTTCCTTTTTTAGGTAATGAGTTGCACTAGAAGAAGATTTCTTAAATGTCTTTCAAATCTGAGATTGAACGATTCTATGTATTGGTTTTATGGGTAGAAAATCTTTCCAAAACAATCTCGTGCAAAGTAAAGGGAAGAAGTGCCATTATCATAATTAGCACATGTAATACATATGAAAAACAGCAAGGAGTAGAAGCTATAGAATTGGCCTCAGTCATGAAGATGCAGATTCAAATCTTGCTTCTGACACACACAAGAAGTGTGATCTTGGACAAGTCACTTAACTTTTAAGTGACTCTAAGACCAGAAGTGGAAGAGCATATTTGCACTGGCAGAATAGCTCCTCACTGGGAGCTTCTTAAATCAATGAAGTCACAGGTCTAGGAAGAAAGAAAAACAGGCAGGCAACCAGGAAAGGGAAGAAGGAAGGAAGGAAGGGAAGAAAGAAAGAAGGAAGGAAGGAAAGAAGAGAGGGAGAAAAGAAGGAAGGAAGAAAGAGGAAATAAAGAGATAGAGAAAAGAAGGGAAGCAAATAGGAAGAAAGGGAAATAGAAAGGAGAGAAGAAAGACAAAGGGAGTGAAGGAAGGGAGAGAAAAATGATGGAGAAAGGAAGGAAGGAAAGAAAGAGAGAGAAAATTAAAAAAAATACCAGTGTCCTGGCATTCCAGGTTAAGTTTTGAAGCTAGTACAGTGTCTGGATCCTAAGGAACAAAGAATGAATTTCTGCATACAGACCAGAGGAAACTCAGAAAAGGACTCATACAGCTGTCATGTCACATCTGAACATGAACTTGGGAGCAATGATACATTGCTTAGAGAAACTGATACCCTTCTTGCCTCTCCCAGTTTGAGATAATATAAGGGAGGGCATATTTAATATCACTTTGTAAAAGCTAATTGATGTTAACTGGTTATATAGAACTGGAGTGCAAGTTGCTGACTTATAACAATAGAGGGGACACTGTCAGTGGGGGCTCAAGTCAATGACAGTAGAGAAGAGACAGAAAGGAAGGAAATGCAAGTCCATGTTCATTACAACAAACACCATTATTAAGAGGCCTTCCATTACAGGAGTCTCCAGGCTGATCCCTTTGCCTCTTACCATTCCAATCTATCCTGTCTGCCACTACCAGAATAATATCACTGAATTGATGATTTAATAATTTCTGCTCTTTTCTCAGAAACCTGGATTGTTCCCTATTGCTTAAAGGATAAAGTTCATACTCCTTAGCACGGCATTCAAGGCCTTCCATCTTTTATTTAACAACCCATCTTTCCAACCCTATTCTTTACATATTTCCCAACATAAACCTTTTGCTTCACCAGGATAAACCCAAACTCTCCATTAGGCTGCATGCTCATGCATTCTCTCAATGTTTGCTTATGCTTTCTCCCTACCACACCCTGGCGTGGCTATATTTCACTACCTCCTATTATATTTCTGTTTCCTCTCTTCATCTTTAATATTACCTCCACTTAAAGACCCACCACAAGCCCTACCTACTCTACAAAGGGTTCCCCACCAAAACATTCAAGGGCACACCACATTTCCTTTCTCTGAACTCCAACTGCACATTTGGTTTGTGGCACTCATTTTAGTAATAAATTCCATATTGTCTTTAGTATTCATGTTGCACAAAACACAAGTAATAGCTAGAATTTATACAATGCTTTAAGGTTTTCAAAGCACCTTATAAATATTATTTCATTTTATACTCACAAACAGCCATGGGAAGCAATTGCTATTATTATAATCATTTCACAGATGAGGAAATCGAGGTCGACAGAGGTTAAATGACTTACCTACAGTCACACAGCTAGCAAGCGTCTGAGGCTGGATTTGAACTCATGTTTTCCTAACTTTAGGTCTAGTGCTCTCTTCACTGAACCATCTCGACTAATAGGTATCTTAGGATAGATATTCAATTACATTTACTTTGTATAGATACCTCTAGACCCCAAACACCCTAAACCAGTGGTGTCAAACTCAAATAGAAACAGGATCCATACATGAGGATCCCCGCAGGCTGCATATTGATTTAGTTTTCAAATGTAATGCTATGTTTTATTGTATTTTATTTATTTTGTTAAGCATTTCCCAATTACATTTTAATCTGGTTTGGACTGCCCTGCCATGTTTGACACCTCTGCAAAAACAGTAAGTACTCGAAAGCTACTACAACGATTACTATATGACATTTAGATATCACCTAGGGGTTTACAAAGTGCTTTACATATATTTTTCTTATATGACCCATATAATAGCTATGTAAGGTAAATTCTATAGGCATTATTATCTTGCTTTTTTTTTTTAAGATGAGGCAACTGAAGCTGAGGTTAATTGACTTGTCCATTGGAAAAGTCTAGGTGGGATCTAAAACTCTAGTCATCTTGAATCCAAGTCCATGACGCTATTGCAATTTAGCCATAGTCGAATGAATGAACGCCTTTAAAGATTGAAGGGCAGATGCTAATGTAATAGTAATGATAATAAATAATAGCATTTATGTGGCACTTTCTATCTCATTTGATCCTCACAACAGCCCTGGGATGTAGGTACCAGTTGTGCCCAGTTTTACAGATGAGAAAACTAAGTGTGTGAAAGGTTAAATGACTCAACCCAGGGTCACACAGCTAGAAAGTGTCTGAGGAAGGATTTAAACTCATCCATATGTCAAAATGGGAAAACCCAAGAATCCTTGAGAGTTATGAGCTATCCATATTCATAGATTTTGTTAGAGGGAGAAATGAGAAAATAGCTTGTCTTCAGCCTTCCAGGCCAGTGCTCTTTCTAGGAATAGTTTTTGCCTTATCTAGGCTATGCCATTATGTCTAACGTTGCACAATTTGCTCTCTTGTTTTATTTTTGCCAGACATGAGCATCCAGGACATTAACCACCATCATTGCTTGGAAATTCTAAAATTCTAGTGTCCATTTCTCATTCCATAGAACTGTTCTGAGATGCTAATTGGAATTGGTCTGGAAAGTGCTCTATTTTTACATTTTCATTGTTGCTTTAAAAAACCAAATATGTGAAGTGTTTTCCTAATAACAAAAAACCCAAAGACTTCATTAATTTCTAGGAGATTATTATATGCTATTCAACATGGATTTTCAAATATAAGTGATGACTTTATGAGAAAATGGCTTAGATGTGACTATCATTTTTCAGAAATCTATCCTAATTTTCTCTTTTAAAATTATTTCCAAAGCTATTATGAACATTGAACTCTTTAGATTTTTGGGTAAATGGGATCTTTATTAGAATTTGGAAGAGGAAGTACTCTTCAGTGGCAAAAATAAAATAAAGACAATTGAAAGCAATTAGTGTATTAGTTTTATTAAATGATACTGATTTGGTATGATTTGGTATATTATTCAGTGTCACAAAACAAATAAAACCGATCCCCAAATACCTTGCACTAATTTAAAACATATATGAATCTAGTCAATAGACATATAGGATTATGTTTTCTTGTTGGAAGTGGGAGATTTTATAAAGAGATAATTGGATATAAGTGAATCTTCTACTTATGTTTGGAATAACTAACAATATATAGAGGTCACAAAAGAAAAAACGACCGGTTATAAACTTCCACTTAATGCACATCTTATTAAGAGTTTCTCCATATATCAAATGGGAGAATACACTTTGTCTTTTGAACTAATTACAAAAGAGTTAGTTCCCCTTATTTTAATACCAAGTCTTAGTAATTCCTGGAATAACGTGTCTGAATGTACAATGCCCCTGGGTAGGAGGATACTGATCCACATATTTTCTCACTAGAAGTTGAGCAAGATTTCATTTTAGACTCTTTGTCATAAACCTTAGTGTGGTATTTTTTTCTTACTTCACCTCTTGGGGTCCTCTTGATCTGGAGCACCCTTTTGCCCTCCTGGACCTCTTCTCTGACTGATGAGTTCTTGCTTAGGCCTCCACTTTGGGAAAGGGCTCAGGCCAGACATCCTTTCTGCTCCTCCCTCCAAGCTCTGCTTCTGACTCTTTGGACTTAACCATTATGACCATCCTCTCCTTTTCTCTTCTGCCTCCTCTACCCTGTCTCCCCCATCCCTGCCCAGATCCCTTTGGTGTATTATATTCCTTAAAGAGAATGTTGACTCTTTGAGAGTTTGGGACTGTCTTATTTTTTTCCTTTTATTTTTATCCCCCAATGCTTAGCACAGTGCCTGGCACATAGTAAGCACTTAATAAATCTTATTGCCTAATTTGATTATGCCCTGGGTTTCTTGCTATCACTAGAACCCAGAACAGTGGGGCCTGAGTCTTTGGGTAGAGACCCCATCCTAAGCATATAGCATAATTTACTTAGTGCCTCAACTATGATATGGCCTGAGGTAAATTATAACCCAGCTATCCTGACTCAGCATTGTGGTTAGAATATATAATAGCACCTCAGTATATGGCGGTATTGTACAGGGTATCCCTAAAGTCTGGACATATAAGAAATCTCATTAACCTCTCATTAACCGTTTCACCAAAGACTCTGTTGTTCGGTGACTTCTTTTTCTAGGGGTACGCTAAAGGAGAAGCTGTATTCAATGAAAATCACAGATGCAACATACTTGATTGAACACATAAGGAGTGAATGTGCTAGAATTGACGGCAATGTGGAGTTATTGCATTGAGTTCATGTGAATCTTGCAAAGCGCATCAACCTTTGCATCATGAATGATGGAAATCATATTGAAGATGTTATTTGTTAATATTCCAATTAAATAAAATGTGGTTGAAAATTTCATTCATTTCATTTCTTGAAAAATTTGCCTATGTGTCCAGACTTTAGGAACATCCTGTAGTATCTCCAGTTTTGTTTGTGTGTTTTGTACTTGAGTGACATTGTGGTGATTTAGCCTGAGATAAAGAGATTGTCACTTCAGTCTTAAATATTTTAGTTTCAGGGAAAATTTGTAATCTAACCCGAAAAGCACAAAGATGATCTCTCCTATCAGGATTTCCAAAGTGATAATGAGTCAGGATATAACATAATAGGTGGTTGCAACAAAATGTCCAACCATTTGATTAGAACCATATTTTATTGTTAAATGGCCTAAAATTAAATTTCCTTTCTCCTTCTCCTTCCCCCACCGTTTTCCCCTAGTAATAGCAGGTGAAGAAACAATGCTTTGCCCATAGTAGGTGCCTAATAAGTGTTTATTGAAGAGTGAATGATATTGTAGAGAGATCACTGGATTTAGAAACAGAACACTTGGGCTGCTTACTTGCTATGTGACTTTGAGCAAGTAACCTTAACTATCTGGGCCTCAGTTTCCTTATCTGTAAAATGAGTGCGTTGAGCAAGCTATTATTTCAGGTTTCTTCTGGCTCTACATTTAGGATAACACCTTTTCCCTCCAAAGAGCCAAAGAGTAACCCTATTAAGGTGAAAAAAGTACAAAATGTCATGGGAACTCTCATTTTCCTTTATAGTATGGAGTAGTGGATAAAGATCTGGCCTTAGAGCCAGGAAGGACTGAATTCAAGTTTTACCCCTGACCCCTAATAGTTGTATGATCAGCAGATCGCTTCAACTCTCAATGCTCTGACAAATTTCTAAGACAACAGATTGTAGAGAACTTGCTGACTGGCAATGGTAGAGGGTATCCTGATGAAATCACAGGCCCATTCTCTACTCTTATCTCTAACTGTAAAGAGCAGGAAAAAAAGCACCAGATTTTTGGAAGCATTGCTTAAGAAAATTACAGGTTACTGGAGAGTGGTTGTTAACATTATTATACAAAAGGTCACATAGTATTTTAATGGTGAATTGTTCACAGTTGACAAGTTTGGAAAGGTTGAGAGCCTCTATATAGAAGTCAGATTATTGTAGATTATTTTTCCAGTTTATCAGCCTGAGAAGAAATGGTCTGCATTGTTAAATGTTTTATAGACTGTGATGAATGTTGGTAAAAAGGTCACAACATCATGCTGGGGTCATGGGGTGAATATTTGTCAAATCTATTGAAGGTCAACAGACAAAGAACTAAGTTTCAATTCAGTTTTAATGGATCACTAGGCCAATAACTGGTGCCAATTTGATAGTCACTGACAAAATGATCATCTCCACGAAATCTCCTTTGATTCATACCCAAGTTGAAAGCAATCTCTCCTTCTTCCGTTTTTCTTAGGTCCCTTTGTGTGTATTTCTACATTACCCTTATCGTTATCTATACTCATTCACTTGTATTCCATATCACCCTATTAGATTGTGCCCTCTTTGAGGGAATGTCATTTTCCATCATGGTTTAGTGAATAAAGCACTTGACTTAGGGTCAGGAGCATCTCAACAAAGCACTGCCGTGGTAAGATGGAATTCACGTTTGACAGACTTTTGATGTACTTTCACTTTCAAGTCTGCTATATTCTCCTGGTTACTATACTAACAAATGGTTTCATTCATGTGACACCTCAGATGGGATATGTATGAAAGAAGTCATGGAATTCAGGTAAATGTAACAAGCATTTATTATGCTCCAACTCAGTACAAAGTAGGCCCAGGGGATAGAAAAGCAAAAAGAGAAAGAGACCCTAGACACACACACACACATAGAGCAAGGGATAAAAGTGACATTTTCAACTTGGTAACCCAAATCTCCTTGGTTCTGGGTTGTACCAAGGCAGGAGGTCTTTATTGCCATCACTTTCTTCCTATTTCTATGTAGACCAGGGACCAGGTCAAGTGAATGGATGAATGAAGTGCTGATCTTTACTTTACTTCACAAATACACAATACTTTGTGCAAAAGTCATGAACAACCCAAAAGAGGACAAAGATCCCTCTCAAATCCTTATTCATTGAAATTATATCCCACCTTTTTTCCATACTGTGCATTATATTTTCCTTATCCAATAATATACCATGTGGTACCAGTCAGGATCAGTCAGGACTTGACCCAGGGGATGTTAAAGAGATGCTTTCGTGGGGGTTTTGTTGTTGTTCAGCTGTTTCCAACCCTTCATGATCCCTTTTTGGGGTTTTCCTGATGAAGATTTTTTTTTTAAATTTATTTAATATATTTAGTTTTCAGCATTGATTTTCACAAGAGTTTGAATTACAAATTTTCTCCCCATTTCTACCCTCCCTCCCACTCCAAGATGGCATATAGTCTGATTGCCCTGTTCCCCAGTCAGCCCTCCCTTCTGTCACCCCACTCCACTCCCATCCCTTTTTTGCTTCCTTTCTTGTAGGGCAAGATAAATTCCTACACCCCATTGCCTGACTATCTTATTTCCTAGTTATATGCAAAAACTTATTTTGTTGTTTTTGAACATCTGTTTTTAAAATTTTGAGTTCCAGATTCTCTCCCCTCTTCCCTCCCCACCCACCCTCCTCAAGAAGGCAAGCAATTCAACATAGGCCGCATGTGTATCATTATGTAAAACTCTTCCACAATTCTCATGTTGTGAAAGACTAACTATATTTTGCTCCTTCCTAACCTATCCCCCTTTATTGAATTTTCTCCCTTGACCCTGTCCCTTTTCGAAAGTGTTTGTTTTCAATTACCTCCTCCCCTTATGTGCCCTCCCTCCTATCATCCCTCCTTTTTTATCTTCTTCCTTCTTTCCTGTGGGGTAAGATACCCGATTGAGTGTATATGGTATTCCCTCCTCAGGTCAAATCCGATGAGAGCAAGATTCACTCATTCCCCCTCACCTGCCCCCTCTTCCCTTCCTACAGAACTGCTTTTTCTTGCCACTTTTATGCAAGATAATTTACCCTATTCTATCTCTCCCTTTCTCCCTCTCTCGGCATATTCCTCTCTCATCCCTTAATTTGATTTTATTTTATTAGATATCATCCCTTCATATTCAACATTCAACTCAACCTGTGCCATCTATCTATCTATCTATCTATCTATTTATCTATCTATCTATCTATCTACATATGCATATTCCCTTCAGCTACCCTAATACCGAGGTCTCATGAATCATACACATCATCTTTCCAAGTAAGAATATAAACAAAACAGTTCAACTTTAGTAAGTCCCTTGTGATTTCTCTTTCTTGTTTACCTTTTCATGCTTCTCTTGATTCTTGTGCTTGAAAGTCAGATTTTCTATTCAGCTCTGTTCTTTTCACTGAGAAAGCTTGAAAGTCCTCTACTTTATTGAAAATCCATATTTGGCCTTGGAGCATGATACTCAGTTTTGCTGGGTAGGTGATTCTAGGTTTTAATCCTAGCTCTATTGACTTCCGGAATATCGTATTCCAAGCCCTTCGATCCCTTAATGTAGCAGCTGCTAGATCTTGTATTATTCTGATTATGTTTCCACAATACTCAAATTGTTTCTTTCTGGCTGCTTGCAGTATTTTCTCCTTGATCTGGGAGCTCTGGAATTTGGCAACAGTATTCCTAGGAGATTTCTTTTTGGGATCTTTTTGAGGAGGTGATCTGTGGATTCTTTCAATTTCTATTTTACCCTCTGGCTCTAGAATATCAGGGCAATTCTCCTTGATAATTTCTTGAAATATGATATCTAGGCTCTTTTTTTGATCATGGCTTTCAGGTAGTCCAATAATTTTTAAATTATCTCTCCTGGATCTATTTTCCAGGTCAGTGGTTTTTCCAAAGAGATATTTCACATTGTCTTCCACTTTTTCATTCCTTTGGTTCTGTTTTATAATATCTTGATTTCTCATAAAGTCACTAGCTTCCACTTGCTCCAGTCTCATTTTTAAGGTAGTATTTTCTTCAGTGGTCTTTTGGATCTCCTTTTCCATTTGGCTAATTCTGTCTTTCAAGGCATTCTTCTCCTCATTGGCTTTTTGGAGCTCTTTTGCCATTTGAGTTACTCTATTTTTTAAGTTGTTGTTTTCTTCAGTATTTTTTTCAGTATTTTTTTGGTTCTCCTTTAGCAAGTCATTGACTTGTTTTTTATGTTTTTCTCGCATCACTCTCATTTCTTTTCCCAATTTTTCCTCTACTTCTCTAACTTGCTTTTCCAAATCCTTTTTGGGCTCTTCCATGGCCTGAGACCAGTTCATGTTTTTCTTGGAGGCTTTCGATGTAGGCTCTTTGACTTTGTTGACTTCATCTGGTTGTATGTTTTGGTCTTCTTTGTCACCAAAGAAAGATACCAAAGTCTGAGACTGAATCTGAGTCTATTTTCACTGCCTGGCCATGTTCCCAGCCAACTTACTTGACCCTTGAGTTTTTTGTCAGGGTATGACTGCTTGTAGAGTAAAGAGTACTTTGTTCCAAGCTTGGGGGGATGTGCTATTGTTTTCAGAGCTATTTCTATA
This sequence comes from Trichosurus vulpecula, assembly GCF_011100635.1. Lineage (NCBI taxonomy): Eukaryota > Metazoa > Chordata > Mammalia > Diprotodontia > Phalangeridae > Trichosurus > Trichosurus vulpecula. The sequence goes on from NC_050573.1 coordinate 449,776,604, forward strand.
CAGCCAGCTCTGCCACACCAGCACTCCTCCTTCCCCAAGAACTGCCAGCCAGGACCTGACTCAGATCTTCAGCAGGCTCTGCACTCCTGCTCTGATCAGCCACTTAATTCCTCCCACCAGGTGGGCCTGGGGCCAGAAGCAATTGCAGCTGTAGTTCTGTAGCTGCACCACCTCTGCTGCCCCCGGGACAGTGGCTGAACTGCAAACTCCTTCCACTCTGTGCCCTGCAGCTTTTCCCACTAACTTTCTCTGTTGTCTTTGGTGTTTGTGGGTTGAGAAGTCTTGTAACTGCCATAGCTCACTGATTCAGAGCACTAGGGCCTGTTCCGACCAGCTCCTGGTCTGGTTTGTCCTGTTACCGCCCACGCTGGGCTGTGCTCCGATCTGTTCCCAGGTCCATGTGCGATAGACCTCCCCCAGTGACCTTCCAGGTTGTTCTGCGCTGGATCCCTGCTTCTGTCTGCTATTTTGTGGGTTCTGCAGTTCTAGAATTTGTTCAGAGCCATTTTTATAGGTTTTTGGAGGGACCTGGCGGAGAGCTCATGCAAGTCCCTGCTTTCTAGCTGCCATCTTGGATCTGCCCTCTTGGTGAAGATTTTAAATGAGACTTAAATAAAGCAGCTAGATGGTTTGATGGATAGAACACTGAACCTGTAGTTAGGAAGAATTGAGTACAAATCTGGCAACATGTGTTGGGACTCAGCATGCACTCTTTGATCCAGTAACGCTAGCCTCCTTGCTGTTCCATGAAGAAGATACTCCATCTTTGGGCTCTGGATATTTTATCAGGCTCTCCACCTATGTCGCTTTCCTTATCTCTTCCTATTGATTTCACTGTCTTCTTTGTTGTTGTTCAGCCAATTAATTCTATCCACCTCTTCCTGACTCTGTGGACCACATCACACAAACACTGTCCCAATACATATTGTTTTCTTGGCAATGATATTGGAGTTGTTTGCTGTTTTCCTTCTCCAGTATATTAAAGCAAACAGAGATTGTATTACGTGACCAGGGTCACATAGCCATTAAGTGTCTGAGGCCAGATTTGTACTGAGTTCTTCCTAACTCCAGGCTCAGAGCTCTATCCATTGAAATACCTAGCTGCTTTCTTTAAGTCTCATTTAAAATCCCTTCTTCTACAGGAAGCCTTTCGAAACTCCTATTAATCTTAGTGTCTTCACCCTGTTAATTATTTCCTGTTTATACCATATATAGCTCACATGTATATATTTTTTGCTTCTTGTCTCTCCCACTATATTGTGAGCTTCTTGAGAGAGGGGACTGGCTTTTGCCTCTTTTTGTATTCCTAGCACTTGGCACAGTGTTTAGCACATAGTAGGAGCTAAATACATATTTATTAACTGACCAAATAGACCTGGTGGAAGAGAATGCTATTGTCTTGGGAGAAAGTACATTGTCTTATTTGCCCTTTATACCTAGAAGGGCACATTCCCACACATGAAGAGAGAACATAGAGCCTAATTCACTCAAGTGGGCATCCTAGTAGCGCCAGATGAAATGCTTTACCACCATTTCAGGGTCAGTGATTGAAGACTCTGATATCCAGTGTTGTCCAAGGAACGAGCTCTGTGGCAAGCATTCTGTGATTATGCGGGGTTGATGAGAGGGTGAAGTGGGCTAACGGCATGTAGTACTTTGCTGTTAATTCTGTTAAGAGTCATTGAGAGGCTCATATGTATCTGACAATTACCTGTAATGATGTGCTGTGAAATGGAAAACGCTGAGGGGGCCATTTAAAGAATCATGTCCTGATAATGTTCTTTCAGCAGATCATGTTTCCGTATAATAACATACAGGAACAAGAAGAACAACTGCTCATAGGAAGGGCTTTGAAAATGGAAAATAATCAGATTTCCTTTGAAGCAACTTGCAGTTTGCCATTTGCAGCCACTCCATGGGGGCATGGAAGTTCAGCTTTACAATCATTTCAGCAACTAAAGCTGATGGAATCTAGTAGAGAGAGTACCTCATGACCTTGGGCAAATAAGTTTAATAACCTCCCTGGGCCTCAGTTTCCTCATTTGTAAAATTAGGGGTGTAGGGCCAGATGTCATCAGGGATCCCTTCCAGTTCTACGTCAATGATCCTGTGACTAAATAATATGGTCACTTCACCTGGCAGTGCATGTGACATTCCATACCTGTAGTTCCCTACCTGTGAAGAACTTTTAAAGCATTAACTCACAATCACTTTGTTAGTCTTAGAGATAACAAGGGTAGGAGTGTGTTGGCTTCATCTTTACCTCCATTACCAAATATGCACCAGTTTGGTTACTGTTTATTTCATCAGTTATGATTTTTTCCACCTCCCAAATTCATTGAAGGGGAAGAGAATAAACATTTATTATGTGCCTCTATTAAACACTACAAATATTATCTTATTTGATCCTTATAACAGCCCTAGGAGAAGTTAGGAAGTAGGTATTTTAGATGTAAACCAAGTCCTGGACTCCTTTGGTATAGGACTCTCTCCTTGTTAGTGGAATCTGACAGCGTTGGTGAGAGTGGGGTACAGGAGAGGTCCCATCTCTTTAGTTTTGTCAGGCTTTCCAGGAACCTATTGTTGAAGTTTAGGGGTGGTGGGGCCCTGGAATGGTGACAGGCAGGTCCTGCCCAAATGAATTCCACCCAAGCCTTCTTTCAGCCAAAGAAAAACAAGGTTTATTAAAGCACTGTCCAAGGTGGGCGTGATTCTAAAAATCCACCATATTGGCTAGACTCTTAAAGAATCTCAGCATTGGCTAGACCCTTAAGGAATGTGAGCACTTTCATGGAGGCAAGATGGATCTTATATACAGAAAGACTATGAGAGTGGCCAAGTAGTATTGGAAGAAGTGGTATGTAGGGAGGATCTTGATGGGTGTGGCCAGTAGGCTGGGGTGACTGTGAGGTAACAGAGAAGGGCCCAGAACACCAAGCACCTGGACCACGTGGCCAAAGGAGACTGGGGTCTAGATAGGATCAAGAAGGGGAGGTCTAAGGTGGGGCCAGGTGCAGACCATGAAAGGCCAGTAGAGAGGATTACTGGGATGCCTCAGGCAAACTCCAGATCAAGTGGGAAGATTCAAGAAGAGTTCAAGGGGGTTTCCAGAGCCTGTACCCCATCACCTATAGCATCCAGTGTTGAACGAGAAGACACATAGGATTCTAACCCCTCTTCAGGGCCCTGAAGGGAGAAAAATTTGGGGAAGAAACCAACATGAGAGGAGCTGGCAGTCTTTATTATTTCCCTATCCTCAGCTTGCTACACTAGAGATTTCAGGGAGTTTTCCCTTTGGGTGAGATCTAACACTCTCTTGGTTTAACTGAGTTATCTCACTCCCAATGGGAGAGCTCCTTTACTCTGTATTGTCTGGTATATATTCTCATGTATACTTTCTCTGACTTTGGTTTGTTTTCATTTTGGATAAGTGAATTTCTTCACTGTTATGTGTGTTTCACTCTGGAACTGGTATTTGGTGGGAAGTCAAGCCTCAGATATAGAATTTAGGGGTTCTCTTTTCCCCATTAATAAATAACAATCAGGAGTTTAGCTGCAACCTGAAAACTATATCCACCATACCAATAATTTTTAAGGGAATAGATATATAATTCTAGCCTGATACCTCCTCTCTCTGAGGAAAAAAAAAACATTAGCCAGCCTCTGGTCCCCAACCTTCTTCTTCCCCTCTGGGTTGGAACTTTAAGAGAAAAAAAGTACTGTTGGTGAACCTGTAAAATGCTGTACTTTGAAAATAGCTACAGGAGCTCTATAGTTAGCCTTTATCATGTATAGATTGATGATATCCTTTTATAGAAGGCTAGCTATGTTAAAACAAAAAGAAGTGATATTATTTTTGGAGTAATGTTCTTTATTATTTTTAATCAACAAGATGAAGCCAAATATTTGTGATTAGTAACCTAGTCTTGTCTAGGATCTTTAACCTAATTATGCTCTTAGTAGTTTAAATCTGTTCTTAAAACAATATACCATGCCAGGTAGTTTTACGCTCTTCTTAAATATCACTCAAAAATATTTTTCCATCTCCTGAAACTTGATCAAGTATATTGTAAAAGGCCTTTGCCTCCCTTTCCTCCTAGAAATTTAAATAGAAGTTATAGAGAGTGTTTCCTCTCTTTGTTTAGCTGCTGTAATTGCGTGCTGAAATCCCACAGACCATAGCATTTACTAAATCAGGCCTCAGAATTATCCCTAGTTAGCAGGTACTCCATTTTCTCCATAATTTACCAATGCCTATAAATATGGTTTCCACAGTTAATAGGTGACCATTTACTGAGCTGAACCACTGTCTCTCTCTAGTACAACAGAGTAACAAGAGACACTTTATACTATATGAAGAAAAGTCCCTCCCCTCCCACCTCCCTAAATTATAAGGTTTTCCTGATTCTTTTTCAGAGTCGATGGGAGAGAATTAACATGCTGGAGAAATGCTGGGAAACTTTACACGGTGTCTTCTGGTCCAAAAACATAAATAGGGTGTAAATAACCCAGTGTGTACATGGATACAGCCAAACCCCGTGTGAGGTTGCATAATTATACTAAAGCCTTGCCAGCTTTCTAAATACAAAGTGAAGCAATTTTGAAAAACACAGGCCATGTCCATGTGCCATAGATGACCTTAATGGCAGAGCTGGTTTGCTCATTTTCAACCATCTTCATGGTCAGTTCTAATTCCTGTAGCCACAAGCATTTTGTAGTGAACCTCACATTGAGATCACAAAGCTATGATCAGTTTATAGAGATCTGATGATGTTGGTGGATGGACCATAATATGTTATAAAGAAATACTACGAGAATGAGCTTTTCTGGTTAATTTCAATTTCTGGTTAACTAAATGTTTATTAAAAAAATCAATTATAGAAATTCAATGACAGAAGTTAATAACAATCAATCAATAACCCAACCAGCATTGATGAAATGTTTTTAATGTGCCAGATAGGGTGCTAAGTACTTGAGATACCAAGAAAAAAGCAAAAAATAATCTCTGTCCTCAAGGATCATCTTACATTCCTATGGAGGAGATACCATATACAGAAATCAATACATACAAGAGAAATATAGAGTATATAGAAAGTAGGCAAAGGGGGAAGGATCTATTAACTGAAGGGATGAGGTAGCTTGAACTCAATATTAAAGGAAGCCAGGGATTTTATGTGGTGGAGGTTAGGAGGGAGAGAATTCCAGGTATGAGCAATAACCAGTGCAAAAGCAAAGAGATGGGAAATGAATGTCATGGGTTAATAATAGCAAATAGGCCAGTATAGAATAGCAATAGAGTTTGTGAAGAATAATCTGTTAAAAAGACTGGAAAGATAGAAAAGGGCCAGTGTGTGAAGACAGCTGACAGGGTAGCAGGGCAAAAAATTCATTCATTCATTCAGCAACTGTTTATTAAGCACTTGTTATGCACATTTGTTATGTACTGATTGTGAGTGAATGCAGAGTAGTGAATGGAATGTTGGAGTCAGAATTACCTGGGTTCAAATCTTGCCCCTGATCCTTCTGGTACATGTGACAATGGGCAAGTAACAATCTTTCTGAGCCTCAGGCAACTCTCTAAAAGTATCTGCTAAGTTATAGATGTGTTGAATTCTGCACTATTGGAAGTAGTTCCCACATCAGTGAAATAATAGATCCTTGACTTAATTGAATTACATGCAAAGCATCATGCTAAATTAGGCATTGAGGAAGAAAGAATAATAACTAAGACAAACCTGGTCCACATAAAACTTAAAATCAGTTCAGCAGATTTGTAAAGTCTACTTCCCTTGTTGCTTCTGCATCCCTCGACATTCACGGGTTTCACACTAGTGGTTTTGATTATTCATGTGTTGGCTGTCAATAATTAAATGGGAATTTTTGGAGATTTGCAGCACATTGCAGAAAATCACAGATGACATGAGTATGTAAAGACGACTAAAAAATTAACGTCATAAATGCATAAATACTATGTATTATCAATCTATTTTATAATTTACTACCTTAAGTATACATACGCAAATTTATTATAAACACTTAAATTTTGTTAAAGCTACACACTTTCTTTGATAATGCATCCTCTTTATCTCTCTACCATCTAGACACAGTCATGTGATTTTATCGAGAAGTGATCTTTTTATCTTGTGCTTTTCATAGAAGGAAATCCCTGAAGCAGTTACTGCAGCTACTGCAAAGACTCTGCATAGTGTGCAAGACACTAATCTTCTTGTAGAAAATGCAACTTTTTAATGGATGCAGTGTGTTGTTTTACTTGTTTTGTGTGTTAAGTAAATATGATTAGGATTATTAAAAATAAAGGTTTTGGGAGGGACCTACAATTATTCAAGGTTTTTCACATTGGAAGAGGTCCTGTGCCCCTAACCCCCATGAAGGTCAAGGGACAATCGTATATGCCAGTTTTAACTAATATTATGAAATAACCTTTATCTCCACCTCTGAGTGAGCAAACTGGTCAACTCCTTTTCTTCCTTATCCTTTCCTCAAATGTGGGTCTTTTCCAAGACCATGTCCTCAACCATTTCCTGTATCCTCTCAATATATTACACGCTTATACCACACCTATGATTTCTATTATCTCCTTGTAAAACCAGAGAACAATGAATCTACGAGCCTCTAATAAAATGAAGCCCCCACAACGTAGAGCCTTATAACATTTGCCCATGCTGCCAAATCATCTCCAAAGATACTTGAGAGCATTTGTCTCTTTGCCATAGGTAATTCAAAGGTCTCTTTCCCCCTTGCACGCTCACTAATTGGCCAGACCACTGGAAACTGGGAACTTTTTTTCCAGGTCTATTTTACCTGAAGTGAGCTATCTGAATTACCGAACTATTTATCCCTGTATCTAACTTTTCAAGAAAATATCCATTTGCAGTTACTGGCTTTGTAGCATTCATGCACATCATGAGTTGGGCAAAAGCAATATCTCTGAAAAAAAGCAATACCTCTTTCTTTTTTCCTCCTCTATGTAATCAAATTCCATAGCATGAGTTCTTGAGTCTAAAGAAATTGTTTTGTCCTTCTCAGCTGTGTTCTTGCTATACCACATAAAGCATTTCACTCAGAATTTCCCACATACTTTTACATAGTTGACTCTCAAGTTTTTTTTATCTGCATCTCTGGTCTTCTGTCAAATTCCAAAACCACAGTCCTGCCTGCTGAATTGTCTACCTGGAAGTCCCACAATATGAATCTAGTTGTGGCGCAGCAAGGCACTGACTCATTCATGCTGGTATTATCTCCCCAGGGCATGTTACTTAACATGGCATCCAACTACCATTTCTTTCTATGCACTGGTTCTCTCATTCCCAACTGACACTTCAAGTAGCAGTTCTGGTGAAGAAGGGATGGCTTCTAGATGAGGGACAAACATGTGGTGATAACATACTCTTAGTGTTCTAGAGGTAATCTTTGTGTTTTGGGAATATATTCATACCATTTGACATTACGACTCCTGAGCCCCCACTGGTGTTCTTTCCCATTTATATAAAGTATTCACAATTATACTGTTAACTCTTAAAGATGAAATGCTTACCAAATAATAAGACAAGGATAACAATAATCATAACATAATATTTATAAGCTTCAGAATATGAGAAGGGCCTCCAGAAATCCATTAAGTGGAGATAATGGCAGAATAACCACTGCAGAGGGGCCAGCAGTGAATCATCCATTAGTCAATATATTCCGTATTTTGAGTAAAAGAGGAGCCCTTCCATTGGCTGCTACTCCCAGAAATAAACTTGTTCAGGGTAGTGATTGATAGTTACCACTTCAAGTTTGAATCTGCTCTTCCCAGGGAATGAGTTGGCAGAAGAGATTGGGCTTCCTGTTTTGGAGATTTTTTTGTACTTGGGTTCTCATATTGTCTCAGTAAGATCCTTTTATAAAAGCTAACTGACATTGTTTAAATTTTGGGAAGCTGTTAATTTGGAAGAACATATTAGATGTGGATTCAAGAATGAGAATGTTAGAAGGATAGCCCAAAGCCTCAGAGTTGGCCCTAGAAACCAGATGAGAGATGTAATACCCAAGCTCTGGTCAATGTGGATTGGAAGAATGAGTCCAGAGCCTACGTACTGCTTCACATATGCCCTTCATCAATGGGAACTTTTATTTAATGTGAATGTCATTTTTTTCTGCCCCTTTCAGCAATTAAAATGTATACATAAGAAATGGCTGGTATCTTACATTGGTATAGCTTCATGTAATTTTAAAAATCTTGTGTCATTTAACCCAAATTCACACTAAAACTTGAGTCAACTTTAAACACATGATAAATTTGAATTTATCCCTTTTTTGACTTCTCCTTTGTTCCTCTGCTCTCAAATTCAATGTTTCCAAATCCAAAGGTTAAAGGTCCCACTTTATCTAGACCACATTGCATTTAATTCGAGGTTGTATTGGATACCTTTTAAGCTTTCATCTAACTTTGCAATTCTGAATGTCAAAGATCACTTTGTTATATTATAGATGTGGGAAGTGTAAGAGATAGGAGGTGTAGGAGACACGGTTTGGGTCATAGCTTGGAAACATTTAAGAAAATTAAACTCCCGACATCAGCTTGTTTCATGATTTCCTTCTTCCTCTTGAAAGCTAAATATGGCAAAAATAAAAATACCCCTCCCTCTTTCTTTGTCTTTCTTCCTTTCCCCCTCTCTCTACCCCAACCCTTCCTTACATTTGTGTGGGAAAGGGAATAGGAATGGTGGTGCAGCATGAGTGAAAGCTACCTGAAGTCCCAGGATAGATCATATCGGCTCTCATTCTAAGCTGTGCAGTGTTCCAAAAGACTGATTCTGTTACATTGGGCGGTACCACAATATTATGCAACTGGAGGTTTTGGGGCTTTAGAAATGTGAGATTTCACTGCTGAATGTTTGCAAATAAATACATTCTTTTTGGGAAGAAAACACTGGACAAATGTAATTGCCATTTCGTGCTTTAAAAAAAAGAATGTGGTCTTTGGAGAGTATGTACATTCTTTTGGTTACATTAGTAGCTTATACTTATACTATAGTCTTTTTTATATTTACAAAGCACTTTAAAGACATCAAACTTGTGAATAAGGAAGAGGAAGAATTATTGTACCCACTTTCCAGATAAGAAAAGTAATACTCAGAGAGGGTGAATGACTAGCTTAAGATCACACAACTAAGATCTTTCATTTTATATACTACCTTGTACTTTGTTGATTGGATGTATTTTCAAGTACTATGCCATATATTCCTGGAAATGGTATAAGAAATATTTAATTCAGGGGATGATGTACAATCTAAAAAGCATACATATTTTGATCTTTAAGTTAGATATCTCATCCTTTCCTTCCATATCTTTCCCATTCCCACTCCTAATGTTATGCATGCAAACTTATATTAGCACACCCTGAACCTGCAAGATGAATAATTGATTCTGTTAGAATCCGTACGTGTTTTTTAAAAAAAATCCTCTGAGTCTACACACTCTTGCTTTACCCTTATCCATTTCTGTCAAGGGCCACATTAGCTTGTCAATTGCCCACATTCATGTCCTCAGAACCATCTTTGTCTGAACAGCACTACATTCATTTGTGTACATGTTGGATCACCTTAGAGTACAAGCTTCTTGAAGGCAGGGTCTGTTTCATTTGTGTCATTGTTCTCATGAAGTGAGTGCCATATCCACCACCACTAATGCGATAGGAGTAATATCCTAACTCCTCCCCCAGGCAAGTTAGGCTTTTTTTTCCTCTAAAAGGTAAGGAAATATTTATTTTATTCCATAAATTAAAAATAAATTTTTTTTAAAAAAGGTATGGAAACATTCCCTAAAACTTGGTTAGGTCAGGGAACTAAAGGTCAAGATGGTTGATATTGCCTCTTCATTGTCCATATACCTAGCAGCTATAAGGAATACCAGAGGCGTTCTGAAGCTTGGCCAGTGAATCATCATTAGTAACACAGGCAAGTGAGCTTCACTCAGCTGAATACACTCGAGATATCCTCAATGCCTATTTTTTTTAACATCTTTCTCCCCTTATGGCTAAGTAAATCTTTTTGTCAATTTTTAAATGACTTACAAGTATCTCATTTTGTTCCAATATTCAACTCATACTATCAGGAGTCTAAACTGAGTGTAAGGGTAGCTAGGTGGTACAGTGGACAGAGTGCTAGGCCCGGAGTCAGGAAGACTCATCTTCTGGAGTTCAAATCTGGCCTCAGCCACTTACTAGTTGTGTGTCCCCTGGCAAGTCACTTAACCCTGTTTGCCTTAGTTTCCTCATCTGTAAAATGAGCTGGAGAAGGAAATGACAAACCACTTCAGTATCTCTGCCAAGAAAACTCCAAATGAAGTCAAGAAGAGTCTGACATGACTGAAAAACAACTAAAGGATCTGCGTCTGATCTAGTGCAGAGCAAGCAGTTCTCTTTTTACCTGGTGAATCTTTAGGGGACTCCATGCTGTTGGTTTGTTTAGCTTCAATACAGTCTTTTTTGCATCTGATACTCATATATACACACATACATATGTATATATGTGTGTATACATATACTTACAACATACATACATATATATGTATATATCAGATCTCTTCTAGTATGTTTTTCTTTGGGGGCCTCTGGCTCCTGTATGGTTTCCAGAATTATTTACTCAGTCTTACTTAATTTGGAGGTGTTCAGTAGCCAGAAACTGGATACTCTTAAAAACTAAAACCCCAAAGTGAAAATTGCTTTTAATAAAACAGGCTATTTATGTTTGTTCCCATTATTTTTGTTGAGGAGTCTTTGTTTCTGCAAAAACACACCTCTGAGTAAGCTACCCCATAAAAAGAAAGTACCATGGAGAAACATACCTCCTTCTTCTTGGCAGAAGGGGTTTGATTATAGCTGCAAAATCAGCCATATGTTGACAGACATGGCCCATTTGCTCCCAAATCAATCAATAAGTATTTGTCTAGCCCCTATTATGTGCCAGGCAATGTGGTAGGCACTGGGGATACAATTTCAAAGAATGAAATAATCCATCCTCTCAAGGAGCTTACATTCTCAGAGGTGAGACAACAAGTACATATTGAATAACATGAAGAATAAATATAAAGAGATTAAGTACAAGGTAGTGAAAGGTAGAGGGTACTAGGAGTTGGAAGAACCACTAAAGACTTCATGCAAAAGATGGTAATTTGAACTCTGTAGAGAGAGACTGGCTACCTATGAGACCAAGGTGAGGAGGGGGCACATTCTTCATTACCATCCTCTGATTGGACAATGGGGCTCCATTGAAAGAGGAAGCTTGGCTCAGACAGCTCCTCACTTTTCACTGAGCTGCACTGCTCTGGGATTGTTCTGACTTCTCCACAGTGCCCCTGTGTCATGCCCCATTCCACCTTTTAGTTTCCTTATATGTGTTGTCTTCAATCATTATATTGTAAGCTGCTTGAGGGCAAGAATTACCTTTTTTCATATTTATATCCCCAGCCCTTAGCACGGTTGCTGGCACATAGTAGGCACTTAATAAATGTTTATTAACTGACTGATTCCAGCAGTATGGCATAGATCTTACAAAGGCAGGAGACAGAACATAGATGTTGTAAGAAGCAGAGAGATAGTGAGTTTGGCTGGATTGTAGAATGTGTGAGAGGGAGTAATATTCAATAAGGCTGGAAAAAATAGGACTAGGGCAGGCTGTGAAGGGCTTTGAAAGTTTAATGTAGGAGTTCACATGTTATGCTAGAGTCAATGTGAAGCCATGGTATACTTTGGGTACGGCTATGACATCGTCAGATATGTGCAAAAGGGTAAAATAATTTTGGAAGATGTGTGGAGGGTGGATTGGAGTGGTGAGAAACTTGAGGCAAAATCATTGCAAAGCTACTCCAATAGTCTAGGTCAGGAGTTGACAAACTATCCCAGGCCCAAGGGCCAAATACTGCCTTCTGCCTATTTTTGTTCATTCTGCAAGCTAAGAATGATTTTTATGTCTTCAGATGTCATAAAACTTTATTTAAAATGTAAAAGCCATTCTTAGCTTAAGGGCAATAAAAAGTCACCCACAGGCCAAAGTTTGCTGACTCCTGTTTTAGGTGGTAGGTAACATGCCAATGTGCTGGCTTCATGAGAAGAAAGAATGAGTCACATGTGAAAGATGTACATGTAGAAATGGCAAAACCCTATTAATTTGACCTGTGGGGTGGTAAAGAATGAAGAGTCTATGATAACGTAGAATTCATACATCTGTGATACTTGTGATACCTTCAACTGATATAGGGAAGTTTAGAAGGGTGGTTTTAGAAGGAAGATAATGAATTCTCTTTTGGAAGTCTTATATTTGAGATGCCTCCAGTGACATCCAACCTGAAATGTTCAATATGTATTTGGTGATATGAAACTGAGACTCAGGGGGAGAGACTGAGGCTAGATGTATAAATTTGTGAGTCACCCGATTGAGATCATAATTAAATGCATGGGAACTTGTAAGGTCACCAAGAGAATTTAGAGGGAGGAGAGAAGAGAGCCCAGGACAGAGTTTTGGGGAACACCCACTATTAGGGAGAATGATATCAAAGATGAGGCCCAAAGGAGACTGAGGAATAGTCAGTCGGGTAGAAGGTGAACAGTGTCATGAAAACCCAGAGAAGTGAGAATATCTGGGAGGAGGGGGTCAAGAAGGATAAAGACAAAGAAAAGGTCATTAAAATTGGCAAATAAGAGATCCTTGCTAACTTTGGAGAGAGCAGTTGAATGATGAGATCAGAAGCCAGATTGCAAAGGGTTGAGGTGGGACGAAGAGGAGAGGAAATAGAAGCAATAAGTATAGACAGCTTTTTTTTTAGGAGTTTGCTAAAAAAAAGATAGATGATAGCTTGAGTGAGTGGTATGCTTTATTTCTTTTTTTAAAGGAAAGAGGAGACTTGGGCAGTTTGAAGAGAAAGAATCAATAAAGAGAAGTTGAAAATGTATGTGTATGTCAGGGGAAGTGATTGAGGGGATAATCTACTGGAAAAGATAGGAAGGGAAGGAAACTAAGATGCTTGAAGTGGGGTTGGCCCTGGTGAGGGGAAGTCCAACACTTTATCAGAGGCTTGGGAAGGTTGGAGAGATAAGGGGATGATGTCAAGGAATTTTGAAATAAAGAGAATGGGAGAAGAATGAGTTCACAGAATAGCCCTAATTTTCTCAGTTAAAAAAAAGGTGAGGAAGTCAAAAGACAGAGAGTGTGTGTATGTATGGGTTGCCTTGTTTATCTTGGCTATTCTTCTGTTGAAAAAGGAGAGTTCTGTTGGTAGAGCGAGAGAGATTCATTAGAAAGTGACAATGATGTGAGAGAGAAAAAGAATCAATTAATCAATTTTTTGGAGAGGGTCCTAAAGGAGAGGAGTGTTAACACATTGCTCAGTGGTCCCTAAGAACTGAGCACAGCCTAACTCAGGCTTATGCTCATAAGTGTTAAATTAACACTTATCTGATTTTATTTCATAGGCCTAGAAAGTCTGGATTTAAAAGAAAAAAGTCATACCACAGCACAGAAACCAATTATTCCAATAACTCAGATCTGAATTTAATTATAATAAACAACTTTAATCTTAAATCTTCTCTGTTTTTATTTTTGGAGAAAAATTTTGGCTATGTGACAAAGTGGGGAAAATGAGTCTGTAGAAAACTTCATGAGAGTCCCAAGTAATCCAGATCATACCAAGAGTGCTGAGAGATAAAACATGAAGAGGACAACAGATGAAAAGTGGGATATATCCACCGGCATTCCTCTAACAGACTGCTTTCATCATTGATGACAGTGGAAATACTACATTTTGATTTTAACACCTCAGTATGTAGGATGCCCTCAAATAAACACAAGTCACAAGAAAAAGGAAGACAGGAAGACCAAATGTGTACAGAAGCACAGCATTCTTCAATAACTCCATTTTAAAAGCATAATGGGAATTTGGTGCATGTCTAGACTACCTAAAATGGAATCATTCGTGATTTGAAATTACTTTTGGGAGACTGGAAACTGGAGCATGCACCATCTCAGCATTTACATTTTTTGCATTGGCCTACCATATGGTTGGGAGAAACCTTTTTTTCTAGTGGCTGCATAGCTGGAACTGTCAAAGTGTTTAAAATAGTCTGATTCAGAAATGTCTGGGATTTTTTGCTGTACTCATGTCTCCTTCACTTACATTAAGTAGTTAGGGAAGAAGGCCTGAAGGCCACTGCCTTCCATCTTCCCCCTTCTCCTTACATTAGATGGACCAGGGTCTTTGGCATTTTGGGTTATTCTTTTTCATGCTGAATTCAGACTAGTTGAGAACACCAGCTATGGGGATCTAGGAGTCCACTTGGATGTTGCAGTCAACCCAGTAGTTAGTCTTGCCAGATTTGGACTTAAGCTTGGTGGGACTAACTATATGCAGGGAATGAGCTAAGTTATGAGTCTAATCTCCACCTTCTTCCTGCTCCCTCCCAAATAGTTGGTGTAGGAAGGATTATGCTCTCCCTCCCAAGGCTATTGGGGAAATGTTTGCATGTTTGCTCTTGCTACGTCTTTGAAGTATATATTCCTTTATAAAAGTTATGTTAAATAGGTCAATGGAATTGAGGTACTGGTCACTGAACTTCTAAAATGGAGGGAACACAGTCAGTAGAGGAGAGGCTTGAACTCATGGTAGGGAAATGAGATCCCCTCCAGAGAACACAAGATGGAGGGTTGGGCATAAAATGTAACGATATGTTACCAGTATATTAAATTAAATATTAAATTAAGATATATTAAATAATAATAAAATATAAAATGTAATACCCTCAGAGAGAGGGGCCCTCATCATTAATATAACAAAAATTTTAAGGGATCATTTTTTAGGATATCTGAAAGATGGAAAGATACAAAAGGGCTTTAAAAAGTCAAGAATCGTATTATTACCTATTCTACCTCCATAACACCTCTCACATATATCATTAAAACAATAATCAAGTGTCATCAATAACAGTTTACTGCATGCTCACTCCCTCCTCTGTATAACACCTTTATGGGAACGATCTACGTGTAGCAAGGTTATCCTTGATGATAGTACTAAAGTGTGGCAGGGAAACAGGCAGGTTTTCATGAATGATTTTCTAAAGCTGAACATACTTTCACGCAAATGAAAGATGCAGACTATACAAAATCCTGCTGTGTGTATTTCTGCTTGACTATAAAAATAAATTTGACTAGACTGTACAGAATACAACACTAACAGTTTTACTTCCTACAGGGTGTCCCCCACGAATATGACATTCATTCCAATATGAGAGCGATGAAATAACTTTATTCAATGACCTTGATTTATGACATAATAGGCAAAAAAATAGAAATATATATGGCAGTCAATGGTGTTTGCCACTGTTGTGGAGAATGGGTATTGTAGTTTGAATGGGAGTGGGATTCTCAGTAGTTAGTTCTTGTTTATGTCCTTCATTTTTGAATGGGACCGATGACATCATGGATGAAGTCTTGACTTACGGGTGAATTGGATTTAATGAGGTAGAGTTGCACAAAGTTGTGAGCCTCACTCTCTCTTCCAGAGTCATTGAATCCAGTGGCAAAACAAAAGTCAGGATGACTTTGGTGTCTTTGATGTCTGACCAAGTTCTAAGTGCTCCACAGAGCCTTCTTCAGGCACCTTCAGGGCCACTGGAACATATTGTTCTCATCTGCCCATTCTGCCAGGGGAGGTCTTCCCATACTTGGGGTAGACATCCCCCTAATTCACTGTTGATTACCCTCAATCTGGTTTAACCTGTCTGCTGAGATGGTTTACTGGTAGGTGACCGCTGTGTATACTAAAGCTTCTTGGAGCCATAGTTGAAAGTTGAGTGAAAGGGGGATGCCAAAGGTGGATGAGCAGCCCTGAAAAGGTCTCGGCAAACCCTCATATCTAAGGTCTTAATACTCCTGGGACACCCCATACACCTCCTGTAGTTAGTTAGGTCCTCCAAAAGTTCCCATTTATATATGACACTGTACTGGTTTGATTATATCAAGAACCAGAAATGTACAGAGGTCTTGAGATAAGATTCATGACCACTCAAAAGAGCATGACCTAATACTCCACACAGGAAAAAATGAAATGCAAGAAGAGAATACGGACTACCGCATGAAGTTGTATGGTGTAATTAATTGAAATAGTTCTTTAGTAACCATATCTTAGATAATAGCTGTATCCTAGCCAATAGCTAAATAAGGAATTGGGCCTAAAATTGAATAGAAGGGAATCTACCCCCGAATGGAGGTGGAAGAGACCACAGGTGTTACACAATGTACATGGTTTTGGACATTTTCAATGTGTCAGTTGTGTTGAATTTCTCCTCCTCTTTTTCTTTTCTTTACTTTTCCTTCCTTTTTTTTTAAACAAAACTATTATTTGTTATATGGGATGGCTCTCTGGGAGGGAGAAGGGGTGAGATCCTGGAGGAAATTACCATGTAGCAAAAAGTAAAAGACATCAGTGAAAGTTTACTTAAAAAATTGAATAGAAAGGGAAGAGAATGTACTAGATTGCATTTGGGAAAATGTGCAATAATTCTGTCAATTGTGCAACCTCGTAAATAAGTTGCAAGAATCAGTCAGTTTGCAGAAAAGCTTAGCTGTCTGCCAGATGGTTTACAATATCTTCTGACACTTCCCTCTGTTGTTTTAGTAGTATACCATGCAGAGGCAATGTTAGGAGGGTATTTTAAAGTTTTAATTAAATTCTTCTTTAACCATAGCCTGCCTTCTTTGGGCATAAGCCTATTTTCTTTCAAGTCTTACATTTGGTTGGTATAGTGAAATCTTGCCATCTGCCCCCTTGCCCTGGTAATATGCTACGAATTATTTATTTTTCTTTTTGAGAAAAAAAGTTTACATGCAAGAAATCTTTAAAGGAATATAGTCTGTGCTCTTTTTCTCCTAAAGGAGAAAAAATACTGAATGGATAACTGTTCTTCAAACATTAACTTTAGAAAGAAACACATTAGTGATGTCTTTTGAGAATGAGCTTCAGAAAATCCATGAGTTTCATGGAATTGACTTATCAGATTTAGCCACACAATAAATTGAAAGGTAGCAAACAGATACTCTTTTCCTTTCTGTTTTCTCCTTCCTTCATTCCTTCGTTCCTTCGTTCCTCTATTCTGGAAGAAAGAACAAAGAAAAGGACCAGAGAGACCTCCCTCCAGTGAACTGAACCACTTGGCTTTTATGGGAAACATGGAGACATCCAGTTGCCTGCCTTCAAAGAGCTTCTATTATAGCAACATTCTTGTTCCACAGCATAGCCAGACAAGTGACGTAGCTCAGAGCAAGACATGTTTGAATGGAAAATAAAATAAAATAAATAAAAGTCTGTGGTTTGGTTACATGGAATATGCCTTCTGTTTTTATTGTCCTCCGTCAGCCTGCACGTAATCTTACATCCCATTAGTACTTTCTCATCGGCTCTCATCCAAGCATCTATGTAGAGACAATTAGAGCGGTCTTTGTTAAGGGGAAATTCAATAAAAAGCTGGCCATGAATTATTGATTTATCATGAGAAACTGGTATGATGTGAATGATGTGTTCCCAGCACTGCCTGACAGCCAGGCTGCTCCACAGTATCATCAATGTAGATTGTATGACAACTTCCTTCGTACATTTGAGGGGTGTGAGAGAGAAGACTGGATAGGAGATGAGAAACCATATGCTTCTCAGCAAAAGTCTTTCCCAGAGCAAAGGACTAGACAAGGCAGTCATTCATAAGTAATTTAGTCTCATTAGTGCCAATTAAACAGAAACTGGTGCTACTGAGACATCAGTGTTTTGGGTTATTTTAGTGAGAGAATTTTTCTTCTTTTCTGACCATAGGAACCCTTCTCCCCTTGCTCCATCTCCCACTCCCATCTATCCTGGCAACATATTACAGCTAATTTACTTTTCTTTTCTTTTTTGAGAAAAAAAAGCTTACACACAAGAAATCTTTAAAGGAACATTGTACTCTTTAGTTCTCCCAAAGGAGAAAAAAAGTACTGAATGAATAACTGTTCTTCAAACATTAACTTTAAAAAGAAACATGTTAGTGCAGTCTTTGAAAATGAACTTCAGAAAGCTCATGGACTTCACGGAGTTCACCTATGAGATTTATCCATAGAATAAATTGAAAGGTAGTAAACAGAGATTGGGTCCTTCCTTCCCCTTTCTCTTAGTTTTCCCTTCTGTTTCCTTCCTTCCTTGCTTCTGTCCCTCCTTTTTCCCCTCCCTGCTTCCCTCCCTCCCTCCCTTCCTTCTTTCTTCTTTTCTTTCTTTCTTTTTCTTCTCTAAGTTCCAGACTGAAGGAACCTTATATTAGAATTATAATCCTACTTGTGACATAGTTTGAAAAGTGAGACGAAGTTGCTTGGGAGTTGAGATGAGGGAAGGGTGGCATTGTTCCTCCACATAAGCTCGGGGCTTATGAGAACTGTGGTGGAGGGGAAAAATGTGTTCCCATAAAAATTAAAGGTTTTCTAATTTAGAGCATTTCCATTCCTCTGACACCCTCCTAAGTCTGTGATACAATGCCCTTCATTGTCAGCAAATAATTTAAAAAACAAGTTGCAGGTGGAAAACAAACCCTTCTTTACCTCTAGAAGAGTAAGCCTTTTGGAAAAAAAATAGAGAGGGAGAGAGATATATGAATCAGCAATTGCTTTTAGCATAAAATCTCTTTCAGCATAAAAGCAAAGTCGTAGTCTCATAGGATCTTAGATTTAGGGCTGAAATGGACCTTCGAAGCTTTCTGATCCAACCAACTCGTTTCATAGAGGACAAAACAGAACCAGAGGTATTACTCAAATCTAAAACCTCCAAGTTCTACCTAGCATGCTTTCCACTGTACCATGCTGCAAGTGTGGCTGAGTGCCCCTAGTAGGTTTAAGACAGAGGAAGAGAGAAGACAAAGAAGCCAGATGAGGAAAGAGGAGGGAAGAGCCTGTGGTGCATTTGGGAGCTGGTGGTTGTTGTCCCTGTCGCTTCTTGGTGATCACCATGAGCAGTTGGCATTTTTAGACAAAATGTTTTAGTGTACCCATCTAGATTTACTTACCACCTGTGGAAGCTTAGCTAGGCTTGTGGTAGAGTCTCAAATATTCCTGTAGAACCATATGAGATGGCCTAAAGGAGCTGATTTTGAGAAAAATGGAAGGCCATATGCCAAGAGAAGCATCACCCTGTATCGTGTGGCCCCAAATGTTTGCTGCTCCACTTTAACTTGCCATGTAGACAAGAACTATGGGGCGTGAAAAGTAATTCTGGTGCCAAATAAGACAGTGTGGTTGGAAAACACTTGCTGCAGAGAGAAATTGCTCTGGGTTCAGAGGCTATATCGACTCACTGCACAGACAGAGCTGTTGTCATAGAGGCAGTAGGGATATATATCCATTGGGGATGGCAGACAGCCTATTTAACAAATTACAGCATTCTACTCTGCCCTAGACTTATTGCAGTGGCTTAATTTCTTTTTATTCATACATTTTGTTTTGACACATCAGACAGTTCCCAGAAATCAACAAAACAAACTCCCATTCAAAGTGCATTCCCTGAAATAGTGAAGAAAAACTAAGTAGTAGTGTAATAATCACTGATGACAAGCCACTTACCACTTGTAGTTTATTGTTGGTTACTGAAAAGAAGGATGTATGTTTCAATTTCTGTAGTACAGAGCTTTTAATACTTTCCTCACATCTGAATGTGTAGGCAACTCCCAGTGTGGAAATGCCATCTGTCAATGAAGATTGAAAACTAATTTGCAAGTTATAGCATTGGAGAGATATCTAGGAAATTGCAAGGTTAAATGACTTTTTGGTGGGAGTGGGGTGGGGCGGGTTCCCACAACTAATTTGTGCCCATAACAGGGGCAGGACTGAATAAATATTTTTGGACTCTAGGGCTAGCCCTTAGTAAATTCCAACATAGGGAAAGAGTTACTAATAGGGAAAATAACATTCAGCTATATGAGTAAATAGAAGTTTAGAAAAGGCAAAATACAAATTTGTATCAGGAAACATTTTATGGAGGAGAAGACAGTTTGACTGAATTTCGAAGGGAGGTCTGATCATAAAAAGTGAAGTGAAGAGGAAATATACCCGGGCCTTTTGGCCCTGAAACATCCATCCTTCTCCCCTGTCCTCTCCTTTCATTGTTGTGTTCCTTCCATATCATCTGTTTTGCGGATGGGCCCAGGCCAGCCATGCTTCCTTCCCCTCCCAGCTCTGGTTTTAACTCAGGACTTTGCCACCATGCCACCATCTGGCTACTCACCATTTTCCTTCTCCTTCTTCAGCTCCTCTTGGTATGTTGTCTTCCCTCATTAGAATGGAAACTCCTTGAGGGCAAGAACTAGCTTTCTTCTTGCTAGTGTGACTGACACAGAGTAAACAGCTAATAAATGCTTATTACCTTGTTGCATTGTCTTCAGGGATATATGGAGGAGTAATGTGTGCAAAGCAGCAGAAATGAGAGACGGAGCACCAAGCAGGCCGATTTGTCTGAAATGCAGAACGTGTAAAGTGGAGTAATGAATAACCAGTCTGTAAAAAGTGGGCTGGAATTAGACTGTGAAGGGCTGCATTTCTGTTTTGTTTTGTTTTGTTATTTAATTTAATCTCTTCAAGTGACAAAGCTGTATTTTCTCTCTCTAACATCCCCCCATCCCCGGGCCAAATAAAGAGGAAAAAACCCTTGTAACAAATATTCATAATGAAGCAAAACAAATTTCCACATTGGTCATGCTCAGAAATGTATGTGTCATTCTGTAGTACTAGTACACACCCTTCTCTGTTGGGGAATGTATTTAAATGACTTTAAGTGCCAAAGGGAGGACTTTATATTTTACCCTAGAAGCGGTAGGAATGTTCTGTAGGTTTTTTTTTAATAAGCTTGACAAACATCAATAAACATGACCATTTCCTTATGCAAAGAGAACAGAAAAGCAAATTATGTATGGAAATACGTTTTGCAGAATTGAACATGAATAACCTATAACAAATTACTGTCTCAGGGAGCAGGGAGGTTAGGGAGAGAGAAAGAAAATCTGGAACTCAAAATTTTTTTTAAATGAATGTTAAAAATTGTCTTTACATATAACTAGGGAAAAATAAAATATTATTTAAAAAAGAAGTTATATGTGAAATTATGGATCTTATGTACAACTTGATCTTTTTTTTTAGTATATTATGATTTTAGTGTGATTATATTGGTATTGCCTTATTTTTCTGTATCTATTTCTGAACTTTGTTCTGTTCTCTTCTCTGTGTGTGTTTTTTAAACATTTGATTGATTTTCTTTTCCTTTTACAACCCCTCCAACAATCATCATTTTTCTTTTTTGTCACTTTGGCTCTTTTGATGGATCCAAGGTAGAACCTTAGAGTTCTTTTTAAGTTACCTGATTATTAGTTGGAGTGCTGTAGCCATTAAACAAAGCTACCTCGAAGAGAAAAATAATATACAACATTTAGGAAAAAAGAAGAAAGACTCTACTCCACTGCTTACAGATTATAGGTAGGCAATAAAAATGGACATACTGTAAAGGATATAAGTGCATAAAAGGCCCATAACCTTTGAAATATGGCATGTTCCAGTTATTTTGACTTGTATTCTCCTGCCTTTTTGTCACCACTGAGATTTTAAGGTCTTTACTCATAGGACACAGAACATAGTACTTAATAAAAGCTTTTTTTCTCCTTCCTTCCTTTCTTCCTTGCTTCCTTCCTTCCTTCCTTCCTTCCTTCCTTCCTTCCTTCTTCCTTCCTTCTTTCCTTCCTCCCTTCCTCCCTCCCTCCCTCCCTTCCTTCCCTTATCTTGACCCCTTGGTGAACCACCAATATTACCTCCACAATGTCCATGTCTCTTCAGTTCCTTTCTTCCTTATTCTATCAGAGATCTTGCCCTGTCAAAGTCAGTCTTGGACTATTCCCATCATCTTCTGTCTTTGCACCTATTCATATACTGGAATGAAACTGGAGAAAACCATGAAGCTCACTGGGTCCACTACATAATTATGTTACACAATCTCAACTGGGTCTTCACTGCAGCAAGGAAACCCATTTACATCTCCCTAATTGACTCACTATCTGATTCATCACGGTGGCTTTTAAAAATCTATTTGTCCTCCTCAAATCTTCTATACCTCCTCATCTGAGAAACTTGCCTTATATTTTATTGAACAAATTGAGACCATTCTCCAAAATATACCATTTCTTCCCTTCTCTTCATCTCATGTCACTCAGTTACTTTTTGCCACTATTTCCACTTTCCCTCTTGTCTCACATGATAAGGTAGCTTTTCTCATT
Organism: Trichosurus vulpecula; assembly: GCF_011100635.1. Taxonomy (NCBI): domain Eukaryota; kingdom Metazoa; phylum Chordata; class Mammalia; order Diprotodontia; family Phalangeridae; genus Trichosurus; species Trichosurus vulpecula. The sequence continues at coordinate 449,798,922 of NC_050573.1, forward strand.
GCCAGAAGAAACCCCTCTATATGCATGTCATCTCATTATATCCTATTTTCTCTAGCAGATTGCTCCCTTTGTCATCCCTGTATTTGTCTTCAATCTCTCACTGCCTGTGGGCTGCTTCCCTACTGACTATGAACACACTCTACCATCACCATCTTCAAAAAACTCTCACTAGATCCATCCATCCCTGCTAGGTACCTTCCCATATTTCTCCACCATTTTGCAGCTAAACTCCTTGAGAAAGACTTCTATAATTATTTTTACTTCCTTTCCTCATACTTCCTTTCTAATTTTCTATAATCTAGCTTCCAATTTTATTATTCAACCAAAACTTCTCTCTCCAAAGTTACCCGTCATTACTTATTGGTCAAATCTAATATCCCTTTTTTTAATCCTTATATTTTTTCACATCTCTGAAGCCTTTGGCACTGTCAATCATCCTCTTTTCCTTGATATTCTCTTTTCTCTAGGTTTCCATGATTTAACTATATCCCAGTTTTCCACCTACCTATCTGACTGCTCCTTCACAGTCTTATTGTATGTATCTTCATCCAGGTCATACCTGCTAATAGTGAGTGACCCCTAGAGGTCCTCAAACCTCTTCTTTTCTTTGTATATACTATTTCACTTGTTAGTCTCATTAGCTCCCATGGATTCAATAATCATATCTATGCCTATGATTGTTACATCTACTTAACCAGCCCTAATATCTCCCTAACCTGACTCACATATTGAATTGGTCATCTTGAACTGGATGTTCCATAAACATCTGAAAGTCAAGATGTTCAAAACAAAGCTCATTATTCCCCCCCCCCCCATTTTTGAACTTCCCTATTACTTTTAAAGGTCCCACCTGTAATGGCAATCACACTGGCATACCCAGGATGGCTGCTAGTGAAGATTCTTTTATCTGCTTTACTAGGAAAGACAGATGTTTCAGGGATCAACCATCTTTTTTAATTAAACAGAAAAAACACAGAGAAGAGAAGTAAAGACCAACAGACAGGGCTCTACTGCCTGAATCAAAACAAAACTGCTACATACTTTACATTCACCACTGGATTGAGAGAGCCTTTACCTCCGAGCAGTCAGGAAGCTCTGAATATATGGCCACTCAGAGTCTTGACCAGGGAATCACAAGATATTTCTTGTAAGCAAGCCCCCAAAACAAAAGCTCACCTCTCAGAATATATACTCTTTCAGTTAGTAGGCTCAGAGCCAGAAGGCATCACAACCCTCCTGACTCAGTGCCTAATTAGCAAAAGGTGTATAAGTCTTCCCCTATAAACAAGCAAGCTTCCCTTAATGAGCTCCAAATGAGACCTATTGACGAGCAGGGAAGATCTTATTCCCCGTTAACCTTATACCACCATCATCCCAGTCATGTAATCTCACAATGTTGGTGTCACCCTTGTTTCTTCAGTTTCTCTCATCCCTTGTATCCAATCTGTTGCTCTGACCTGTCAATTCTACCTCTGTAACACTTCTAATATATGCCCCTTCTCTACTCAGACAATGCCACGATTCTTGTGCAGGTCTTAATCATCCTATGTCTGCACCATTGCAACAGCTTACTGGTTGGACTCCCTGCCTCAAGTTTCTCTCTACTCTAGTTCAATTTCCATTCAGCTATCAACACAATCTCCTTAAAGTACAGGTCTGACCATGTCACTCCCCCTATTCAGTAAACTCCAGTGGTTCCCTATCTCCTCCAGAATCAAATATAAAATTCTGTTTGGTTTTTAAAGCCCTATATACCCTGGTTTCTTCCTATCTTCCCAGTCTTATCTGTTAAGACTGATCATCTGACTCCTGATCCTATGCTTCTATCATAATTCCCAATTCCCTAAGGAATTTTTTCTTCTTTTTGTTCCCTTCTTTAATAATACTGAGAAGTATTATGGCTAAAGGTTAAACGAATTTGAACAAATCTTTTTCTATATGTCAAGTTGAGCAGACTTTAAAGAAGCTAGGCATTTCTTCCAAGGAATTTATGGATTACAAGCATATTAAAGCTATCCAACAACATTTCTTGGGTGACCATATATTAAAGGATATCGGTCCTTTCCATTTCTATCATCATATCTCTCTTTACCTTCTTGACCAAGGAGAATATAATAAAGAGTACTCTGTATTTTCAAAATATTAGCACTCTTTTCACAAAAGTAATTGAGTAACTACAATAGTAATGGAACTCAAAACTAAGTCATACCAGGCTAGATTGAAGGAAGTCCAGATTTTGAGCCTGAGGAAGGGAAAAAAAGGAAAATATGACAGCTATCTTCAGATATTTGGACTGTCCTATGGAAGGGGGATTAGATTTGTTCTTGGCTTCAGGGAAGAGAACTAAGACCACTGGGTTATCATCATAGGGAGCCAAATTTAATTCAGCAAAACAAAACCTTTCCTAATAATCAGAGATGTCTAAAAATTAAATGAACTACCTCATGAGAAAAAGAGTTCACCCTCACAGTACATATTTAAGTAGAAGCTGGATGACCACTTGTTGAAGAGACTATAGAGAAACTTCATCCACTCGTTAAAGGACTGGACTAGATAACCTCTAAGATGCCTTCCACTTCTAGGATTCTATCATTCTATGATTCATGAAGTTTTTTTTTGAAAAGTTTCATTGAAAAACTTGCTTTTGCTATAGTATTTTCTAATTTTAATCTATTATGGATCCTTTTATTTTGCTTTTGAAGTCAATTTTTTTGTTTATTTTTAAATATACTCTATTACCAGAGATAGCAATGTATAGTGGGAAGAAGAGTGGCCTCGGAATCATGAGAGAATCACGTGTGCTCTTGATTCCAGTTGTGTTGCCATGGGCAAGTCATTCCACTTTTCTGACCCTCACTTTCCTGAGTTGTAAAAAGGGGGAAATAATGTGTCCCAGTGTTGTTATGACGATCAAATGAGCTAATGTGTGTAAAGTACAAATCTTAAAGTGCCATTCAAATGCCAACTATAGTTATTATCTATGGAAGAAGGTAGGAGGTCTGGAGCTACATAGGGCTGAGATTTAGCTTGATTAACTAGAGCAAGAGCGATGAATAGGGAGGGAAGGGGAGATTAAAGAGGTTAAGAATGAATGGGGGGCAGCTAGGTGGTTCAGTGAGTAGAGCAATGGCCCTGGAGTCAGGAGGACCTGAGTTCAAATGTGACCTCAGACACTTGGCACACTCACTAGCTGTGTGACCTTAGGCAAGTCACTTAACCCCAATTGCCCTGCCTTCCCCCCTCCAAAAAAAGGAAAGAATGAATGGGGGGGGATGAAAGAGGTTATCGGCAGGTGGAGGGGAAGTGGTATTGGGATGCCAGACTGACTGATAAATGAAGGCAATCAGCTGTACATGTAGACCTACAAAAGGGATTGTTTCCATTTTTCTTAGATACAAAGGAAAAGGAAGGTAAAAGGAAAGGAGTAGCCCTCTATACATAAACTTCCATTCCTGGAGTGAGTTCCCAGGGCATCCAAAAGAGCATAAGATAAATTCCCTCTTGGTCTCCATGAAAGCATCACTGAATCAACAGAACAAATAGGGGATCCGTTTCCTTCCACTGAGCTTTCACAGAGACACCATTATTAAATTGGTATACCTCTACAATTTTTCATATTGATTTCTGTTTGAAATGTATGAAGGAACGTGATAAACTTTTAAGATGGATTTTATTTAATTTTTTTCAAATGAAAAAAAGTTTGGTGACAGGACCAAATTGTAAATTTTGAAGTTTTTTTTCTTAATTTATTGGAGCAAAGAAACATAAAATTATTTTGAAAGTGCTATACTTTTCAAGAAGTTCATCAGATGCCATGTTATCTAGAAAGTACCTTTGTTCACAGATTTATAAAAAGAGATTTAGAACCATTTTAAATCTAGATCCAAGAGCAATCACTGCTGTTTTCTTTTAATTACTCACTGTTTTATTGTCATCTGGCCGAGATGGAAATCTCATGTTTGTAAGCTGACCTTGCCAGGGCCAAAACATTAAGACTGGCTCCATATGTAGTCATGACCAGTTATTGTTTGGTTGATTCATTAAAAATAGTTGTAATTAAAATAGCTGACTTCATAAGCATCATCTCATTTGAGCCTCACAACGTGCCTGTGAGGTAGGTAGTGCAAGGGTTATCTCATTTTTGCATACGTACGTGAGGAAAGTGAGGGGCAAATGAATGAATGCCTCAAGAAGCATTTATTAAGCCTTTGTTATGTACAAAACATGATGCTAAATGCTGGGAGTACAAATGGGAAAGTAAGATGATCCCTGCTCTCAAAAAACTTATATTCTAATAGAAGACATATAGAGGAGGTTTTAGCTTCAAGTCTGATGGAAAGGCCTGGTGGTCCTGGCAAAGCAGATGATAATTTTTAATCTTTTCAAAATCTTTTCTGTTAACAAAACCATCCTGGTTTCTGATATTTAACCATTCAACTGTGCCAGAGATTTTTAATTCCAAGTACTTACTGGGTTTCCAATAGCTGTGTCTGCTAAGGAGACTCTTACAGAGATGGTTGCCAGGTCTCCTGGACTACGGCTATTGGAGCCAGGTTGGAAGCAGGACCAGTGACCTGCTAGAAGGGAGGGGAATCATTTGCCCATCAATGGCAGTTGATCAATAGTTTGCATTAATGGTGTCAGGGATGGCAGGCCTGAATAGGTTAAATGATTTACCCAAGGTCATAACAGCTAGTAAGTCACAGAGCTGGGATTCCAAACCCAAAGTAGTGACTCCAAAAGTTTGCATGACCTCACAGCTGCCTCCTATCATACACAGACCATGACTTATATCTTGACTCCATCAAGAAGTTGAAAAGCACCCCTAAGTAAAGTCTTTTTAAACAATTATTTTTCCTCCAGTTTTGCTATTTTAAAAAGCTGAACATGACTAACTGACTCGTCTCAAACCACAAGAATGTCCACTTCCTAAGAAGTCTCTTTCCTAAACTATTTATTTCCACTGGTCTGATGAGAAATAATGCATGGGAGAAAGTGAAGAGGAAACCTATTTCTGCAATGGAGCAGTTTGATCCTGCCACTGAAATCTGGAAGTTTCCAGGTATCCCAAACTTATATCTGCTGGAAACCATTTCCAACATGATGACAGATCTTCTCTTTAAGCTAATATAACCTGATTAGCCACAAGCCTGTACTTCTGACCACATCTGGCCCTGGTCAAAATATTTGTGTTATAAGGGAAGGCTGTGTTCTCATCACAAGTGAAAAGTCTCTTCTTGTTTTTGTGTTATTTTCCATCCCCCAACACTATGCATACACACGCATTTTCCAGGGACCTCACGCTACTGTGGTCTGTCTTGGAGAAGTAATGTGAATTCTTTTCATATTTAATTCAATTCAACAAGCATTTATTAAGGACCTATCATGAGCTAGGGATGGGGCTACAAGGACAAAAATGAAATGGCCCCTGCCTTCAAGGAGCTTATAATCTACCACCTGTAGAATTCTACTGAATTCATACAAGAGATTTAATGAGGTATATGAGGGATTCCTCCCAGAAGATTTTGCCCCTTAAAAGAGAGTTGCAAGGTGAAAGCAATGACAAGCACCAAGGAATGACTTCCTAGTGTGTGCGTTTGGAATCAGAGAACCTGAGTTCAAATTTTTACACTGACTCTTACTACCTGTGTGATCTTAGGTGGATGTAATGTTTGTTGTTCAGTTGTTTCAGTTGTGTCTGACTATTCATGACCGCATTTGGGGTTTTCTTGGCAGAGATACTAAAGTGGTTTACCATTTCCTTCTCCAGCTAATTTTACAGATGAGGAAACTAAGGCAAATAGGGTTGAGTGACTTGCTCAGGGCCACACAGCTAGTGAGTGTCTGAGGCCAGATTTGAACTCAGGAAGATGAGTCTTCCACTATACCACCTAGCTGTCTTTGTATAATGTTGTGGTTCTGAAGTCCAAGGATGTGGGTTCAGATCCCGTCAGTGATTTGTTATTATATATGTGACCATTAGCATTTTTATTTAACCTCTCTGAGTACCTAGTCTCCTCACCTGAAAAATTATGGGGTTAGGTTAGGTATCCTCTGAGGTCCACTTCTAAATCTAAATTCCATGATTACCTCTTTAAGTAACTTAAGCTCTCTGGTCCTCAATTTCTTCATCTGTAACATGAAAGCTCAGGACTAGATGAATTCTAAGATTCTATTCCAACTCTGAACTTAGGATTGAAAGTATTTTAATGGTAGAATTTTAGGCCAGTAGGAGAGAGAAAATTGCTTTGAGCCACTTAAATCATCTTCGCTCTGTTTACTTCTGGAGGACTCTGTGTTACATCAAGGGGCTACAGGCACCACCCAAATTTTCCCCTCCCCTCCTCTCTCTCCTTCCCTTCTCCTCTCCTTTCTATATCTTCCTCTCTCCTGGATGATTTCTTTCCCCCAGTGTTTCTTTGAATTTCTTGTCCACCTGGGAAGTTCTTTATTGGAGTCCAGGTAAATCTGAGACCCTAGAAGAACAGCGATGACTTGAATCATTGAAGCAATAGAGTGAATAAATAGGGTTTTCCTGTTTTGGGTTGGCTTTTGAATTTCATGATTTATTCATTTTTTTATATCTCTCTAGAGGTAAAGGTGAAATGGAAGATAAAGATGATTTGTTGGAAACTGTCTCTGGCCTCTCCTGTTACATTTGTCAGCTTTTGACAGATTGATTTTGGGTGATGCTCTGTAGCTTATTAACTGCATGACCAAGATGGAACTATAATTCGGACTGTTACAAAATGATAACATTTCCACTCTCACCAGAGACACATATACTTTAGCCACTGACAGTTTTATTTATCCAGAGTCTACACCATTCATTCATCCATTCTATCAATCAACAAGTATTTACTAAGTGGCCATTATACACTGGGCAACAGATCCAGGAGTTAAGGATACAAAAACACAAACAAAATCTTCACTGTCCACAAGGAACTTAAGTTCTAAACACGCCATTAGCACTTTTATGAAACTTCAGAAAAACCACAGTGGAAATATTGCAAAATTGAAATTGTAAGATAAGGCAGTCAGCCTGCACTCTCAATGGTCAGTCCTTTCCTGACCTGGACATTTTACAAAGTTTTATCTCAGTTTCCAACTGTACCTGCTATGACAGAGTAGGCCATTAAGGAGCTGATGGAGCCAAGGGACATCTAAGAGGACTGAGATGCACTGTCATACCTAAATCACCTGGGATTCCTAGGAATGAGGAAGAAAAAGGAAGGGAGGGAAACAAACTCATAAGGAGTTGTGTAATTTACTTTGTTGCCACAGCAAAGTTGTTGCTATGGAAAAATAGCTTCCAAAGTTCTCCCGAAAGTCATAAGTTGCAAGGAGCTCCTTGCAGATCTGAATCAGTCTCTTTAGGCTTGTTTGGAAAATCTCACCAACTTTGCTTTTGGCTTTCATCCCTCATTAGTTTTGGAATCAAAATCAAGGGTTTGAAAGGCAACCAATATTTTTTTTTTTTTGCGAGAGAATGAGTGGTTGCTTTAATTTTTTTCTCAGTATGGGGCTAGTCAGGAGTTGGGGGTGGGGTGGGGCTGGGAGGGTTTCTGGGTATTCCCAGAACAGACATTTTTAGGGGCGATTTATTGTTCTTAAAGATTTTGCCAATGATTTTTTAAAATAAAATTTCTTTTTTATTATTCACTTAACAAACATGAATATTTCAACGTACACAGAACAGAACAGAGAGTTGTGTATGAAACTGCAAATTTCTGTTACCTGCAGATTTTAAAAATGTGTATTAAATTCAATATGGTAGTAACAAAACTGCCCTGCTCATATGTCTCTTTATAAACTTCCTTTTCCTCTGTTTTGTGGATATTAAAATTTTCCAATTCATCTTTTTATCATTTCTTTTTTTATTTGCATCACTATTAGTACTCATCAATGTCCTCGTCTAAAATAGGAACCTTCCCTTGTAACACATACGGTCGGTTGTCTGAATATATATCTCATAATACAATTTTAGTCTATCCCCTCTCTGTGTAGAGATGGGAAGCGTGCCTCAACATAATACTTCAAAAAGTCATTACTGCTCATTGCATTGATCAGAATTCTAAAGTCCTTCAATAGTACTTTTTCTATATATTACTGTGGTTGCCATCGTTCTGGTTCTGCTCATTTTACTCCACATCAGTTCACATAAATCTTCCCATGTATCTCTGAATCAATTACACTTATCATGTCTTATGGTATAGTAATATTCCATTGAATTCATATATGACAACTTATTCAGCCATTCCCAATTGATGGGCATTGGATTTGTTTTGCATTCCTTGATAGAACAAAAAATATTGCTAAATACAAAATGTACTAATACACAAAATACTTCCAAATACAAAGATTTAGAATGAGAATTCCTAACTAAACAAAGGATAGAAGGTAAAATGCACAGTTTCAATTAGATTGGATTGAAAGGTTTTACATAAACAAAATTAATTCATTTAGAATTAGAAAAAAGCAGTTAACAAAATCACTAATAAAAAGATAAGTATAAGTTAAAACAATTTTGAGGTTCTACTTCATACTCATCAGATTGGCAAAGATGACAAAAGAGGAAAATGACCATTTTTGAAGAGGTTGTGGGAGGACAGACATATTACTGCACTGATGGAGCTATCAAGGGGTCCAAATGTTCTGGAGAATAATTTGGGATTATGCCCTAAAATCATTAAACTATGCATACCTCTGAGCCAGCAATACTGATATTGACCCACAGAGATCAAAGACAGAGAGACCCATATGTGCAAAAATATTTATAGCAACACTTTTTGTTGTAGCAAAGAACTGAAAACTAGTCTTTCAAAAAATGAAAATAATTTTATTTCTATACTAGGAATGACTAAAGGGGCCAATACAAATTTATTTTTAAAAATAGAACCACGGGAGCTCAGAAAATGCCAATCTCAATGATACTCTCTGTCTGTCTCTCTCTCTCTCTAAACTCTATTCCTGAATTAAGGAAGGTCACCAGAAAGCTACACATTTGGCCATATAATCTTTATTCATCTCAGAAATGTATTTTATGAGCTACAATTTTATTCTATACCTTCAGCTCTTATGGAAGGCTGGTATAAAGAATGTCTCTTTGGAGTGTTTCTGTAATTTTTTATGGTACTATGCCCAAAGACATGGCAGTCTTTTCTCCAATGTCCCTTATATAAGAAGCCATGCAATAAATTACCCTTAGAACTCAGTGCCAGGAATAGTTCACCTTCCTGATGAACTTGAGAGCCAGAGAACCCAGAGTTTCTCTTTTAGTTGTAGGTGCCAAGAGGCTTGGAGTTAATTGCAGCATGGCGAGAGGTACTGGAATCTAGTGGTAAGAGTATTGTACCAGCAGTCCCAGCTCCTAGGCTCAAATCCCAGCTCTGCTACTCACTACCTGTGCCTTAATTTCTTTATCTATAAAGTGAGGAGGCCATTCAGAGTCAGAGGGTTGTCTAACAATATTATTGCTGTTGCAGTATATTTCAAGACACTTTCTATGATTTTACCATGTTCATGTGGGACGTCTTGCTGTTTTAGAGGCAGCTTTCTTCTCTATCAAATCAAATACTTTTTGTAATCCACAATAGGTAAGCATGTTTGGATTTTATAGAAACTTGAGTTAATTGTGTTACTGTGGGGCTATGGTCTGCAGACGAATACCATTTGTGGAAAGCTGTTTGCTGTTCTCCTACCTCTGTGACATCTCTACGTTGTTGAGATCTGTGATATCTCTACATTGAGTGGAGCCTTAGTCTTCTCCCATGGGGTTAAAAGGATCTATGTCCCCTAAGTCTCTCCTGGGCCCTTTTCTCTGCTCCTTCTGAACTCTTCCTTGACAATCTTATCCATTTCCATTGCTCTCCAGATCTGTGTCTTTACTTTCAACCTGTAGCTTTGGTCTCATATTTTGAACTTCCTGTTGGATGTGTCTCACCTCTCCCTCAGCTAAGGTCCATGTCTCTTACTTTATTGAGACAATTGAGGACATCCATCATGAATTCCTTCTTCTCCCATTCTATCTCCAAAAACTTGACTTCTCCCACTCTTTCCTCCTTTATGCTAGTCTCTGACAAAGAAGTGACAATTCTCCTTGCTAAAGCCAACCTGTACATGGATCCTTCATCCCATCCCTTTCCATCTTCTAAAGCAGACCACATCCTCAAAAATCCCCCCCCCGGCCACCAATCTTCAACCTCTCTCTACAAATTAATTTCTTTCTTACTTCCTTCAAACATGCCTGTCTCCCTCATCCTTAAGAAATCTTCACTAGACCCTACATTTACCTTTCCTCCCTACCTCTCCTCCCTTTACCAAACAAACTAAAAAATGTATATATTTATTGCTTCCACTTCTCCTCTCACTCAGTCCTCAACACTTTGCAATCTGGCTTCTGACATACTCATCTGAAATTTCTCTCTCTAAAATTACCAATGTCTCTTAATTATCAGGTCTAATGGTCTTCTCCTAGGCCTAATACTCCTCAACCTGTGTTTGAAATTCTTGCTCACACTCACCTGCTGATACATTCTCTTCTCTGGGTTATCATGACACTACTCTCTTCTGGATCTCCTCCTACCACTCCTTCTCAGTCTTTTTCACTGGTTCATCATCCATATCACTCCCACTAACTGTGGGTCTTTCCAAAGCTAGATCTTCTTCCCTATCTCTCACCCCCATATTGTCTCTCTTGCTAATCTCATCAATGCCCATAGGTTTATGTAAGGTTAAGCGTGTTCTACTCTTAAGCAAGGGCTTGTCATTGTGTAGCTTGAAGGGAGGAAGAATAGACATCTCCAGCTTCTTTTCCCCCCACATTTCTCCAAGGGAGACTTTAATTCTTGCCAGGAGGAGAAGGAAGAAGTTGGAGCTGGAAGCCACTGTGTTCTACTTAGAGAGAGGTGGGGTACTAGACTATAATTATGTCTTTCTGATCCCTCAAGTATTGTTAGTCTACAGAGTTCAAGCTAACTTCTGATCCCTTTGTTATTTTGGGGGGGGGTGGGAAGGGGACCTTAAAGTCATGTTCAAGGCTTGACCCTATCCCACCAAATACCAATTCCACAATGAACACACATAGTAAATAACAAAGAAACCCACTTACCCAAATCGTAGCAAAACAGTAATCATAGAAGGTATGCACAGGATAACACAGAGTGGAGGAGCTCCCCCATTGAGAGTGAGACAACTCAGCTCAACCAAGAAAGAATGTCCTGGATTTCACCCAAAGGGGAACTACCTAAAGTCTCTAGTGTACCAAGCTAGGGAAAGGGACATGAAAGAGACTATCAGCTCCTCTCATGGCTTCCCAGAATCTTTTCCTTCAGCAACCTGAATAGATTGGCTCTTTCATCTTTCCTCTCAAAATTGGAAATGAGAAACACCTGAACAGACTATGAGGAGTGGGAAACCTGCGGCCTTGAGGCCATACGTGGCCTTCTAGGTCCTTGGGTGCAATCTTTTGATTGAATCCAAGTTTTATAGAACAACTCCTTTTATTAAGGGCATTTGTGAAGTTTGGATTCAGTCAAAGGGCTGCACCTGAGGACCTGGAGGGCCACATGTGGCCTTGAGGCTGCAGTTTCCTTACCTCTGCTTGAAGAGTCCCCAAAGCAGACTGGCCTTGAAGAGTATCAAAGTGGAAACTGGCAAAGGCTGGAGGCTTTTGCCTCTTGCCAACTCTACCCCACCCCTCATACCCTCCACCAACAAGGAGAGTACCATACTAATGTGCCTTGAGAGAAGGTCTAAACTCAGTTATAATCTCTACAGGTATACATATCCAGCCCTAATATTTCCCATGAGCTTCAGTCCTGCATCACCATTTGCCCATTGGGCATTTCAAACTGGGTATCCCAGAGACGTTTTCAACTCATGTCCTAAATTGAACTCATTATCTTTTCTCTCAGATTTATCCCTCTCCCAAACTTTCCTGTTTCTATTGAAGGCACCACCATCATTCCTGTTTCCCAGGTTCATAAACATAGCACTGTCTGCACTCCTCACTTTCCTTTATCATGCATAGCCAATCAGTTGGCAAATCTTGCTGCTTACCCCTTCACAACATCTCTCTTATTCAATCCCTTCTCTTCACTCAATCACTGCCTTATCAATAGTTCTCCTCTAGATAATTATGATAGCCTCCTAAGTCTCTCTCTCCTGGTCTCGCACTACTTTTATTCCATGACGCACACAGCTGCCAAAGTGATTTTCTTTAAGTTCACCTCTGACTACATCACTCCTGTAATCAATCAATTTCTCATGGCTCCCTATTGCCTCTAGGATCAAATATAAGTTCCTCTGTTTAACTTTTAAAGCCCTTTACAATTTGGCCCCAAACCAGCTCTCCAACCTCATTGGACATTACTTCCCATCTCACATTCTTTGATCCAGCCCAACTGGCCTCCTCTCCATTCCGCATGTACCATACCACATCTCCCACTTTTGTTCCTTTGCACTAGTCATCTCATATGCCTAGGATGCATTGCCTCTTTATCTAAGACTCAGCATCTTTTTCTTCCTTTAAGATAGAGTTCAGGCATCATCTTCTGTTTCAAACCTTTCCTGATCTCTTCTTCCTAAACTACCTTGCATGAAGTGCTTTGTGTATATTTTTATTTATCAACTTTATGTTTATGCTGTACATAATTTTATATGTACTTGTTTTCTCTGTTAGAATGTAAACTCTTTGAGAGTAGAGGTCATTTCATTTTTTGTAATTAGCAGTACCCAGCACAGTAGCCAACACATAATGGGTACCTCATGAATTCTTGTTGATTGATGGATATTTCCTCCTGAATGGCCCACAGGTGCTGTGAATATATGCCCAAACCAGAATTAATTTTCTTTCCCCTTAAACTTGACACTCCCCACAACTTTTTTCTGTTGATGGTGCCTGCATTCTCCTAGTATTCAAGACTCATAAATTTGAAATAATTTTTAATCAATCCACAAAATTTATTACGTGCCTGCTATGTGCCAAACATTATACGAGGTACTAGGGATATAAAGAGTATCTTTCTCTCATGCAGTTAACAGAGAAGCTAGCATGGGCAGATAGACAAAATATAGATGGAACATATATATGATAATTTTTAGGAAAAGGATCTAGTACCTTTAGGAATGAGGAAGGGCCTATTATAGTGGATAATACTTGAGCTGAATCTTGTATGAAACCAGAGATTGTGAGAGGCTGAAATTAGGAAAGAACACATTCCTGGACTGGGTAACAGCAATCACAAAGGCAGAGATAGAAAATGAAGCATCATGTGTGAGGAACAGTAAGAAGGATAATGTGTGGGATAGGAAATTAGGCTGGAAAGGTATGTTTAAGCCAGGTGATGGAGAATATTAAATGCCAAACAGAAAAGTTTCTATTTAACCCGAAAGTTAAGAGGGAACCAGTGGAATTTATTTAGTGGAGTGACATGCTCAGATTTCTGTTTTAGGGAAATTGCTTTGGCAGCACTGTGGATTAGAGAGGGGAGAAACTTGAGGCAGGGAAAAACATTAGATTACTGTTGCCATAGTGGTATAAGAGGTGATGACGGCTTGAAACAGGGTGGTAGTCGTTCTCTCTACTTGGAGAAGGGGACAATTATGATGGATATGGAATTATAAATCATAAGACTTGGCAACTGATCGATTTGGGGGATGAGGGTAAAGCCGATGGATGAGTTAACTTAAAACCTGAGTAACTTGAAGGACAGTGGTCCATTCTGCAGAAATGAGGATATTTGGAAAATGGGTGGATTTAGCTAAAAAACAAAGAAGGTGGGCTGTTTCGGACAGTTGAATTTGGCATGCCAATGGGATATCCCATCCAGACTGTTGAATAGACAGCTAGTTATGTAGGACCAGAGCTCTGGAGAGAGGTTAGGGCTGAAATTATAAATACAGATAATATTTAAACACATGGAAGGTGATTAGGTCAGAGAGAGAGAGAGAGAGAGAGAGAGAGAGAATCCAGAGAGAAGAGAAGAGGGCCCAAGACAAAGCCTTCAGCTTCCTTTAAGGGGTAGATTTTGGATGATGATTCAGCAAAGGGGATTGAGATGAAGGTGTTTTTTCTTTCCAGGCATCAAATTTGTTGTCAAGTCCTATCAGTTTTACCTCTACAAGATATCACATTTGTACCCTCCTCAATTCCCACTGTTACTATCCTTGTGTAGGCCAGCATCTCTTCTTGCCTGGACAATCATAGTAATCTCCTTGCTAAGTCTTTCAGGCTCCACTCTTGCCTAGCCTTCACCTATTGCCTAAAAATGCACTACTACGATTACATCACTCTTCTCACAAACTTTGAGTGTCTCCCCATTGCCAACTGAATTAAGTGTAGCTTCTTGATCCTGACATCCAAGGCCTTCCAAAATTTGGCTTCAATTTACCTTTCCAACTTTCTTCTTTCATATTGTTGTCCTTCACACCTTCCATGTTCCAGTCAAACTGCATTTATTTTTGTACTGCTGTGTCTTATGGCTATGTCCTCCCTCAGACTGTCTCCCATGACTTGCTGCGGATTTCTTCATTTGTTGAAATCCTTTCTTTCCTTTCAGGCTTGGCTAAGGTGGCACTTCTTTTTCCCATCAGGCCTTCTCTTTTTTGCAAATGCCCCTTCAACATGAAAATGAGCACTTTCTCCTCAATACTTAACTGAGAGCTATCCTTTCTATTTATCTCATGCTTCTTCCTAGTTGTTCAACACCAGGGTTGGGAGACTGGTCTTTGAGACTCTGGACAATAAATCCTTAGATCCTCATAGACCCTGGATGCTTCTTCAATCTCCTGTAAACAAAGTGGGTCCCTTCAAGGCTGGGTTTATTCGTACACATTGTATGGTTTCTGGGGTTCTAGGAAGACTCCTGTTACATTCATTTAAAAAAAATTTGTCCAGATATGTTACTTCCCCAGCATAGAGAGCTCTCAGTGCATCAACAGCTATTCATGAACTTGTATTCTTAAAGAATTATCTGGGGTAGTAAGAGGTTAAATGACTTCAATAGCCATTATGTGTCAAAGATAGGACTTGTACCCAACTCCTCTTGATTTTAAGAACATCTTTCTATCTGCTATGCACACTAATGATCAATACGCACTTCCATTATGCACATTACAGATCACAATTGTCCCCATTATTGCAGTTCTTATTACAGTCGTTATAACTGATGACTTTTAGATAGGAGTTTATAGTTTGCTACGAGCTTGAGGCAGCTAGATGCCATAGTGGATTGAGCATTGGACACAGAGTCAGGAAACCCTGATTTCAGATCTGGCTTTAGACCCTTACTAGCTGTGTAAGTCTGGACAAGTCACTTAATGCCTGTGTGCCTCAATTTTCTCATCCATCAAATGAGTATAGTAATAACATGTGCCACCTGGGGCTTTGGTGGGGATGAAATGAGATGATATTTGTAAAGTGCTTTGCAGATCTTAAATGCCATAAATGCGAGCTATTGTTATCATAGGACAGGTAGATAGCACAGTGGATACAGCGCCAGGCCTGAAGTCAGGAAGACCTGAGATCAACTCCTGCCTCAGACAGTAGCTGTGTGACCTTGGGCAAGTCAATTAACCCACAGTTTCCTCATTTGTAAAATGAGCTAGAGAAGGAAATGGCAAACCACGCCAGTATCTTTGTCAAGAAAACCCCAAATGGGGTCATGAAGAATTGGATATTATTGAGTAACAACAAGTAATTATCATATATGTTTTATTTCATTGATCTTCATGAAAACCTTGTGCAGGTTTTATTTTCCCCATTTTTTTTGGATAATGAAACTATGGCACGAGACTTTATGTTCATTCATTCATTCATTCATTTGTGCATTCAACCAGTGTGTATCGGGTGCTCTGCTCGGATACAAATCCAAAGTCACATGACTAGTGAGTGACAGAGCCCAGACTTGAACCCAATCCAATGCTTTTTTTCTCTGTACATTGATCTTAAGTGTTTGAAATGTGTTTTTCAAGCTAAGTATACATAATAATGGAAAAGAAGAAAAGAAACACCATTTGGAAAAATGAAAAGTTATAAAACACAACTCCAGGGGGTTGTGAAGTGTGGCTCTAATATATATATATATATATATATATAATATTTATAAACCTTTCTTCTCACTTACCATTTAAAAAATTTTTTTAATGTAATGAAATCACATCTACTTTTCTCATGAAAATGAATGTCCCTTGTGGGCTACCTTAGCCATACAGCTGGACTAAAAGATTAGGAGAGAAAACTGGGTCCATCTCTGTTCAGCTCATCAGAAACAAGGTTGTTAGCAGGAGTCAGATCACAGAAGTGTGATTACTGAGAAGAGAAATGATTCAATTAGCACAATCAGAGCCTATGGGACATGCCGGGCCACAGGGCAATGAAAAGCACCCTTGACTTTCTGAACTGCCCAAGTCTAGCACCCAGAGGACTTGACTTTATTTCTTCAGTCCCTTTTCACACTTCAATGCCATGTTTGAAAATAATTTTGAGTAATATACCCCAATACAAGTGTGTGGTCAGACATTGGGAAATAGTCTTTCCCAAATAGCCTATGGGTATTCATTTTTAAATTACATTTCCTCCCCAAGGCAAAACAAAGTGTTTCATAGACATTCAGTAGAAACCCAGAAATATTGGCCATTCCAAACTTTAAGTAGGTGTTCTATTAGGCAGAGTGGGTGAAGTTTATTATTGACTTAAATTTAGTGGAAGCTACTTTTTGTTGGGTTTGTCTCAAACATGAATGACTACATCAGGCTCCCTTTCCTTCTCTCTGTCTCTGTATTTTTTTTGTCTCACTTCGTCTCTCTTTTCCCCACCTATTTCTTCCTCTTTCTCCCTCTCTTTATTATTTTGAGTTTTATCGATGTTTTTTGTTACTATATCACATTCATTTCTGTATAAATGCCTCCCTCTTTCCCTATCCAGTGAGCTTTTCCTTGTAACAAAAATTTTTTTCAAGCCAGTTCAACAAAATCAACCAACTAACCTGTAGCCTATTCCACACCCATTGTCTGCCACCTTTGCAATGAAGGAATGAGATATAGTCTCTTATCTTTTCTCCAGGGCCAGACTTGGTCTAGGGTTCAGGTCCGTTTTATTGCTCTCAATGTTATAATCATTATGCATATAGTTTTCCTGTGTTTGTTTTCTTCATTCTAAATCAGTTTCTAAAGTTCTTGCTCAGTTTCTCTGAATTTCTCGTGTTCATTTTTTTTCTTAAGGCACAATAAGTTTCCACTATAGTAACATACCATACTTTGTTGAACCATTCCCCTTTTACTTCTAGGTTCAAATACAAAACCTTCTGTTTGGCTTTTAAGGACCTTCAAAACCTTTTTTAAATTTAATTTTAATGAATAAAAATAGATAATATGCTCTCTTACTTTTCCACTCCCATTGGAAAAAAGAAAAAAACATAAGAACTAAAATCTTGTATATTCAAGCAAAAAAAAATTCCCTGCATTGGCTATGGAGAATATAAATATATATATGTATACATATTTACCTATCTGTTTGTCTCATTCTTCACCATGAATTTATCAGTTTTCTGCCAGGAGGTGGGTAGCAAGCTTTTTCAGAAGTCCCCTGGAATCATGCTTGGTCACTGTGTTAGAGTACCTCATGAAATTTTTCAAAATTGCATTCACAACATTATTATATAACTTTTCTGCTGGTTCTGCTCATTTCACTCTACATCAGTTCATACAAGTCTTCCCAGGTTTCTATGAAACCTTTGTATTCATCTTATGACACAATAGTATCCTATTACATATACCCTACACAGGTTTAGCGATTCCTCATTTAATGAACACCTCACTTTGTTTCTGGTTCTTTGCTTCTACAAAAAGAATTGTTACAAATATATTAGTCTGTATCGGTCTTTTTCTTCTTTCTTTGATCTCTTTGGGGCATAGGCTTAGTAGTGGTATTACTGGGTCAAAGAGTATGCATAATTTAGAAACATCTGGGGTATAGCTCCAAAGCGCTAGCCCAAATGGCTGGACAAATTCACAGCTCTACCAAGAGTGTTTTAGTGTGCCTCTTTTCCTACTTTATCATTTCCCTTTTGGGTCAACTTTGCAAATCTTATAGGTATGAGGCAGAAGCTCAAAGTTGCTTTAATTTACATTTATTTGGTTATTAATGATTTACAATTTTTTTCATTTGGCTACTGAAAGCTTTGATTTCTTCCTTAGAAAACTGCCTATTCATATCCTTTCACCATTTATTAATTGTGGAATGGCTCTTATTCTTTTGATTGGAATTAATTCCTTAAATATTTTAGAAATGAGACTTTTATCTGAGAAACTCACCACAGTTTTTTTAATTACTTGGTGTTCTTGTTTTCTTTGTGCAATAAGCTTATACAATAAGACTACTTTTTTGTAAGTTGTAAACAAAATTGTCTATTATATCTTCAGTGATCTTCTCTCTCCAACCTACCTTTTCAGTCTTCCTACACACAACTCCCCTTCATAAACTGTATAATCTAAATATGTTGGCTTCATTGCTGTTCCTGACACATGACATTCCATCTCCCAGTTCAATTTCTCATCTTCATGCCTTTGCACAGGCAGCGCTTCCCTCCTGGAATCCACTCTTTATCCCTATC
The DNA here is from genome assembly GCF_011100635.1 of Trichosurus vulpecula. Classification (NCBI taxonomy): domain Eukaryota; kingdom Metazoa; phylum Chordata; class Mammalia; order Diprotodontia; family Phalangeridae; genus Trichosurus; species Trichosurus vulpecula. Next base: position 449,817,536 of record NC_050573.1, read on the forward strand.
TCTTAGAACCCTAATTTCTTTTAGAATTTAGCTTGAGTCACCTTCTACGGGTGGCCATTTCTGATTCACCCAGATTCTATCCTCCAAAATTATCTTCATTTTGTCTGGACTTATCTATGTACATATCATCTCCTCTAATAGAATATAAGATCTTTCAGGTGAAGGATATTTTGTTTTATCATTGTATACTCAGTGTCTAGAACAGTAGGTACTTAAAATGCTTGTTGATTTATTGATTAATGATATCTATCCATTTTGTTTTCAATTTTTGGCTACCACAGAAAATTCTGCTATGAGTAAAGTAACATGTGAATTACTTGGGAGAAGTAATAAATTTGATATGGTTCATTTTGTGACACCAATGGTCTCCTGTGTGTATATCCACTGATACTAAGCTGATTCCAGTATGTCTGACTTTGACCAGATGAAAGCAGATTAAACTGATTTCCTCTCTTGTGTTTTGTTCTGTAATTTGAATGCTGGATTTTGTTCTATTCAAGCATTCCATCTTTCTTTTTTTGTTATATTTGTAATTCCATAGTTTTAAAGAATGGATATCACTCCAAGGAAACATGTAAAAGGTGTAATTCTTAAAGAGCACACTTCAATGACTGTTAGAAATAGTGTAGCTACTGGTAGTGTGGGGAAGTCAAGCATTTCAAGGATCATTCAAGACACTCAAAGCTCCAAGCAAAGGTCAGTTAAAATGGAAAAACACCAAGAAATGATGAAATATTATTGTAAGATAGCATAAATAATTCTCAGAAAACAAGGAAAGACCTTCAGAGAGACCTGGTAGGTCATAAGGCTGTTATTGATTCCTCTATGATGTAGTGTAGGTATTTTGAAATGGAAGGAACAAGAAGAAGAGCAGGTTAAAAAAACAAAAACAAACCCAGATACTAACTTTTGCTATGAAGAAAAATGTGCATGTAACAGGCAAGACAGTACAAATACTTGTGAACTGAAGACTGCAGAAAGGTAATTTTTACTGATTGAACTCACTTTTGTATTAAAGTCTATAGCAAAACCTTCACCAAAAAGACTTTAAGGTGAGTTTATAAGATCTGAGCATCTTCATCAGATTGTAAAGCAAAAAATGAAAAGATATTTTGCAAATATTTTACTTCCAATGGGTCAGAAAAGTTCATTAAAAACTCTGATAAATATATTGGTATACCAAGAAGCAGGAATATGTCAAAATTACAGAAATTTTCAAATGTAGGTAGAATACTGCAACATAATCTTATACTATGTCACATGTCACAAAATTAAAAAAAATTACTCAAGAGATAAACAAATATTTCAATGACCTAGGAATTTACCTGATTTAAATGCAATTAAAAACTTCTGGCCTATATTCGAGATCAGCTTTGGAATAATCATTAAAGATATACTTAGGGGCAGCTAGGTGGTACAGTAAGTAGAGCACTGGCCCTGGAGTCAGGAGGACCTGAGTTCAAATCTGGCCTCAGACACTTGACACACTTACTAGCTGTGTGACCTTGGGCAAGTCACTTAACCCCAATTGCCCTACCTTCCCCCTTCCAAAAAAGGTATAATTTAATATCCAAGGTGATAAAAGCATAGTTTTCAAAAGGATAAACAAGTATTTTTAAATGCCTACTATGTGCTAAGCACTGTGCTAAGTGCTTTACAAATATTATCTCATTTGATTATTTGATTGCATGATTAAAAACTATATATTAAAAACCTTAAGAACTCAATGCCAAAATCTGGTAAAACTTGCAAAATTCCTGTAAAATTTTGTAATTCTACAAATCTCATAAAGAAAGGGTCACATCAAAAGAAGACATATTGAATATTAACAGTCTTTTAGAGATACAAAAATTTATTTTATTGTCTAACTTAATAGATTTAATTATTTTACTTTGTCAGCATTCACACAATTGTATCTTACGTTATCATATCTTTCTTTCTGTCTTTGACCTCCTCTGAGTATATGCTTAGCAGTGGGTCAAAGGATATAGACATTTTAGCCACTTTTCCCCCCATATGATTACGAATTATTTTCCTGAACGCTTGGACAATTTATAGCTCCACCAACCAGTATTATCAGATTTTTTCAACGTTGTGATCACATTTGTAGAATTTTTTTTCTCTCCTGCCTCTTTTCTTCTAAACAAAATATTTGTTGTAAAGAATGGCTTTCCAGGAGGGGTAAGGAGAAGAATAAGGGAGTAATATAAACAATGTAAAATAAAAGAACAGTAAAATGTTTTTTTAAAGAATCACTTTAATGTATGATAAAAGAAAGGAAAAGCTTTCATAGTTGATACTCCACAGCAAATCATAGCATTATGGCTTCAAAATTAAATGAAAACCGAAGAGAACACAAGTTACAGAGTATATAGAAAATACAATGCCTATTTGTTGACTAGCATTTGATTTGGTAGATGAGAAAGTTGCCTTACAGACTGCAACCTGTCTCCTCCCATGTAAACAATTTCAAAGAAGGTTCCTTGGGAGAGCAAATAATAGAGATAACTTTGTTAGACATCCTTCTGGTTATGAATATTCCCCTCATTTTACTTATGAGGAAATTAAGCCTTTGAAAGGTGAGGTGACTTGCTCCAGGCCAAGCAGGCCAGGATTTGAACACAGGTTTCCTAATTTCAGGTCTAGTCAGAGGTATATTTAACAATCAGCTTTCTATGAAAGTATGCACACATAACACACTTTTAAGTTTTGATTGGCATTATTAAGATTTTTCTCTGCCATTATCTTAAATTTAGACAATCAATAAGACAGTGGTTTATAACACTTGCCAGTTTCTGAGGTATAAATGCTCACCATTAAAAATTTAACGATTGGCTTACGTGAGCTAATAGAGCTGGCTCCAGCACAACCCTAGGTGGCCTTGCCACTAAACAATATTGCCATCTGCAACTCTGTATTTAATTCCGAGCTTCCTTCCTCTAGGATAAAAGAATAAAGTTTTGTATTTTTATCCTTGTCGTCTAGCACAATGCCTTGTACAGAGTAACTGATCAGTCACTTGGTCAACAAGCATCTGTTATCCTCATCTCCACCTTCCAGCTTCCCTAGCTTCCTTCATGACTTAACTAAATTCCTACCTTCTGCAAGAAGCCTTTGTGCAATTCTCTTTAATCTTAGTGTCTTCTCTCTAATTTTCCCTTTTTCTACCTTGTTTCTACATACTTTTAAAATTTTAAAAAATTTTTTTATTTCCTTTATTTTTAACCTATGGAATAAAACAAGCATTTCTATAACATAGTATAATAATAAAAGATGACATTAGATTATGAACTCCTTGAGAGCAGAGATCTGTCTTTTACATTCCTTCATATTTCCAGGGCTTAGCAGCAACAACAGCTTAACATAATGCCTGGCACACTGTAGACACTTGTAAATGTTAGTTGGCTAATTAACTGGCTAGATCCAAGATGTTTTTTGGGAAGATGGCTTTAACAAATAGGAGGAAAATGCTTGTTTTGTGTCATGACCTGAGACTTAAAGGAAATGAGGGAATCTAAAATGTCTAAGTGAGAAGGGAGTGGACATTTCGGGCACAGGGGCCTGCCAGTGCAACGGATGGGAAATTAAGTGCTGCATATGAAGAATAGTAAGAAGTCCAGCTTAACTATATCAAAGAATTTATGAAGAATTATGAAGGGGAATTATGTGTAATCAGACTGCAAAGTTAGGGAAGTCAAGTTCTAGAAAACTGAAGAATAGATGGTAAGGTAATTGATATAATGAGTAGAGATGACCTTTCCTAAAAGTTTGATGGTAAAAGGGAAGAAAAAGCTAGAATGTGAGCTTGAGTGCATTTTGTTGGTCCAATCTATGATTTTATTCGTTCATTCATTTATTCATTTATGATTTTATTTATTCAGTGTTTGTTCATTCATTCATGCATTTGTTTGTTCATTTATTAATTTACCTGCCAGTGTCGGGAGCTCTTGGCTTCTAGTATTTCTCTTTCTATCCCTGAAGATCAGCAGCTATGTGTTCTCTACTCTTTTTTTTTTGATATTGTACCTTTATTAATTTGTTTCCTTTTTTTAAAAAAAAATTAGATTTTTTTAATTGTTTGTTTATAACACTCAGGTTCCACAAGTTTTTGAGTTCCAAATTTTCTTCCCCTCCCTCTCCTCCCCCCTCCCCACCAAGACAGAGTGAAATCCAATATATCTTCTACATATACCTTCACATTAAACTTATTTACACAACAGTCAAGTTGTAAAGAAGAATTATAACCAATGGAATGAATCATGAGAAAGAAGAAACAAAACCAAAAAAAAAGAGGAAAAAAAAGAGAGAGCAAATAGTTTGCCTCAATCTGCATTCAGGCTTCATAGTTCTTTCTCTGGATGTGGACAGCTCTTTCCATTATGAGTCCTTTGGAGCTGTCTTTGAACCTTGTATTGCTGAGAAGAGCCAAGTCTATCAAAGTTAGTCATTACAGAAGCAATATCTCTGTGGTTGTGTACAATGTTGTCCTGGTTCTGCTTCCCTCACTCAGCATCATATCATGTAGGTCTTTCCAAGTTATTATGAAGTCTGTATGTTTCCTATTTCTTATAGCACAATAGTATTCCATTACATTCATATACCACATCGTGTTTAGCTATTCCCCAATTGAAGGGCATCCCCTTGGTTTCTAATTCTTTGCTACCACAAATGAAGCTGCTATAAATATTTTTGTACATACAGATCCTTTCCTCACTTGTGTGATCTCTTTGGTATACAGTCCTAGAAGTGGTATTGCTGGGTCAAAGAGTATGCACATTTTCATAGCCCTTTAGGCATAGTTCCAAATTGCTCTCCAGAATGGCTGAATCCATTCACAGCTCCACCAACAATGTAACAATGTTCCAATTTTCTCATATCCTCTCCAGCATTTAGGTAGATGCTACTTATGATTTTAAGGAAGACTCCATTTATCCCTATGCTTTCTAGTGTTTTTAATAGGAACGGATGCTGTATTTTGTCAAAAGCTTTTTCTGCATCTATTGAGATAATCATATGGTTTCTGCTAGTTTTGTTGTTGGTATGATCAATTATGCTGATAGTTTTCCTGATATTGAACCAGCCTTGCATTCCTACCTGGTCAAAGTGTATTATTCTCATGATAAGTTGCTGCAATCTTTTTGCTAATGTTTTATTTAAAATTGTTGCATCAATATTCATTAGGGAAATTGGTCTATAATTTTCTTTCTCTGTTTTGCCTCTTCCTGGTTTAGGTATTAGTACCATATTTGTGTCATAAAAAGAATTTGGTGGGATACCTTCTTCACCTATTTTCCCAAATAGTCTATAAAGTATGGGAGTTAATTGTTCTTTAAATGTTTTATGTTCTCTACTCTTAAGAGAGTTGTCTGTGGCCACTGAGTGGTCAAATAGCCAGGGAGTATTAAAGGTAAGACTTGAACCCAGGACTCCCTCACTATCCATTCCTCCATACTACTTTTCTTGATTGGGGAGAGAGCAGAGTTAAACCTTCAAAAAAGTTTTTTTTTATTATTAATTTTAAATAGGAAAGAACTGAGCATGTTTGTAAGCTGAGGTGAAGGAGTGAGTAGAGAAAAATTTATCTTCTTGGGGAGAAAAGCCAGTCTTTATGGGAGATCAGTTTGATTCTCTCCTTATCCCATGGCATATGTATACCCTTGATGTTGCTTAGAGGATAAAGATCTACTCTCAGTTTATTAATTTATCATTGCACTTTGCTCATTACAATCTAGAAAACTATTCTGTTTCTTTGAGTTTTTGTGGGTGAATGGGAGTTTGCTATGGATAAAATGACTGCTAACCTAAAGATCTTTAGGAAGTGATCATAAATCACTCTCCATGTTGTTAAAAAATCAGACATGGAACTGCAGAAGAACTCATAGGTGAGATTTTAGGTTTAGTAATTGCACTTGGATTTACAAAGATTTCACCTCAATTGAGATCTCATAATGCTGAATATGAAAAAATGAAGGGTCAGACCAACATCACAGAGGTAATCAGTAAGTAGTGTCTTTTTTATCCCTTTTTGACCAGGCACACAGTTCCATTCATTACCCATAGCTGGTGGAGCAAATATAGTGCTGGGACTAGAATCAGGAAGCCCTTAGTTCAAATCCTGTTTCAGACACTATATAACCCTGGCCAAGTGAATTAACATCTCTGAGCCTCAGTCTTCTCATTTACAAACTGGTGATAATAACAGCACTCAACTCAGTGGACTTTTTTGAGGATCAAATGATATTTTCTATATATAAAATGTATGCATATATATATGTATATATATATATGTATACATATACATACACACATACACATATACACTTATGTCTGTAGTGCTTTATGAGCCTGAAAGTGTGTATATATGTATATAATGTATTATATAAACACACACACACACATATATACATATAAATACGCACACTTATACATGTCTGTAGTACTTTGTGAACCTGAAAGTATATATATAATATATAATGTATTATATAAGCACACACACATATATATGCATATACCTACATAAACATATGCACATAAATAAACATACATACATAAACATAGACATACATATGTTATGTATACATAAATACATATACATGTGTCTGTAGTGCTTTGTGAACTTGAAAACACTATAGAAATGTTAGGTATTAGTGTTATTATAGTTTTGGAAAATTAAGATCTATAGAAGGGTGGGGTCACTGGCTCTGCTCATGTAGCTTCAAAATTCAAAGCCCCTAACTTTTAAATATTGAATACTTCTTTGAATTGGTTCCTAAAACTTTGTGCACCAAGCCACAGGACTTCCTTTGGATTTGTTTCTTGTCCTATATTTCATTTTCATGTGGACACCTTTTTAATTTGATATCTATAATAATATAAATTGCTTCCAACATAAAGCAGGAGTCTAAGTACTTAATTTATAACCACATCTTCCCTTTCCCACCTCCCAACTAAAATGAAAAGGTTTTCTGGAGCAAAAGTTTCATTTCATCTGGTTCTTTATTGTTGTTCAAAGACTTAGCCAAAGCAATTCTAACCAGACTCTCCAAAAATAACCAACAAAAGGACTTCATAAATCTCTTGTCATCAAAAGAAGAACTGATTCCATTTAAGATAGCTATACAAAGAAAACTATCTTTATACCAAAATGTTCATAACAATCCTTTTAGTGGCAGTAAAGACCTGGAAACAATGTGGGGTTCCACTCACTGAGGGAATGGCTGAACAAACTGGAGTATTCATATGATTCCTTTCAAGCAATAAAAAATTTTGAAATGGGCAACAGATATGACATTGACACCAGTTATAATAATTTTAGACAAAATGCAAACCAATGTAAGTCATTTGTCATAAGAATTGGCCCCCCAAAAAAACCACTGAAAGCAATTTGGTTGGCTTAAAATACCAGTGCCTAATTATTTTTTGCCATCTATCCAGTAAAGGCTAAGTGGATGAAGAGTATCTTTTATCCATAAAAGAACATGCACTGAGCTGGACAGTCTATGAAGTTGTTTATCAGTATGTATAAATAGGACAGACAGTAGAGATGGACAAAGAATTTGGCCCAGAGTTAAAGAAGAGAGAACAAAAACAGACTGGCTCACCTTTGGGAAATTGCAAAGCTCCTTTAATGACCTCCAAACTCCCACAGAAACAAAGGTCCATCTTTTTTGTTATCAACATTTTTGCTAGTATAAGTCTAGTCAGCAAGAAGCAGAATGCAATAATCCACAAAGAATTAAAAATTTGAACCATACAGAGGTCTGTGGAGGGGTGCATGGAGAGAATGAACAAGTTACAACATACAACCAACAAGGAACTTCACAGACCAACACAAATAAAAGATCTTATCAAGGAAATGTGGAGAAGATAGTCTATTTGCATAATGAAAGGAAGAGAAGATATGTGGACAGTCAGAGTGCTTTATTATTATTACCTTCACAATACTGGGAGAAAGTGAAAAAGGCCAAGCATGTTGGGTAAGTACCATCTGGAGAATTTATGGGAAGACATGGATAAGAATTACACAGGATGGACTGGCATAGTTGTGATATGCATTATTGGAAGGAATTTCCAAATTAATGAGAACATAAATCTATTTGGGGAAGAAATGATGAATATGAAGCATTCAAAGAATCACTGGAAGATTTGTGTGAACTGATGTAGAACAAAATAAGCAGAACCAAGAGAATAACATCCACAGTCATTTCAAAACTGTACCTGAAAAGATCACTGAAAGAAAATCAAGCAGAATGATTGAAACACCAGAGAAGTTCCTCAAAATAGATAATAAATATAAATCTTTCTCAAAGAAGAGAAATGAGGACCACTAAGACAGGGTATTGTTCACATAATTGTCTATGGTCACTGTATCAAATGTTTTCACTTAATTGTTTTTCTTTGTCACGAGAGGATGCAATCTGTAGGGGTTGAAGTGAATGTAATGTAAATACAAAAGACATTACTAAGATGTATTAAAAGTTAAATATAAGAAAGCCATGCCTACTAGCGTTGTAGCTATCCAAAGTCTCTTTTCTGAAAATTACTTCCACAGTTCATTGGCCTTAGCACATTGAAGCATTCAGTGTAGAGCACAAAACCTGTAATATGAAAAATACTGGCCTAGAATATTGAAGCAATTATCTGCTCATTGAAACCTAAGTAAACTCTCCCCCAAGATAGCAAACCAATTTTATCAAAGAGTTTTTTTTCTCACTTAAATTCTTTTTACTTCAATTAATGTGTGTAGAACCCAGAGACTTGGGTATGAGCCCTGCTCCTGACACTGACTGTGTGCCCATGGACAAGTTACATCACTTTACACTGGTTGAGTCACTTGACCCTATTTGCCTCCATTTTCTCATCTGTAAAATGAGCTGGAGAAGGAAATGGCAAATCACTCTAGTATTTTTGCCAAGAAAATCCCAAAAAGGGTCACAAAGAATTGGACTTTACTGAAATGATCTGACATGATTGTGAAGAAGAACAATTGGTATGTATCTATACATATATGAATGCATGAATGGATGAGTGAATTAATGATTTATTAAGAGCTTTCTGTGTGCAAAGCACTGTGCTAAATCCTAGGAATACAAATAGAATAGTAAGTAAGTCCATGCTCACAAGGAGCTAACATTCTAATGGGGAGATAATGCATTTGGAATGTTTCAGCTCCAATTTGGATGGAAAATTCCCATGGTCCTCAGGGTACAATGTCAAAGATGTTAATGCTTCTTTAATATCATTTCCACTGACAAAATCATAAATTTCTAATGCTTATTTGATAGTGTCAAGTACTTTAATGAAAAGACTCTTCCTTTCTGGGTCTTCAGTAGCTATGAATGGAGCATCTGCAGGAGTAGTCTCCAGGCTGCATCTTGTGGTGTTGATGTGTTTAAAGATCTTCCCAGCCCATTCAATAGGGCCTTTACTTACACCCTTTACTTACTAGGTATGAAGCCCCAGGCCCACACCCTTTCACTAACTAGGTCACCAGAGGTGTGAAGCCCTCGGGGCCCTAAGGGGAGGTGCTAAGACTAGAGCCAGTTGTATGTGCACTGAGTTTTTGCCAATCAGATGTGCATGAATTCAGCCAATCAGAGACCTGAGTTCTAGCCAATCAGATGCCAGCTAGAACTGTGTATGAAGACAGCCCAGAGTGTGAGAGAAGCAGAATTGAGAAGCAGACATCAAGAAGACATTGAGGCAGCAGACATCAAGAGGGCATTGAAGGGCAGACATTGAGAGAGGCAACTTTGAGAGAGACTGCAGACCGGAGAGTGCAGACAAGAGATTTGTAGAGGTCAAAGAACTGAGAATCAACAGCATTGAGAGACTGGAGAACTGAGAATCCAGAGAATCCAGGAGACTGCAAGGACTCTGAGAACTGCAAGGGCTTTCAGAACTTGGGGAAAGGACACAGGCAAGCTTACAGTTAGGATTTGTGAGTGATTGTTTATGGGAAGGCCCTAGCAGGGAGGAATGCTACAGGATGACTTGGTTTCTTGCTATAATACTGTGTTGTAATTTCCTTGTTGCTACATTGAGGTGGGCTTACCAGTTTTGGAATATAATTACTGTTATATCAAATTGGAGTTATTGGTTTTGGGATTAGATACTCTGGTGTCTAAATAAATGTTATACTTCCTCTGCCTTCTACCTAGAGAATTTTTCATACTTTGTGATTCCGAAAGATACAGGCATGTTCATGGTCATCCTCGAAGTCGTGAATCTTGCCTTACTGATACACATCTCCACAGAGGGTGCTTTCCAGAAGTATGGCTGGAGCCACTGGGCTGGGTTTATGGGTTCAGGGTCCTGGGATGTTTCCATCAGTGTCTGAGGGGAGAAAGTGGTCAAAGAGGACCTGATGCTTTGACTTGCCTGGCATATGCTGCTTTCTATCTCTCCCTTAGGAGGCCTTGTGGATTCAGCTAGACTGGTTTACCTTCCCAGTGTTGCCAGTTGGCTGATGGTTGGTTGGGATGACTGGCACCTTCTCCACAGTATTTTCTTCCTTGCATGATGGCTATGAGGGCTGCATTAGAAGTAAGACAAACGGTCTTGGGATGTTGCCACTCCCTGGGCTCCTATGTCTCTTTGCATGCTCATGGCAGCTTGTCAGCAGTGGTTGCTGGTAGTGATGAGGAAGGTGGACAATGATGATTTCTCCCCTCAGTAATGGCTATGGGGGCTGGGACAAAAGCAAGTCATGTGGTTTGTGGGTACTGCTCTTCACAGGATTCTTGGGCTCAGATTCCTAGGCTGTCTCCATCAGGGTATATCTGTCTATCTGTCTGTTGGCCTGCATGTACACATATGTAAATTACTTTGTAAACCATAAGGTGTTATAAAATTTCAGCTATTATTATTAATTATTATTATTCTCATCAGAGTAAATTTAATGCTTTAGCTAAAAGCCATCTCCAGAAAATTAATACAAAATTTCAAGGAACGCCCTTTGTAGCATGGATACATCTTTTTTGTTTTTGCTTTTGTTTTTGTTTTTGTTTTTGTTTTCTTTTTGTAGCCATGGTCTTTTCTAAACTCCTGAAATTCTAAGAGGAAATGTAGTGCCATGGAAAGAATGTTGAATGTGGAGACAAGGGGGCTAAGCTTAAATTCTGGCCCTGTCACTTACTACTCAGGTGACGCTGGCAAAATCATTTAACTCTTTTGGGATTTGATTTCCTCAAAGGTAAAATGAGGAGATTGGACTAGGTGACCTCTAAGGTCCATTCCCAATCCCAAACTATGAATCCATAACACACGAACATGAGGGACTCTCAGTGATATAATGCAACAAATAAAAAGGCAATCAAGTACGTTTTTGTTTATTCTGATCACATCACTAAAAAATTTTAATCCTAGTGAGAAAATATGCATATACTCTACTTCATTAGCTGTATCTTTCTGAAAGGGGATGACAAGGACTTGAAAATGGTTCTTCATTTAGGGGCAGCTAAGTGGTGCACTTGATAGAGCACAGGACCTGGAATCAGGAAGATGTGAGCTCAAATCTGGCCTCAGACATGTACTATCTGTGTAATCCTGGGCAAGTCACTTAATCCTGTTAGCCTCAATTCCCCATCTATAAAATGGGGACACACTGGAGAAGGAAGTGGCAAATTAGTATCTTCACCAAGAAAACCCCATGGGCAACATCCATGGGGTCGTGCAGAGTCGGGTATGACTGAACAATAACAATAACCTCTAATCCTCACCCTGATCTTTAATCAAGAATTTGATGGCCTCTAAGGTTCCTTCCAACTCTAAATCTATAATCCTATGAGTTAACCTCCTATAGAATCAACCTGTCATTTTTCATGTACTGACTTAGTACCATTCCTATTTAATGGAGCAAGGAAGTACCTTTTCATCTTCTCTGATGCCTTTTCTAGAAGGGAGTAAGTCTTGTCACTGACCCAAATATCTGAGTTTGCTGACTTTGGGGACTCTTTCCATGACCAATATTGCATTTTTATTTCCAAGGGCATTGCAGCTCTCTAGGAGTTCTCCTTTAGATATGGCTTCACTTTTGACATTCTTCTAATGCATTTCCTTTGATTCTGAAAGCTACTCCCCATGTCTCAAAACTCGGTTTTCTTATTTCCAAAAAAAGCAGGTGGGATGGAGTAAAAGGGGGAAGAGAATCAAAGTTGTTGCTAAGTCACAAAGAGAAAACAGACCAGCAACAAACTTATGGGTGTATATACCCATCAAATCCATTTGTTGAATGTGTGTGCAGTGCTGAAAAGAATGACAGATATGGACAAACAACAGACGGCTCTACCAGATCCCTCAAAACCTCCCTAGGGCTGGAAGGGACCCCTTAAATTGCCCCCATCCCTTGTCCCTCCTGCTTCCTCTGATGTGTTCCTGGCTTACATATGTTTCTGGTTAGCCTGGCTTTCTTATGTCTAGTAAAGCAGACTGCAAGTCCCAAGTTCTATAGAGTGATTGGCTCTCTCTCAAGCCGTTGGAGTTTAAACCGACAAGCCAATATCCTTGAGAAGAGGCCAAAGATAATTTCATTTTGTTTCAAAAACAAAAACATTTTAAAAGATATTTAAAAATAACTTCCAAGTATCAGAGACCAATGTAAAAGTTAAAGAACTTAAGATTAAATTTTGACTTTTGGGAGCCTTGCCCAGATCAATGGGATGGAGAAAATTCGGTTTCGTTTGAAGGTTAGGATTAAATGCATAGTTGCATCAGCCTCATATACAAAAGAACTTATGATGCTAAGATTGTGGGGTAGGATCAACACTTCTCTTGAAAGTTATGTTAAATCATATTTTTACTCTAAAAAGGTGTGGTCTGGGAATCACAATCTGATACGTAGTGTAGTTACGTGATAACAAATAATGTCTTAATGAGGCTCATATTTTGTCCTGAGAGGGGTTTTGGTATAGGGATCTTAAAGTCTCCTCTGTATGTTCAATTTTTTAGCTATCTCATTTCTGGTTCCTCCCTCTGGCTTCTATGAGATAAGGAGATAAATTGCTACCCTCCAAGCTTCACCAGGGCTTTCTGAAAAGCTTTGTCTCAGATGAGAAAAAAAAAACACCAATTCAATGCAATTGCCCCCCTTTTTCAGCTATTAACTGCAAACTCCAATGTGGTCTGTTATTCTTTTATAGATGCAAGTAAGGGCACTTAGGTGGTGTCGTGGATAGAGTGCTGGGCTTGGAGATAGGAAGACTCATCTTCCTGAGTTCATATCTGGCCTCAGACACTTACTAGCTGTGTGACCCTGGGCAAGTCACTTAACCATGATTGCCTCAGTTTCCTCAACTATAAAATGAGGTGGAGAAGGAAATGGCAAACCACTCTATCATCGTTGCCAAAAAAACCCCAAATGGGGTCATATACAACCAGGCATGACTCAACAACAACATTTATGATTGCTTCAAAATAAAAAGGGGGCAATAGCTAGGTGGCACAGTAGATAGAACACTGGCCCTGGAGTCAGGAGGACCTGAGTTTTAATCTGACCTCAGACACATGTGACCCTGACCAAGTTACTTAACCCCTATTGCCTCAACAGCAACAACACAAACTTAAGTAAAAAATGTTGAGAATAGAGATACTTTCCTTCTCTAGCAAATCATTCTGCATCAGAGGGCAGTAAGGCACAGTGCATTGGGTTTGGCATAAGAAGATGTGGGTTTGAGTCCTATCTCTTCTGTTTGCTGTTTGTGTTTCCTTGGGCAAACATCTCTGGGACTTAATTTCCTCATCTGTAAAGTGAAAGGGGTTGGTCAGATGACTCCAGCTCTAGATCTAGGATGGTATACATGTTAATTATGTACAAGAAGCCTCACACTCCCTCTGGAATCCATCTGGACACTTCTCTTTTAGTTTAGCAACTCTCCAATACATACTTTCCAAGGGGTTAACTGAGAAGAGAGGGAAGATAGGACATGGAAACAGGAACAGCAGTAAGAGACTGACAAGCCCATTTTCTAACTTTGCCTTCACAATGTCCCCTTGAATGATACCACTGTCTCTTAATCCTATGCCTGTTTAATATCTCTGTGGGCATAATTCCAGATTGCTCTCCAAGATGGTTGGACCAGTTCACAATTCCAATAACAATGAATGTATTCCAAATTTTTCACATCCCCTCTGACATTTGTCATTTTCCCCTTTGATCAACTTTAGCCAATCTCATACAAGTAAAATGATGTCTCAAGATTTTTAATTTTATTTCCCTAATCAATGATGTTTTAGAGGATTTTTTGATATGACTATATATTATTTTGATTTCTTTGTTGGAAAACTGAAAAAAAATAGATCAGGGTTGGCTTTCATAGTTTCTATGCCTAAAATTAGAAGGGATCTTTAAAATCATCTACTTTAGCACCTTTATTTTACATATAAGGAAACAGAGGCCCAGGTAACTCATATCCTTGTCTGATCTCATCTGAAGCATTGAGTTCAGCTCTGGGTTCCAGAGTTTAAGGACACTGATATACTAGAGAATGTCTAGAGGAGGGCAACAAGAATATGGGTTATAACTAACACATAAGTGTTGGTTGAACAAATTGAACATGTTTGGCATGGAAGCCTAGAGAAGAAAAGACTCAAGGGGTACATAATAATTATCTCCAAATATCTGAAGAGCCATCATGAGAAGATATTAGATCTGTTCTCTTTGGACCCAGAGAGCAGAACCAGGAACAACTGATGGATGTTGCAAAGGAGCCAAATTAGGATTAACGTCAATAAAAACTTCCTGACTATTAGAACTGCCCCAAAGTGTCATGGGTGGAGGTGGAGGCTTCTCCCCTTTTGGAAGTATTCAAGCAGAGGCTGGGAGAGAACTTACAAGTCCTTACAAGGGGGAATTTCTCTAGTGTACAGGTTGAACTAGATGACTATGGAAGTCTCTTCCTACTTTCAAATTCTCTAATTTTGTTATAATAAATATACGCTATTTGGCTTTATCAAATTTTAACTAATATTGATTCAGCACCAGAGAGAGCTAGCAAAATGGGCTAACATTCAAGAATGGAACCAAAAGACCTTAAATGAATAACATCCATGTGAACTCAACCAACAAATATGCTAACAAAGAAATATCAAACAAATGGTTGACTTAGGAAGAATTATTTAGGGAAGTGGAGGGGTTCATGATAGTGATACATAGCAACTTCAGAAGTTTATTCTTAAGGAGCCCAGATTTATTGACAAAATTTAACAAAAGATTTCATAAGGAAATTGTAGAAATGGTGCAACTGATCACTTTAGACTGCAAAACACTTAGTGAATACAATTAAATAGTCAGGATTATACATTAGGTACTCAATATTTTTAAACTAATAGACTAAAAATTAACATACTGCAAAAACAAACCCTATAATATCTATGGGAATCCAATGAATAAACTGTACTGGAACAAGAGTATTATCTCAACTATAATACCACACATAATCACCATTGACCTACAAAATTTAAGAAGAACATTTTAATAGCTGTTGCCATATGGAATACTCATAATCTTCAAGCTACCCAAAATGGAAAGCTCTCAAAATATAGAGGCCTAGCCAAAGAAATTAAACTTATGTAGGAGCAAGATGGAATATATCCTATTCCCATCATCCTATCTACTTTTGGAGTTGCCCTGAAGATACTTTCAGTGAGTCTATAGGAAATAAAGTTATATCTCATTAATCTTATCCAATTAGAAAAAAAAATATTTTAATTTTAAAATCAATAAATTTTATTTTAAAGTTATTTTGAAATAAATTATTTTATTCTCCCGCACAATGACTTCCTGAATACTAAACATAAAGGGACAGTAGAAGGATAGGGACTTGTTGCTTAATCATTTCTCTCTAAATTCCAGCGAACATAAAGATGGGAAGAATGAAATCAACAAACAATAAATCTGTAAGCATTAATTAAATGTCTACTGTGTTCCAGGCATTGTGCTAGGCCCTAGGGATACAAAGACAAAGACAAAATAGTCCTATCCTTGAGGAGTTTACATTCTGCTGGCGGAGACAACACACACACACACACACACACACACACACACACACACACACCTATATTAATAACGGTTAATATTCATGTAACAATTTAAGGTTTTCGAAGTCATATATTATTTTGTTAGATCCTCACAGGTACTATAAAGTTATGGAGACTCAGATGATTTAGTAAAAAACATAGGAAACAATAGGTATGCTATAAGATAGCATACCATTAAGCAAATGATATGCATTTTATGACTTTAGAGGAGAGGGCACTCATTGGGGGCTGACGGAGTTAAAGAAGGCTTCACGAAATATGGAGCAATCTAAGTCAATGAAATCATTAAATTCTCTAAGATTTTACTTTTGAGATCACTCTATAGTTTAAACCCTATTGTTATTGTTCTTTTTTCAGTCATTTTTCAGTTATGTCCAACTCTTTGTGACAGTGATTTGGTTGCTGGGGAAAGTAGAGTAAAAACTATAAGCCTCATTTGCTCTACTCAGTTCCTTTTAGTTTTATTCCCAACATTGTTTGAACGGACTTGACCTATTGGCTAGGAATCTGATGAAGGTGGAAATGAATTTCATCTGCATAGCACCAACCATGTTCTTTCAAGCTTAATCCTGGGATAATCTGCAGACTAGAAACCAGAGATCTGCTAGGTGTTAAAAGCAATTTTCTGACCATAACTCCAATAAGAGTTTAATGAAACTAAGCAAGAGGAGAGAAGTGCAGTTTCAAAAACAAAACTGAACCAGGAGATTTCACCAAAGATTGAAGGCTGCTGTTGGATGGCCTGCTGGCTGTGGTCTAGGGGTTTGAGTCACAAAAGAGCTAGTTAACCCCTGAGACTAGATGCCAAAGGATCTGAACAAGCAGCAATGCAGCGATAGCCCAGCGGAGATCCCAGCAGACATCCTAATGACATCATCAGAAGATGTTGGTGGCGCTGTGAAGAGCCAGTGACAGATGGATATTCCACCTGGGACACCACCCTAAGACTATGAGTTAGCTGAGCTGCTTAGGTTCCATGTGTTTTCCATGTTCATATCCTCTCCACTGGTAGTGTGGTCACCTATATACTTCTGGATGTAAGAAGACAAATATCCAGTTTTTTTTTAATTTTGTTATGCTATTTAAGTAAATGTCTTTTGCTTTGAATTGTGTCTTCTAGATGACCAGCAAAAGAAATATTTTAGCTGGAGCATATGAGCTATGGTTTTGAGTGGAAGGTGACCCAGAGTGTGCCTTGATCTTGGGCTGACTACTGGGACTAATGTGGGAGAGGTGGGGAGGTCCCTAGGTATAGCCCCAGCATCAAGAGAACATCTTGATACACTTTTAAATCCCAGGTGGCAATTAATGGTATCAGTCTACCGTACAAATATTATATCTTCTCCACAGACAACTATTGTTATGCTCAACTTTAACCTATCTTCTGGGCATACAATAGTCTTCCAACAAGTGCAGATAATTTTTTAAATAGTTGTAATACTTGAAACATTTGAGGTGGTAACACCATCACAGGACCTGAGAGTGTCAGAGATGAGAGGGAGCCAGCCACTCTTTTTGAAACCAAGGCTCAGAAAAATTAAGAGACTTGTCCAGTTTCACATAAGCAATAAGCTTATATAAAAGCTGAGATCTGAACCCAGGACCTCTATTTTCAAATCTTTTTTTACCACCCACTATGCTGTCTGAATATGTCAAGAGGCTTAAGGGGAACAGGCTGGAGGATACTATTGGCATCATTTCCTCAGACCTGGGTTTCAGCTAGCTGATCAAGACATTCCCCAACACTCCAAAGAGAGCAGGGGAAGCATAAGCAGTTTATAATTTATGTACCTCTATAATAGCTTTGGGTAGAGAAGGCTCATATTCAAGTTTGGGAACAAGAGTATGGAAAAGAAGCCCAGGATATTGCTGTTATTGACATTAAGGAGCCAGACTTGGGCTTTCACTAGTATTACACAGTAGCTTGGCTCAGGGATGTTATTATATATTAGAGAAGGAGAGGCAGACATAATTCCTCATGCTCATTTCTATGTATTCTCCCCACCGAGGGGATAAGGATACCCTCTGCCTCTACCTCTGTTAGATCATTCATGTAAACAGAGACTTCCCATCCATTATACTACAAGAAGGGCCTGTTTCTATGAAGCTGCAAGATCCTGTGCTTTTCCAGATCCCTCCAAAACCTAGTCTCTTGAAAGTCATAATTCCATTAGACATTACTCAGGGCATGGGTGGAAATTGTTTGAAATGGGCCTCACTCAACAACTCTGTGTGTTGCACTTCTGTTTTTATAATGTCTGTGGCATAGGCCTTAATAAAATTCACAAGCCTAAGAACTGTGGTTGCCTGGGATTTTATTTCATTCAAAGATAAAGTGTTTGGATTGGCTACCACGAACTAGGCTACTAGCTCAGTAACTACTAGTGAAGCCAAGAATGTTGAGAAGCCATCATTGTGATGAGCTGGCATGTGGCTGACCAGCTGTTTTGAAGAAGACACACTGACAGACATGTGTCTTTTGAATTTTACAAAATAAGTGAGATGTAATAGTTATCATGAAGGTTTTAGATATCAATTACAACCCGCCCCCTTCCTTCCTTTCTAGTGCTCTATATATGGAGTATTCAGGGAGGACTAGTACCTCAGGTATGAGGGCTTGCTGAGCCCTTTTCAGGGCTGTTCATGCTCCTTTGGTGCCCACCTGCCACCCAAGTCTCACCTGCGGCTCCAAGTGGTTGTAGCATGCATGACAGCCACAATCTGGTAAAACCACCTTGGCAGATGGGCTAAACCAGGTTGAGGGTAACCAATGGGCCTCAAACCCATCAGTGAGTTAGGGGATATCTACCCCAAGCATGTGAAGATTTCCCCTGGCAGAATGGGAGGATGAGAGTAATTTGTTCCACCGGCCATGAAAGCGGATGAAGCAGGTCCTGTGAAGCTTTTAGAGTTTGGTCAGACATCGAAGGTGCCAAGATCACCCTGACTTCTGTATTGCCACTGGATTAAAATGAATCTGGAAGAGAGAGTGAGGCTGATGACTTTGTGTAACTTGGTCTCACTTAAATCCAATTCACGTGCAAGTCAAGACATCACCCTGTGATGTCATTGGTACTCTTCAAAAACAAAGGACGAACAACAATATCCTATTGCCCTCCACATATTTTGCAATTCAGCAACCTTGGTCTCCTTGGAGTTCCTCACATGGGACACTATCTTCTAACTTCCTGCTTTTCACTGGTTATCTCCCATTTCTGGAATGTACTCCCTCCTCACATCCACCTCCTGGCTTCCCTGACTTCAAGTCTCAACTAAAGTGCTACCTTTTGCAAGAAGCCTTTCTCAGTCCTTACTCTTAGTGCCTTTCTTCTAAGATTACCTCCAAGTCGTACTGTTTCCATAGTTTGTCAATAGATGTTTCCATATTGTCCTCCCCCATTAAACTGTGAAGAGGGACTTGCCTTTTTTTTGTTTTTCCAGCGTTTAGTATTGTTCTTGCCACATAACAGATGCTTGATAAGTGTAAGTTGACTGACAGTCAATCAACAAGCATTTATTAAATGTCTACTGTGTACCAGAAACCATGGTAGTGGCAATATTTTTTTTTTAAAGAGAGAGACAAATAGTTCCTGACCTCAAGGAGCTTACATTGTATTAGCGAAAATGTACGCATATATAAATCTAAGGTGTGTGTTGCCCATGTAGGTTTTCTAAGGGTTTGTTTAAATGCATCTTGCAGTGTGATATGGATAGATATGTTTGGAATCTTGCTACCCTTCTCCAAGAGAGAGTTTGATTCCGTCAAGAAGGAAGCAAGATAATGGGACCATGAGGCTGACCCCCTGCTCTCTTTAGGAAGTGATTATCAGACTAGTCCTATCTGTCTGCTCCCTTAAAGATTGCTAATCTAGTGAAAATGATTTTTAGGTTTATGTCACTTTCCTGATCTCTATCTCTTAATGAGGGAAGTGTCCCAAGATCTATATGAAAGCTTGGCTATTTTCCCATTCCATGCTAGCTAGTAGAGGAGCATCATAAACAGGCTGACGGCAAGCAGAAATCAGATAAGTTATACAAATTAAAACATACCAGACGATACACAGAATGAATGAGTTCTCCCACTGAAAGCAAGATATCTAAAATAATAAAAATAGCTAATATTTATATAGTGCCTACTATGTGCCTGGCATTATGCTAAGCACTTTTTATAAGTACTATCTCATTTGATCCTCACAACAACGCTGGGAGATGAGTGCTACTATTATCCCCATTCTACAGATCAAAAGACTGAGGTAAACAAGGTAAGTGAGGTAAACTGAGATAAGTGACTTGCCCAGGGTCACACAGTCAGTGTCTGAAGTCAGATTTGAATTCGGGTGTTCCCAACTCCAGGCTCAGCCATCTATTCACCATGTTACCTAGCTGCCACAGGATAGCCAACAGGGACTATCTGATCTCATCCAAGAAGAAATTCTCTGAAGTCACTAGTGGGGCAAGTTGGAAATAGGAACAGATTCTAGGCACTGGCTTTTCTACATGTCAGTTTCTTCCCAAAGTCTTTGTCTCTTTCTGGGGGCCTCTTCCTGAAGAGACCCTGGAGGTGTATAGATGTTCTCTTGAAGCCATATGCCAGAAGACTTTTGAAAACTCCACCCCTCATGCAGGCATGGAACATTGAATAATACCAATGAGGAGAGTCTGATGTAAATGCCCAGGCTTAATAGGTTACATAGGTTGTATACAGAAAATATATGCAAAGTCAATAAAAGGTAATTTCAGGGGATCTGCTAGCAGCTGCAGGGATCAGAAAAGGCCTCATGGTGGAACTTGAGCTGAGCTTTATGGAAGCCCAGGGACTCTAAGAGGCAGAAGTGAGCAATGGTGAGGGCATCCCAGGCATAGGGGACAGCATGGGCGAAAGCATGGAACTGGGAGATGGAATCTTATATGTAAAGAAAAACAAGAAAGCCAAATTTAGCTGTACTGTTCAGTGTGTGAATGGAGAATAAGGTATAATAAGGCTGAAAAGGTAGTATGGAGCCAGGTTGTGAAGGGTTTTAAATGGTATATAGAGGAATTTGTATTTTATCCCTCAGGTAATAGAGAACCATTGTAGTTTATTGAACAGAGGAATGACATGGTCAAATGTTTACTTGGTACTGAACCTGAGATATCACAGGTTTAGTGTGGTATGGAGGGGCTGTGAGGTGGAGGTGGTTCAACTAGGCAAATTGCTTTGCAAATACAAATGGAGTCTTTGAACAACCTTTTCCCTCCTTTTAAATATTTACTTGTATTTCCAGCATCATAATCCACTGATGGAAAAGAAAGATATTCTGTTGGAGAAACAATGGCGGACTTGTTAGTGGCCCCAAAGTCAATTTCCTGAGGGACTATCTCTTTGTTTTATTGTTTAATTCAGTTGGAGCTGGGGCTACACAGAAAATGCATTCTCAGCAGGAGCAGTCTTATTCCTTGCACATGCGAGCTGATCCCCAAGATGTGCCTTTAGGGACACAAGAAATGTATGTTGAAACCTTCATTGTTTTTCTTTCCTACATCACCCTGTCTAATCTCAGGTTATTGAAGGGGCTTCTGGTCCAATTGAGCTCCTGGGGTTGGAGATTTACCAAGCTGATTTAGGACTTTGAGATCCTGGAGTTTTTCCACAAAATAAGGATTTACAATCCATAAATATAATGATAAAAGTGTGAAGATACATTTTTTGCCCACACGAAACGTACTAAGACAAAGGCATTGTTTCGTGGGGATTTCCAGTGCTCTTCCTTCATGTGAAAAAGAAGATAGTTTTGGTTATGGGAAAGTGAATTTTAATTTTGTTTGCTTAAGAGGAGCCATTTTTGCTGCAATGGGTTTCTCCCATTTACATCCCCTCCTTTCTGTACTCCACTGAGCACACACTCACTCACACTGGTGTGCATGTGCACATACACACACACACACAGACACACACACACACAGACACACACACACACAGACACACACACACACACACACATACACACACTCATGTACCACACCGAATACAACAAATGCAAGTAATTCCCTTTGGGAAAAGTGCACAGATGCATGGAAGAATTGAAAGTTGGGGCATTCTATCAATGGAAGGTATAGAGTAAATGACCTCAAAAGCTACTTGGACATAAAGGGTATTCTTTTGTCTGGCTCAATTGGTGATCTGCTATCAATTTCATATGTTAGCAACCTATCAATGCTATTGACTCTCAGGCTGCTAACATTCTGTGTGCCCAGTATCCATTGTTCTGGCAATTAAATCTGGTTATATGGGAGAATTTGTTATAACTTTTCTTAATAGACAATGAAGATTTGGGGGTGGGGATGATCTTAGAAGACTGTTAAGGAAAGGCAATAATATGAAGACTATATCTTTTCCCTCTATGTTGGGTTTCTTAACTTGAGGTCAGTGAAGTTTATTTTTAAAAATATTTTGACAATTATAATCAATATAATTGGTTTCTGTGGAAGTCCTAAATATTTTACTTTATTCATTTAAAAGCATTATTTTGAAAAAGTACTGAGAGGATTCTGGGAAGGTGGTAGAGTAAGTCAGAAAATTCCAAGCTCTCAAGATTTTCCCCAGCAAAAGAGATTAAAATAGTGCTTCAGGACAAACATAAAGTGGCAAAAATAAATAGGAGTATGGGAAAAACAAGGGTCCTCCTGGGACAATAAGAGATTTGAAGAAAAATTCCAGGATGAGGTTTGGTCCCTGTGAAGAATAAACACCTCCAGGCTAGGCTCACTTAAACAACAAGTGGCAAACCCTGGGGTTAGCTGGGTTGGGAGACTGCCTCAGCCCCAGCCACAGGAATTTTTACACTGGGGACAGTGAGGGGAGTTGGGCATCTGAGCCCGGGAAGATGGAGAAACCTCTGCTGACAAGGATCACCAGACCCAGCTGTGCCATGGAAACATGCCTGGGGGAGAAGGAACCAGCACACAGAAGGTCAGTGCAAAAGCAGTGGGGTGGGATGCCACTGGTTGTGGTCACTTACAGGAGGCTGGAGGTCTTGGTTTAAGTTCCAGGCCAGAGGGGAGAACTGAAGGAGGATCTAAGGCCAGAGCACCAACCCTCATACCCCAAGACTAGAGGTGATTACAAAAACTAAGCTACTACAAAGAAAAAAATGCACAAGCAAAGGAGAAAGAATCCAACCATGGATAGTTACTATGAGAATAGAGAAGAGTGGGGTTCATCTTCAGAGGAGGATACTGAAGAAAAGAAACACTCTTCTACCTCAAAGAGTAATGTCCAATGGTCATCTGCCCAAAATGGATTCATAGAAGACCTTTAGAAAGACTTTAAAAATCAAATGAAAGTGAGGAAAAACTAAAAACCAAAATAAGAATAATCCAAGAAAAACAAGATTATGAAAAGAAAGCCAACCAATTAGAAAAGGAAATGCAGAATCTTAAGGAAGAAAACAACTCCTAGAAAATCAGAATGAGGCAAGAGGAAGCCAGTGAAATTATGAGAGATCAAGAAATAATAAAACAAAATATAAAGAATGAAAAAATAGAAGAGAATTTAAAACACTTCATAAGAAAAACAACTGATCTGGAGAAGAGATCAAGAAGAGAAAACATAAGAATAATCAGACTGCCTGAAAGCTATGATCAAAAAAAGAATCTTGATACAATAATACAAAAAACAATTAAAGAAAATTGTTCCGAAGCATTAGAACAAGAAGGGAAAGTAGAAATAGGAAAAAAAATCTACTGATTATTACCTGAAAGAGATCCTACAAAGAAAACCCACAGGAATATTATAGTCAAATTCTGAACCCCAAGCTCAAGGATAAAATATTATGAGCAACAACAAAAAAATTAAATATGGCAGTGCCACAGTTAGAATCACACAAGATCTAGCAGTGGCGACACTAAAAGATGGCAGGTCTTGGAACACTATATATTGAAGAGCAAAAGAACTGGAGTTCTGGCCAAAAATACCAGCAAAGCTAAGCATAATCCTGAATGAAAAAAATGGATATTTAATGAATTGTCAGACTTCAGGACTTTGCTAAAACAAACAAGCAAACAAACAAACAAAAAACCCTGAACTTAATAGAAGATTTGACATACAAGAGTCAAGAAAAATGTAAGGTACATACTAAAGTCTAATTACAAGGTACTCAAAAAGGACAGACTGTTAACCTTTTATGTATGTAAAATCTAAAATTTATGTCTAATATTGTTATCAGTAATTGGGTAGTTTGTAAGAAAGATTAGGGCAAGCCTGAGTATGACATGTCTTTAAAAAGTAAAATTGTTTAGGAACCATTAAAAAGAGTAATTATCTTATACAGATGAAGTGCAAGAGGAAGAACTGACCCAGAGGAATTAGATGGGGGAGGGAGGCTGATAGTTCTGGAAATCTACTTTCAACGGGAATGGGTTCAAGAGGGAATAATAGGTATATCTAGAAGTGTATAAAAGTCTTCTAAATTCAAAAAGAAATAAAATGCTAAGAGGATAGGTGAAGGGGAGGGGCCTAGGCTTCATCATACTGCCAAAGGGGTCTACAAGACAAAAAAATACCTTTTCTATACTAGATAGTGTAATGGATAGAGTATGGGACTTGCAATCAGGAAGACTTGAGTTTGAAATCTGCTTTAGATATTTACTACCTGCAAGTTGCAAGTTACTTAACCTCTCTGTGCATCAGTTTCCTCATCTATAAAATGTAGATAATAGCCCCTACCTCACAGAGTTGTTAGAGGGTTAAACAAAATAGCATGTGTAAAGCCCTTTGCAAACCTTGAAACTCTATATAATGCTAGCTGTGTTGAACATGCTAGAAATGCTGTTTGATTCTACCTGCTGGCCAGCTCTGTACAGGATGGTCTGTGTCAAATAATAGAATACTGTCAAATAATAACCTGTATGGGGAAACTAACTGGAATTTCTTGCCACTTAGTCCTGAAGTGAACTGATTTCCCATCTTAGAATCGGTACGGGACCTTTCTTTTTTTTAGATTAAGCAAAGGACTCTTTCCTCTCTCTATCTAAGCTTGCTTTTCTCCAAAAGTTCCAAGAGAGATGTAATCATTACTTCCCTTCCCCATTGGTCCTGCTACTTGTTTTGTTTTGGTTTTTTCATTCGCCTTCAACATCCAAAGAGTTGGGTCTGAAGCAACATGGAACAGTATGGAAGATATTTAAGCAGCACAAGGGCTAGAATACTGGAAATGAAGTCATGAAGACCTGAGTTCAAATCCAGCCTCAGATACTTGCTAATTGTGTTAACCTGGGCAAATTACTTGACCTCTCTGCCTTAGTTTCCCCATCTGCAAAATGGGGATCAAATATGATAATATTTGTATAACAATGTGCTCTGCAAGCCTTAAAGTACCATATGAATTTTAGGTATCATTATTAAGGTGGCATGTTTTGCATAAATTATATTCTGGGGCTTTTCAGGCTTGAATGTGTTTTGGTGTTCATCAACTATAGTTTGGGAAACAGACATATATGGAACTCGCTTATAAGGATCGTAAGGTGCGCTCATGATGGTATGTGGCATAAGATGTAAGAATATCACAAGATAGAGGAGGAGGAGGAGGAAAAGGAGATTCTGATATATGATTCGAGAAGGAGAGCAGGTAGGAGGGCATATCCTGTGATGATTTTCTTTCTCTTCAAACAAATTATTACTTTCAAGGAGGACAGGAGGAAGAGTTGTATGAGGCAAAATCTTTCAGGACCTTTTTTTGGTTTTAACTAACTGAACATCATACATGCACCTTTTTCAAGAAGTCACCTGAAACGTGACCCTTCAGATGTTTGATTCTAAAGATTCTCATTGCTTAAATTGCTTAAATCATCAAGCACTTAGTGTATACCAGGCCCTGTACTAATCACTGGGGATGCAAAGGAAAGTGAAAACTACATGTCTTCAAAAACTTCACAATCTAACATTTTAATTGATGCCTTTTATATTTGTACCAGTCATTTATCATCCTCTTCCAGACAGAATACTCCCTTGCAATAAAGAAGAATGATTTAACAAAAACATCTAAGATGATAATCCAATCTGAGAGTGTTTACAATCTCCTGGTAGAGCTCACTTTTCTGCTGTGAGGCTTGCTATAGCTATAGGACCCCAGGAACTTTAATTGGTTTTTCAGTTACTCAGTTATTGACATCATTGAAGTTCTCCCCATTCTACTCTACGTAATTAATCAGTTGATAGAAATTTCCCCTGTTTCTCATATTCGTCATTTCTTAATGTAAAATAATATTCAAATACATTCTTATACCTTTCCCATCGGTCTTTCCCCTCAGTGGAAACCCATTTTGTTTCTAGTTCTCTGCTAGCACAGGGTGCTGCTATGGATATTTGGATACCTTTGTTTCTTTTTGTCACTTCCTTGGAGTATATGTGTCTGCTAGTGGAGTTGTTAGGTCAAAAGGTACGGATAGTTTAGACCGTTTTAAAAAATAATTCCAAATTGAAATCCAGAATGGTTGGACCAATTTACAGCTCCACCAATAATGCATTGGTGTGACTCTCTTTCCTCAGCCCTTCCATTATTGAATGTTCCTGTCTCTTGTCATCTTTGCTGGTTTAAATGGTCAGAGGTAAAACCTGAGTGGCTTTATCCGAACTTCTTTTACTTTTCACTTTACTATTTGAACTACTTTTACTCTTACTTGTAACATGTTTTGTATGATCATTTATAGACTACAACTTTACTTTTTGAAGATTGTTCATATCCTTTGATAACATATTGAGAATTGCTAATGTTAATTCCTCATGCATTTTGGATATCTAGCTTTTATCAGTGATGTGTAGTACAAATATTTTTCTTTATAATTTCTCTGCTGAATCTGTACTTACTGTTTCTATTACTATAAAAGCTTTTTAATTTTATGTATTCAAAATTGCCCACTTTAAAAATCTTTTATAGCCTCTCTATCCTTTGTTTGGTTAAGAATTTTCCTCAGTTATAATTATAAAAGGTACGCATGTGTTTTCTTATTCTTTTCTATTTAAAAAAATAGCGTGACCTTTTACATTCAGGTCATGTGTCCAGTTTGAGCTTATTGTAGCATATGGTGTAAGATGTAAAGAAAGGTCTTGTTGAAAGCTGGAGTCTATCACTGTGATTTATTTAATGGATCAAGGATTATTTGTCCTCACATCATTACTCAGCATTTTGGTACCTAACCTTCTAGGTGACCATCAGGCCTTCACTTTGTACCATTATCTGCAGATTATGAGAATTAGCCCATTTTAGAATACCTTTTGTTGATACCTTGCTATTGCACACCTAACTTTCTCCACCATGTTACATTGCCCAACTTGTCTCAGCCATCTGCTCTGACTGCTCAGAATCAATTCTCCTTTAAGTAAATGGAGGCTTATTAACAAATGTCCTATGTGTGTATATATAATATGACCTCAATACTGTAGGCTAGTGGTTTGGGAATAGTGGGGGAGGGAACTTGATCTTAACTTTTAAAAAATTGTTATTACTGTCTTCCACTCCAAGTGGAGGATTTGCAATGAGGTATTCATACCATCCTGTTGTGGAATTGAAAGAACATAGACCTAGCACCCCAGAGACATGGTTCTAGGTCTGGATTTGCAATTGACTCAGTCTGAGACTTTGGGCCCTTAGGGGATTTCATTTCTCTAGGCCTCAGTTTTCTCACTTTTTAAACAAGGACATTAGACCAGATGATTTGTAGAGTTCCTTAGAGCTTTAATATATTGTAATTTATGGGATACTATCTTGCAAAAGGAGGAGACTTTGTTTTTATTAAAAAATCTCATCAATTTAGCAAAGATCCTTCCTTTCTCTAGTGATTCACAAAATAGCAGCTTTTTAGACATCATTTATTTTCCCAAAGGAGTACGATGGGGTTGTCTGATTGGTGGTAATGTAGATGGGCTGGCAGCTGTGAGGGTGACCATGTGTCTGCAATAGTGCCTATGTCAGTAGAACTGCTAACACATCATGTCCTAAATGAAGCTATTTTTTAAATGGAATTTTGGGCTCCTGGCCTTCTTTAGTGAATTGAATCCATTCTTAATATTCAAACGTGGAAAAGAGGCATTGCTATGATCCTGTGTTAGAAAATTTTGCTTTTTTTGTTTAAGTTCATATTGTTTCAGGCCTGCAGCAAGGCAATCTTCCTACTCCTCTCTGATTTATTCTTTATTGCCTTCCTCATAATGTCTGTTACAAAACTTCTTTTCTCTCTACAAGCTTTCCCCACATTATCACCTACCCTTGTTTTCTCAGTTGATGTCATCGTCTAGTACTTTACTAAGAAAATAGAGGCCATCCACCTTGAGTTTCCTGTTCTCTACATCCAGAAGCTCCTGCTATCACATCTCATTCTTTCTTCTTTTATTAACCACGTACTCTGACCTGGGCACTTTTCGAGGTACTGGGGATACAAAGACAAAGACAAAACATTCCTTGCCTTCAAGGGACTTATGTTCTGTTGGGAAAAAGAACCATACAATTACATACAAAGTGAGTTTGTTCATTTTTTGGAACTGGACCTTCAAAGCCATTAATATAAAGAGCTGAGAGTGAAAAACTCCTTCTACTAATGCAGACTGGCATCTGTTCTGGAACTTATAGACATAAAGGATTGCCAAAGGACAACTGAGAGGGTAGAGTACTCACCTAGTGTTAGAAAGCCAGCGTATGACTGACTCGACCCTTGAATCCAGGTCTTAACATACTCCCAGACCATCTCTTTATCCTTTTTGTCACCCTGCCTCTCAGAAAACAAGTGGATACAAGGCAAATCCAAATTAATTTGTTGAAGTTGGGGAACTAATAGTTAAAAGGAAGCTTGCTGCAAGAAAGGACTCGTGTAGGAGGTTGCACTGAAAATGAGCTTTGGAAGGACCTGGGTAGTCTGAGATGCCAGGGAGAATGGATTACATTATGGGAGTCAGCCCCTACAAAGATACAAAGGGAGGAAATATTTGTAAAACACAGCACAGTACTTGACACATAGTAGATGCTTAACAAAAACTTCTTCCTTATGATCGAACACTTCTGCCAGTGAAATAAAAGTGCTTTCCAAGTAGCTATATACAGTTTACAAGAAACCCTAACTTTGTTTCACTTATATTTAGATAATCTCCCCAAGCAATGATTTTTCTATATCAATATCACCTTTCTTTTAAATTTTGGATTCCTAGACTTCTAGAAATTTTAGTACCTTATGATTATTCAATTTTGTATCTTGCCTTTTCTTAAAATGCTCTATATTACAATAGCTAGAATTTATATAGCGCTTTAAGGCTTATAAAGCACTTGACAAATATTTTTGTAACAGGGGTGTCAAGTGTTATTATTATCCCCATTTTACAGATGAGGAAACAGAAGTACACAGAGATTAAGTGACTCGTCCAAGGTCATGCTACAAGAGTCAGAGGGTAGATTTGAATACAGATCTTCCTAACTTCAGGTCCAGTACTTTAACTAAATAAAAGTGAATAAAAATAAATTTATTTTGAGAATTCTAAAATATTATGTAAGATTATATAAGGAAGATACCCTTGGCTCTAAAAACAAAACAAGACAAAACCCCGTTTGGGAATCATTGCTTTAAATGGTTAATTTCAGTTTCTAGGATCCATTTTTTCTTCTCATTTTTAAAGGTTCTGTGAAAACAACAATGAGCAATATGAGTGATGTTATATCACTGTACTAATCTCTATTCATAAGTAAAATTTAATCTAACACATTAATGATATGCATAATAGTGTGTCTAAGGTAATTAACCATAAATAGTAAATGGGTCTCAAATGGCTGTAATTAGTATCAGAGCTGGCACTAGAAAGCTGGAAAAGATATTCAGGGATCTTGAGTGAGGGGAGGATTATTAATAATAATAAATGTAGATATATTTGAAATAGGAAGAATGCCATTGTCCAAAACAATACTTTTTATAGTATAACTCCTTATACCTCCAAATCATCAAGGCCTGGTACAAAAGATTTGCCAGCCTCATCTCCTTTCAAAGCTGTTCTTCCTTGTATTTAATTAATTTAAACCATTTGTCGAACATTTATAGTGTACAGAGCAGTAATTGTTTCATGACATAGAAAACATGCTGCACAAAGGGACTGATTTGCAAATTTGACTTAAACGAAGGGAGATAGGGAGGGGAGAAGGGCAAACATCAGAACCCAAGGCACCATTCCTCTCTGGAATTGGGGGGTGGGGTAGGATCAATACTGCATCTCTAGTATACACAATCTCTCCACTCTCTTACACACTTTTCTCCTACAACTCCAAATCAATCTCCCATACTCAGTCATGCTTCTCTCTTACATCGTGACAGGTATGTTAAATGAGGTATACTAGGGATGTAGGATTTCAATTATTCACACATCTCCTGAAAGTCTCATTCCCCTCAAAGAAGAGGATCTGATAAACTCTTCAATAACCCTTGCTGATGATTCCTTTGTTCAGAAGCTGGAGCAACAAAGAGAACTGCTCCCCTGGATTTAATTTTGAACAAAGGAAGAACTGATCAGAAAAATTAATGCAATGGGAACCTATACCCCTGAATAATCTTAGGTTTGTGAAAAATGCTCAAAACCACATATAAGTCTTTTAAAAAATAATTATTCATTTTAAAATTGAATGCAAAATGAAGAGGGAAAAAGAACATGTCCATATACATAGCAGAACATAAAGAGAGGATTCAATATAAAACCGCAAATGTCCATTTCAGACAGTTTGCTTTTTTTAAAACTATATAATAAATGCTATACATTATTTTCAAAGCTACTTGGTTTTTCTGTTTTTCCTTTTAAGTTTTCTTTTGTTCTCTTTTGTACACTTTTAATTTTTTTTCTCCTTCCCTCTTCAACCCTCCCTAGAGAAGGCTACAATTAAACATGAATACACACACATCTATCTATCTATCTATCTGTCTATCCACATACACATATGTGTGTACACACACACGTGCACATATACATTTATATAAGACTATACTATACACATTTCTATTTGTCGGTTCTTTCTCTGGAAGTATATATTATCTTCCTTCATAGGTCCAATTTTTCCCATTTTTTATAGTATCAACCAACTCATTATTTCTTATAGCACAGTAGTAGTCCACTGCAATCATATTCCACAACTTGTTTAGTCATTCCCCAATTGAAGGGCTTCTCTCATTTTAGCCAATCTGATAGGTGCAGGGGTGGGAAACCTGCTGCCTTGAGGCCACAAGCAGTTCTCTAGGTCCTCATTCAGTCAAAAGGTCACACTTGAGGACATAAGATGATATCTCAAAGTTGTTTTAATTTGTATTTCTCTAATCAATAACGACTTAGAGTATTTTTCATATGACTTTGCATAGTTTTGATTTCTTCATCAAAAAATTCTTTTGACCATTTATCAATTGGGGAATGACTCATATTCTTATAAATTACAAAATTCTTTATATATTTGAGAAACAAGACCTTCATCTGAGAGACTGTCTATAAAAAATTTCCCCCAACTTTTTGCTTACCTTCTAATATTGGTCATTCTTAATTTGATTTAATTGAAATTATCCACTTTGTACCTCACAGTGCTATCACTTGTTTGTTCATAAATCGTTCCCTATCCACAAGTCTGATAGGTAATATGCTCCATGTTCTAATTTTCTTGTAATATCTCCTTTTACATCTAGGTTGTATATCCATTTTGACCTTATTTTGGTATATGGTTCAAGATATTGATTATGTCCAATTTTTTGCCAGACTGCTTTCCAGCTTTCCCAGAAATTTTTACCAAATAATGAATTCTTATCCCCAATTCTTACATTTGTCAAACACAAAGTTATTATAATCCTTTACTACTGTGCATTGTATATTCCACTGATCTTTCTATTTCTTAGCCAGAACCAGATAGTTTTGATATTTACTACCTTATAATATAGTTTGAGGTCTGGAACTGTTAAGCCTCCTTCCTTTACATTTTTTCATTAGTTTCCTTGAAATTCTGACCTTTTGTTCTTCTAAATGAATTTTTTATTATTTTTTTCTAACTCAGTAAAATAATTTTTTAGTAATTTAATTGGGGTGGTGTTGAATAAATAGATTAATTAGTAAAATTGTCATTTAAAATTATATTGGCTTTGTCTATTCATGAACAGTGAATATCTCTCTAATTATTTAAATCTGACTTTATTTGTATAAATAGTATTTTATAATTATGTTCATGTAGTTCCTGGTGCTTTGTTGAAAGTTATACTCTCAGGTATTTTATACTTCTATGGTTATTTTACATGGTCTAAAATAATATTGAATAGTATTGGTGACAATGTAGTTTCTCTATCTCTTTTAATTAAATCTATTCTAGCTTTAACTTTGTTTGAGATCATGATTGCTACCCTTGTGTTTTTTTATATCAGCTGAAACATAATAAATTCTACTCCAGCCCTTTGTTTTAACTCTGTGCTTAGCTCTCATTTTTTATTGTATTTCTTATAATCAACATATTGTTGAATTCAGATTTTTAATCTGTTTCTGTTTTATGGGTAAATGCATCCCATTCACATTCAAAGTTATAATTACTAGTTGTATATTTCCCTCTATCCTATTTTTCCCTCACTATTCTTCTTGCCTGATTTACCCTATCCCTCCTCATACATTTAATTTACTTCTAACCTTGCCCTCCCATTCCTTAATCTACTTACACCTCTAAGAGTCCCTCATTTATCCTTTCCCCCACTTTCCTAATTCTTAATCTAAACCCTTCTAAAAGTCCCTCCCTTATCCTATCCCCTGGTCCTCTTATTTCTTTATAAATTTAGAAGACTTTTACCTTTCTACATGTATATGTTGTTCCCTCTTTAGCCTATTTCCCCTGAAGTACTGTTCCAGCACTGCCAGCCTTCCACCTCTCCTCCGTTGCTTCTTCTGTATCAGTTCTTCTTTTTACACCTCATTTGTATGAGGTAACTGCTCTTTTCTACCTCTTCCTACTCAGTTTTGTTTTTTAGAATGACTCCATCATATTTAGCTCAACTTGAGCCTTTCTTTCAAACTACCTAAGTGATGATGACAGTGTTAAGAGTACTGATAACATTTTCACATGTAAGAAGTAAAGAGTTTGACCTTATTGAGTGCCTTACAATAAGTCTTTAATGTTTACCTTGTATTTCTCTTGGATCTTATATGTCAAATTTTCCATTAAGTTCAGGACTTTTTGTCACAAATACCTGAAAGTCTCTTAGTTCATTAAATATCCATTTTCCCCCCATTCAGGATTATATTCAACTTCACTGAGTTGGTATTTCTCTTTTGCACTTTGAAATATAGTGTTCCAAGACCTATGGGTTTTTAATGTAGAAGCTGTTAGGTCTTGTGTGATCCTGATTGTAGCTCCATGGTATTAATGTTTTCCTTTATTGCTACTAATATTTTCTCCTTAATCTGAGGACTTTGAAATTTGGCTACAATATTCCTGTAAGTTTTCCTCCTGGAATCTCTTTCAGGTGATGATTTCTGGATTTTTTTTTCCTATTTCTGCTTTACCTTCTTGTTCTAGAACTTCAGGGTAATTTTCCTTAACAATTTCTTGTAACATTTTATCAAGATTCTTTTTTTTATTGTAACTTTCAGGTAGTCCAACAATTCTTAAAATGTTTCTCTTTAATCTGTTCTCTAGATCAGTTGTTTTTATAACACATTCTCTTCTATTTTGCATTCTTATGATTTTGTTTTATTATTTCTTGGTGTCTTATAACATCATTAGCTTCCCCTTGCTCAGTTCTAGTTTTCAAGGAGTTATTTTCTTCCTTAAGTTTTTAGATCTCTTTTTCAAGTTGGTTAACTTTATTTTCATAATTTTCTTGATTTTCTAGCATTGCTTTTATTTTTTCCCTAATTTTTTCTTGCTCTTTCTTATTTGATTTTTGAAGTCCTTTTATAGTTCTTCCAAGAACCCTTTTTGGGTTTGTGACTATTTGATGTTTCTCTTTGAAAAAGGAATGGCTTTTAAAACTTCACTATCTTCCTCTGAATATGAACCCAGGTATTTTCTATCCCTGTAGTAGCTGTCTATGGTTGGGCTCTTTCTCCTTTACTTACTCATTTTTATGTTGTTTTGCTTTATTCTATAGCACAGCTTGTTATTTTAATCAGGTTCTAGCCCCAAGTTGTGGGAAATGGTACTCCAAATCTCAGATTCTTCTTATTGTTTTTTTCTGAGCTCTTTCCTGGGGCCCGACCATGGGCACTGCTCTCCATCCCTGAGCCCTACGGGGATTAATGCTACATTAGAGGGTAGTTTGGGACTGACAGGTAGCAGGATATAGTGGGAAGAACAATGACCTTTGAGGACTTCTGTTCAATCTTACCTTGGACACTTACCTTGGACATATCTTTTAAAACTGCATAGCATCTTAAATCTCCTCCAAGTCCAATATCCAATCCTCAAAAATTTAATTTTCTGAGGAAACGAGTGGCTCAGATGCTAATAACTCAATTGAAAAAATCCCCCTCCTCTCCACTTCCTCACCCCTGCCAAGAAATTATGGGAGTATGATGTTTCACTCCAGCTCCTAAAGCTTCCTGAAATATTGAGGCAGCAGGGACAAAGGGTTGAACATCACATGGTTGCTGCGCATCAGCTCTCCACTGTGATGTGAATATAAATGGTACCTATTTGTGGACTAATTATTAGATTGTAAATCCTTGAGAGTAAGGCCTGTTTTTTGCCTCTTTTTGTATCCCAAGTGCTTAGCATGGTGCCTGGCACATACTTGGCACTTAATAAATATTTATTGATTGATTGACTAATATTGCATTGAGAAGGACAATACTATACTATCATTTAAAAAAAGTAACTACTGCTACTACTTCCAAAGATAAATGTCACAGACTATTTGACAGGGATTTTGGATACCTAAGAGCTTCTTAAAGTGACCATGAATTTTCCTTCTTTGTATGAAAAAAAGGAGCTTGGCAAAGTCCAATAAAATTATCTTTTTTATTTTAAATGTTTATTTCTATCTTTTACATTTCCTATGCTTCATACCACACATTACTTGTATTCCTTCCCCACCTTATCCTAGGGAGCCATACCTTATAATGAAGAAGAGAACAGAGGGAAGGGAGGTTTAATGAAAAAATAGCTGACATTAAAAACATATGATATATTTAATATTCCATAGTTCCCTTCCTGTACCTTCTCATATCCTATATCTTTTCTCTGCGGTTAGGATCAATATAATTACAACATTCAAATTTGATTGTGTTGTTGTTATTGTTC
Source organism: Trichosurus vulpecula (assembly GCF_011100635.1). Taxonomy (NCBI): domain Eukaryota; kingdom Metazoa; phylum Chordata; class Mammalia; order Diprotodontia; family Phalangeridae; genus Trichosurus; species Trichosurus vulpecula. The sequence goes on from NC_050573.1 coordinate 449,852,824, forward strand.
CTTCCATTTACATTATTGTAGTTCTATATGTTGTTTACATGGTTCTGCTTACTTCACTTTGATCACTTCATATAAATCATTCCAATATTATCTGAATTCATTGTTTGTTGTTGCTTTTTTTATAGCACAGAAATACTCCATTACATTCATGAGCCGTTGTTCATTTATCGATTCCCCAATTGATGGACATCTGCTTTATTTCTAGTTCTTTGCTAGTACAAAAATAGTTGATACAAATATTTTTATGCACATGAGTCTTTTATGATGTGGCCTACTATATGGATATGTCAATTATTTTCTGGGAACATATTCTGGCACACGATGCAATATATTGGTCTAGATTAATGCTTTGCCAAACTTCTTTCCCAAATATTTTACACATTCAGTAGTTATTTTAAATGGAATTTCACTTCTTCTTTGCCTATGTTTGCCTGTGTCTCAATATCTTATTTCTATAACTAATATTTCCAAAACTATATCGGTAATAGAGTTGACTGTTTTTTCTTGGATTTTGGCCAAGAAAGGGAGGGGGTGACAGTGTATAATGAAGGATTTATTAATAATAGAGGGGACCTGGGGCACATTTGTAGATGACAGCCAATAGATGAGAAGAGATTGGAGATTACAAAAAGAAAGAATGATTTGGGTATCAATCTACTGGAAAGAAAAGGAGAAAATGGGATCCAGAGTACTTATAGATGACTAAAAGGGTCATTTCATTATTAGAGAGGAGAGAAGGAGGAGAGACTAGTGAAAGATGTCAATAGTTTGTGAAGATAACATACAGTTGGATTGGTTAAACAAAGAGTTAAAATTGTAGGAGGTAAGTGAAACCAGAATAAACTTAATGTTCTTGGAAAGAAGACTTCTACTTGAGAGGTAGAAGAATTGGAAGTCATGGTGAGGATGATGAGCAGATTTGGGTGGAATACATCATAGGGAGTGATGGAATAAAAAGTGGTTATGACCAGATGAAGCAATTACAGTTTTCTTGATCATGGAAGTAGAACACTTGTGAATAAAAGATAGAGTATGACCATCTTTTGTGCTGAGGAGGAATAGAGGAGTGAATCATAGGATTTGAGTAAACTGAGGAAACTAGAAAGTTAGGATGTTTGAGGGAACATCAACATGTTCATTGAAGTACCCTCACCGAAAAGCAGGGGTTGAAATGGAGAGGTGTATTGTGAGCCAGGTACTGAACACCTAGGGAAAGGAGAAAAAAATTACCTGAGAGCTAAAAAACAACAGCCACCAAGATCTGGACTGAAGGAGTATCTCAAAGGAGGAGAGGTTGCTAAATGATAATGGCAAGGGGACAGTTTTCAAGTGGCAACAGGGAACAAGTATTATCCTGACTCCCCTTTCGAGATCAGTGTGTTGGGTATATGAGGGAAGATGAAACCAGTACTGGAAAGTCTGGCCAAGGATACATCTTCTGGAAGAGCCAGATCTTAGGTACTTCCCACTACACACACTTGTGTGCACATGTTAGCACACACACATGCCCACACAGAATTAATGTTCTATTGTGGTACCCCTTCTTTTCCCTTCATGGGCAAGACCTTCTCTACTCCTCCCAGTCCCTTTTCCCCATTGCTTTTTATCCTATTTGACCTTAGCCTATGTCCTTATTGAGCAACTCAAGCAGAACTCCTTTGGAGAAAGCATTGTCCAGAAGCTATCCTAAATAACACACCCATCCAGGGACTTCACTAGCATTAGGAAGTAAATAAATCAAATGACTCGTCTTGTTGGCATGTTCAATTTTTCATGGATGCCAATAGGAATGGAGAGGGTATGTGAAGCCACAAAGGTCATAGACACTTATAGCAGATACAGTTTCATTTTCAGTATGTAGAGACCATCTGCTGTTTTGGAACAAATACTCAGAACAAAGGTTGTACAAACCCAAAAAGATGAGAACTCTTCAAAGGTGTCATGAAGCCTCACATTTTTCTGTTGGAATAGAATAGAACTGTAGTAGAAAGCAGATTTCCATTTACAACCTTTGTCATTTCAAAAAAGATATTTTACCAAATCTAGAGAAGTGCAGGTCTTGGCATCTCAAATTTTTAACAGGTTTTAGGTTTCAAAAATTACTTGGAAATCATTTGTCAGTATACTGGAGAAATAAATACAAATGCTGATAGCAAGAGAATTATGTTTTGGGGCTTGTCGGATTCTTATGAAAAAATATTCAGAACATCAATCAAACCTTCATTTTGACAGCATTTCATTTGTAATCATCCTCCCTCCTCCTCCCCCCAACAAAGGTTGAATAAAGAAAACCTGGAAGATACAATAAAGGCAATAACAAATGTAGGTAAGCCTGGGAAATTTTTTTAAAAAAGCAACAATCCTGCAAACAAACTATTCAAGTGGCACTCAACAGGATTGGTGAATCTAATTCTATTGTTTATTCAGCTCAAATATATTGCTTTCCACATTTTCAAGTGAACTTCAGATGAGATTATGCTAGAGGATAGGGACTAAACCTGTAATTTAACTGGCACAGGGAACTCCCCGGAAAGGACAGCACCTTCTCTGTGTCTTCTAGTCAATGACTTGTCTGGGATCACGCCACCAATATGTGTCAGAGGTGGGATCTGAACCCAGGTCTTGCTGGCTTTAGGGTCAGATCACCATCCACCAAACCATACCACCATTCAGAGTAGATAACTTTCAGATAGATAACTTACATAAACGTTTCATGTGTTTAAAAAACATATTTCAATAGCACCTTAAGTTTTACAAAGTATCTTTCTTATAACAATCCCAGGAGGTAAATACTACAAATATTATTGCCCCATTTTATGGATGTGGAGACTTGAGACTCAGAGAGGTGATGGACCTTAACTACCTTATAGTGGTGAGAGCCTAGTTCAGCCCTTCTGTGACAAAGGGGCCCTATGCCCTGCTCTCCCAACATGAAAAGAGTCATCAGTTCCTTCTACCTGGAAGCCCTTCACTCCAGTGAAACACTGTTCTTCATTTCCTACAGCAACAATGTAACACAGGCATTGATACGCCATTGGTTTTATTCTTACTCAACAAGAGCCACAAGCCCAGACCTATGATTTCATTAGTGTTAAGGAACACCAGGCAAAGAAATTCCATCTAATGAAGCAAAGGAGCAACGTGAAACACCTTATAATGTTAGAGGGCTTCTTAGGAGCATTGACAGGTTAAAAGGGAAAGGGAGGGGAACAAGCAGTCACTCATTTGGACTAAAAATTTACTTCCTCAATATACTTGCTCAGGGTATGGAGATGCAGGATTTGAATGCTGGTTTCTCCAGCATTCAAGGATCCTGGGTCTTTTCACTAAATCATATAGAATCAGAAAAGTTAAAAAAGGGACAGGTAGGTGGCACCATGAATAGAGCCCCAGGCCTAGAATCAGGAGGACCTGAGTTCAAATCTGGCTTCAGACACTTGCTGTGTGACCCTGGGCAAGTCACTTAACCCCAATTGCCTTGAAGGAAAAAAAGTTATAAAAAGAACCCCAAAGTTTATGTAGTCTCATATTCTCATTGTGCAGCTGAAAAAACAAAGATGCATTGTGGGCAGATGAATTACCGAGGTCAGATGGCTAAGCCAGTAACAGAGTAGGACTAGAACCCATCTTAGCAGTTGATTCTGTGTTCCTTCCCCTACGTTGAGAGGCCTCACTTATCTTATTTCAATGCTACGCCCCAACTGTGTGTTTATTTCTTATGACTATACCTCTACCAGGGAAGCAAAGTTAGCAAAGGAAATTCTCTTTTTATTACTGCTTCTATTCTGAAAGACAGTCACTGAAGTGAAAAAGCCCCGTCTTCTGGCTCATTCCCTACTGCCTACAAACATGTACAGGTCATGCCCATTCTGAAAAAAAAAACCCTCACTTAATCTTTCCATCCCCACTATCATCCTATTTCTCCTGTTCTTTGTAGCTAAATTCCTCAAAAAGGCTGTCTACAATCTGTGCCTCTGCATTCTCTCCTCTCACTCTCTTCTTAACCCCATACAATCCAATTTCCAATTGCTTTGTCCAGAGTAACCAGCAGTCTCTTAGTGGTCAAATCCAAAGGCCTTCTATCAATCCTCATTCTCCTGGACTTCTCTGCAGCCTTTGACACTGTTGATCACTCAATTCTCTCTTTTCTCTGGGTTTTCAGGACAACATTTTCTTCTGGTTCTTCTTCCTACCTATCTTGCCGCTCCTTCTTAGTCTCTTTTGCTGGATCCTCATTCAGATCATTGCCCCTAATCATAGCTGTCCCTCAGAGTTCTACCCTGGGACCTCTTTTCTTCCATCACACTACTTCACTTGGTGATCGCATCAGCTCCCATGAACAGTTTTCAAATCTATCTATCCTGTCTCAACTTTTCTGCTGCCATTTAATATGCTAGCAATATGTTAATACATTGTTTGAGCTAAGATTCCCAAAATCACATGTAAGAGTTTAAATTTAAACCCCTCTTATTTAAATATGGCAACTTCAAAGAATCAGACAGTTAGCTTTGACAACAGAAATGAAAATAAGATTCTAATCCTTGAATTTCCCAAGTATTCCTTTCTATTCAATGATTATTTATGTATAATGCCCCATGCTCATCACTGGAATTGCAAATATTAAAAAAATTATCCTTTTCATAAGGAGCTTCAAACTTAGTAGTGAGGTAAGACTAAGATGCAAATAAGTATAATACGATTTATCCTTTAAGTACAGAGTAGAGATTCAAATAGAATGGTATTCAAGATTTAAGATAGGAGGAAGATCGCTGGGAGAGGGGGTGTGAGGAAAAGAAGCTTAGTGAAGATATTAACAACTCTGTTTTTTATATATTACATACCTATATCGTTAGAGCCAGAACTAGGACAAGGCAACTGGAGCTTTGCCCTAGGGTACCTAACTTGGGGGGAACTGATAGCTCTTGCCATCCTTCATCAGCATAGAAATCGCTTTAGGACTTAAAAAAATAATTAAAGTAGGAAACTACCAGATGGTGCCTTAGTCTGAGGTCTTACTATGTCCTGTCCTGCCTCCCATTTTGGTGGCCTCTCTAGCAATGGCTTTCAGCAAATACCAACTACTGGGTCAATTTTTTATCTCTCTCTCCACCCCCAGCCCCAGCTCCAGCCCAGCACCAATTAAACTGAGGGACCCTTTTGTGAAGCTTGCCCTGAGTGTGTTTTGTTGTATTTGACCCAGTTAAAAGAACTCAGTTATAGCTCTGTTTACTATATGGTGAAAGAAGAGAGATTATAGTTTGTTTTCCATTTTATGAGAGCTACCAGGTATAGTGGATAGACAGCTGACTTCAGTATCTGGAAGACCTGGATTCTCATCCCAACTCTGATACATATGGGCTACGTGACCCTGAGCAAATCACTTAACCTATTAGTGCCCCAGGTGTAGCGGTAACAGCACTGGCACACCCAGGATGGCTGCTAGCATGGGTTCTTAGATCTACTTTACTAGGAAAGACTGCTCAAAAAGGGGTTAACAATTCTATTTTTAATTACATTTACTAGTTCGGGGAAGGGTCAGCACCCTGAACATCAGAGAAAGTACAAGCAGAGAAAATACAGAGAAATTAGCATACAGACCAACAGACAGGGCTCTTAACTGCCTGAATCAAAGCAATATTGCTATACATTTTACATACATCACTGGATCAAGATAGCCTTTACATCTGAGTGGTCTGGGAGCTCTGAACCGTTCAGCTACTCAGAACCTCAACCAGGAAATCACAAGGTCCTTCTCATTATGGAGCCCCCAAAGCAAACTAGCACCTCAGAGTATATATACACTTCTCAGAGCCAGAAGTCATCACAACCTTTGTGACTCAGTGCCTAATTAGAAATTAGCAAGTAAGCCTCCCCTAAGCAAGCTTTCCCTTTAAGCAAATTCCTCTTAGGAAAGTTCCTCCACCAATAGGTGCTACGTGACTCACAATGTATTGCAGCTGTGAGCTGGGCCAGAGCTCAAAGCAGGTCACATAGGCCTATTAATGATTGGGGAAGATCTTCCTTACCCATTAACATTACGCCAGGAAAATGTCTAAGGCTATAGAATTGGTGCAATTCTGCATTGATAGAGGGATTACCTGACTAAGCACTCTATGTGCCAATGAAATCTATCAAGGGCTGGCCAAAAATGTGTTTTGAGGGGAGTACACACACCTATGTATAGATAGATAGATACTATGGAGAAATAGATATGATAGACACACACATACACACACATGTGTGCATATATACATATGTAGGAGGTATGTATTGCCCGTATAGCATATGTGTATCTACATGAGTCTGTCTAGATGTGGCTTTCAGAGTGTCGTGAATCTCTAGATCCTCTGTTATCCCACTCTTCCCCAAGGGAAATTTTTATTCTTGCTAGGAGGGGAACAGGAGATTGGGACCATGAGGCTGGCCACTCTGTTCTGAGAAAGAAGAGAGAAAGAGAGAAAGAGAGAGAAAGAGAAAGAGAGAGAAAGAGAGAGAGCGCCACAGAGAGACAACGAGAGACAGAGAGAGACACAGAAAGACAGAGAGAGACAGAGAGACACAGAGAGAGAGAGCAGGCAAGAATTGTATTGATCTGCCCCCTTAAATATTGTTTGTTGTTATTTAGTAGTTTCAGTTGTGTCTGACTCTTCGTGACTCCTTTTTGGATTTTTCTTGGTAGACACTAGAATGGTTTATCATTTCTCCATCTCATTTTACAGATGGTGAAGATGAGGCAAACAGGATTGAGCAACTTGCCCAGGGTCACACAGTTAGAAAGTATCTGGGGCCAGATTTGAACTCAGGAAGATAAATCTTCAGACTTCAGGTCCAGCCCTCAACGCACTGCACCACCTAGCTGCCCTTTAAATATTGTTAGTCTTATGGAAATAATTCTTTAGGTTTAATCTGTGTTCCTTATTACCATCCCTTAATAGGAAAGGAGTGTTCCAAGCTATATATCCAAGGCTTGACTCTCTTCTTGCTTATACCAGTTGCACAAAGAGCACATGTAGCCAATTGCAAATAAACTCATTTAACCAAGCCAAAAGCAAACAGATATCAAAGAAGTTAATAGAGAAGAACATATACTAGACAATACACAATACATAATGAACAAGCTCTCCAACTTAAAGTGAAATAACTCAGGTCAACTGAGAGAGGGAGAGTTCCAGATCTCAACCAAGGCAAAAGGCAAAATTCCCTGAAGCCTCTAGTGTAGTAAGCCAAGGATATGGACATAATTGAGGAGCTACTTCCTTAAATATTAGCTACTTCCCAGAGTCCTTCTCTCCCTTCAGGGACCTCTCTCCAAGAAGAGAATCTGGACTCTCTCAAAGCTGGAAACTAGAAAATAAAAATCTCTCTTCTCCCAAACTCTTGTCAACACTATTTTTCATTGAACCCCTGGTTACACACATACACACACACACATACACACACACACACACACACACACACACACACACACACACACACACGCTTTTGTGAAGGGTGATATTTGGCTGCCTAGAGAAAGAAAACAATTGTCATTATTTTGCCAAATATCTGAGCACTACGCCAGCATAAATTGCAAGGCCACACTGGGGCCATTTGGGGGTAGCTATAGGTCTTCTAGCTAGAAATCTGGAAAGGAGCCTTGATCAGAAGGAGTTAAAAGAGCGTGTTTTGGAACCAGGGTCATGTTGCTTTGAAAAAGGTTTGTAACAGAAAAAAAGCAAAGTTACCAGAACTATGTATGTATATATGTATGTATGTATGCATGCATGTATGCATGCATGTATGTATCTATCTATCATCAATATACAACTCTTCTAAGAATTTGTATCTTTTGCAAAAGGTGATATGAGTTGGGTAGTGATGTACAGGACTAACCGACTACAAAATGTGGACTTTCTCGAGTCTTAAGTTCTGACTGAAGTGAGGTTGGAGAAGTGAGATAAAACAGTCTCTGACAAAAACTTAGTGTGAGCCCTTCTGTCAAGATGGCTCCTGAAATCCCATAAATTGGTCTCAGTTACTATACAAGCTTTTTCTCCCCTTTGCATACAGAGGGGCAACCAGCCCATGCAACAATCCTGGATTTTATAAGCAAATCTGAATGCCTTGAAGACAAGCATTCCTTCAAACTATCCTACATCAGTCGGTTTTCTTGTCCAAATATCATTTCCAGAAAGATCTCACTGTAGAAAGCCATCTCTGGGTTCTAAGTCCCTTTCTTGAAATGCACATTCCCTCCTTTTTGCTACATGGCATATTAACTTGAATGGAAGTGGATTGAACAGGCTAGATTTGGCTAGAAACAATAATCAAATGTAGAGGGAAGTATACAGCTCTTCCTGAAAGGAATGTTAAAAGTTGGTTCTGGTGAAAGTGGCAGCCTGCCATTCCTACAGCCTTGCATCTTACTGGGGCCAACGTGCATCCATCCCTACCCAGCCTCCTCTCTTCAGTTTAGACTGGGAAATAGAAAGCTACACTAGAGGGCAGGCTAGCCTAGATTTTTTTTCCTCCAAGGAAGAGGCAAATTCATTGTATTTGACTTGAAATTTTTAAAACATAAAAGTCTTATGAGTAAATAAAAGCCTCCTGCTGCCCTTTCCACTCTGATCCCTTCACACACACCCCTCAGTTAATTTGAGATGGGCAGACTCCTGGCTTCCCTGACTTCCTTCAAGTCTCACCTCAAATTCTACTCTCTACCCTTCTTCCCCTTTCCCAGCTATTAATGCCTTCTCTCTGAGATTACTTTCCACCTAGTCTCCTGTCTCTCTGTCTCTGTGTCTCTGTCTCTCTCCCTCTCCACACACACCCACACACACACACGTATGTATTTACACACATATACAGGTGTGTGTGTGTGATGTGTGTTTCATCCTATTTTCTATAGATTCTGTTTTCAACCAGGTATCACCTGGCTACTCCAATAAGCGAATGTTATTAGTTCTCATGTGATACTTTCTCTTATTTTAGCGTGTGTCTTCTGGAGACAATGCCTTAGCTCAAAGACATATAGGCTATGTGGTAGAACAAACTCTGGACCTGGAGTCAGGAGCTCCTTGGATTCAGATCCTCTGACAATAATACACACACACACACACACACACACACACACACACACACGCACACACACGCACACACACACAAATCCTCTGACTATATTCAAACAACTCATCAAGCCTCCATGACTCTGGTTTTCCTCATTTGTAAAAGGTAGCTATAGTATTTGCTTCAGAGGTTATTGTAGGAATTAAGTAAGGGAATATATGTAAGCTTGTAAATTATTAAATGTCATAGAATTGTGGTTTTAATAGTGTGAATGTCTTCCCTTTTGGAGAAAATCTGGGGCAGATGGAATGCAGTAGGACCAGAGGGTCCTGATTTCCATGAGTGTTTCACATTTGTTTGCTGTTCCATGATTTACGTATTTGTGGAGCCCAGATTTTCCTGAATTGGATTCTTTAGTGGCCAAAGCTGCTGGTTTCCTTCTAATGGGAAGAATATATTTTTAGGGAAAATAAAATTTATGGAAATAAGTAGTGCTCAAACCCTGATGTGAAACCAACTTCTAAGGAAAATCAGAACATCTGAGGCTAGTTTTATGGCCTTGGGGAAGTATGAGGTGGGAGTTGGGGGCTGCAGTAATCCATGCTCTAACTTACTTGGAAGTGGAAACATAGCATCTTCCATGACAGGAATCCAGGTGTTCTAAGAGGGTCCCTCTCCAAAGATCTCTCCCACTGATGCCTGAAATTTTACCATTACTAGTCCTTGGCTAATCTAGTGAGGTATCTTTTCAAAACAATACTCCTGGGAGAGATGACATACCTAGTCCCCAATACCTCAGAGTAAAGGAACTTATCAAAGGGTTCCCTTATGAACAAGGAGGACATAAGCCTCAGCAGCGTGGGTGAAAGGGTCATGGAAAGGAAAGGAAGAAAGGAATCAGACATTTATTAAGTGCCTTCTATTGGCCAGGCACTGTGCTAAACACTTTATAAATATTATTTCAGATGCTTGCAACAACCCTATGCAGAAGGTGCTATTATTATCCCATTTTATAGTTGAAATGGAGCCAGACTGAAGTTAAGTGCTTCAAGTCACATAGGTACTGTCTGAGGCTAGATTTGAACTCATATCTTCCTGACTCTGGGCCCAGTGCTCTACTGTGTCACTTACCTGACAGAGAAGTCAAAACAGATTTCATAGTAACAACTTACATTTATGTAATACTTTAAGGTTTACAAAGTACTTTCTTTACATGAAGGAACCAGCTTGGTATGGTGGGTAAAACAATGGGTCAGTAAATGGCTTCAAAACCTGTCTCTGATCTTTTATTCTCTTTGTGGCCTGGGACCAGTCACTTAACCCACCCTGGGCCTTGGTTTCCTCATCTGTAAAATGAGGGGATTGAACTAGTGGACTAATGGAACTTCGATGTTCTTTCTAGGTCTAGATCTATGTCTTATTAGCTCTGGGAGGTAGTTATTGTAGCAAATATTATCAACTTTATTTTATTAGTGAACATATTGAGGATCAAAGAGGTTGATTTGCCCAAGATACTGTAGTTAATATCAGAGCCAGGATTCTGACCCAGGTCTCTTGACTCTAAATCTAGCTCTTTCTCCTCTAAATTATGCTTCCTTGATTTTACCCAGGGTTCTGGTGATTGTGTTGCAGTAACTGCCAGCAATGGAGGCTATTAGTTGTAAACGGTCTGGATGCCTGTCTTCTTCAGAACCCTGGCATCCACAAGTGCCCATTTAGGGAATATTAACTACTGACTATTACTGAAATACAGCAGATCCCCTGAAAAGACAATGGCACACATTTTCTCTCTTGAAATAGAATGGAGAATGTTCAATGATACAGGAATGCTGGTTCGGCAAATCCTTTATCTTCTTTGCCTTGCCTTAGAAATGGATACAATTCTATCTTAGAGAAGTTGGGAAGATGATATAAGCAATGATACTAATATTCATGAGATGCCAGATTCTGATCTGGAAGGGACTTTAATTACTCTAATCCCTTATTTTTACAGATAAGGTACTAAAGATATGTCCCTATTAGTTGTATTAGATAAGCTAGTTATATATTATATATTACATATACCTCATACATATTATAATATATATTATAATAACTATTAGTTAGTATTAGATAAGTCTGGACGGGTGACTTACCCAATGTCACGGCGTGATAAGTTAAAAGGTTGAGATTTGAATCCAGGTGTTTGGACTCTAGGTACTCTTTCCAATGAATCATATTGCCTCACAGAGAACAGGGCTGTCCAACCTTAGGTTATCTTAGGGCTGCATTAAAATAAAATAATTATTCGAGGCCCGCACCAAAAATAAAAAATAGAGTACACTAATAGACAGGGGGGGAACGCATGTCATCAACATGCGCTAAACGTGAAAGCAAACACATAATAACAAAGTGACAACACAATGATATAAAGGTAGGTGCGTACTGACTAGTCTGCATCATACAGAAGGAATTCATCCCACAGATAGGTTGAAAATTCCATGTGATATGCTCTGTCCATAATACTGCTTAAAAACACCAAAGAAAATTAACATCAATGGGATAATTTATTAGTGATGGCATTAAAAAATCTAATATGCATTCCGTGCAAATTATTATTTTATTTTTTCCCTCCTGAAAATTAAATCCCACAGGCGGGCTGCAAAAAATCGTACCACTGGCTGAATGCAGCCCACTGGACGCATTTTGGACAGCCCTGCTTTAGAACATAACTACAAAAACCAACTAAACCCTGGATATTTTTCTAACAGAGCTGATGACCTAAATCCTTGGCCAGTTCAAGCAGAATGAATCTTAGAAGTCGTGAAGATGCAAAAAGTAGGATTTTATTGCTAGTAACACAGAGAGTGGCAGCCTAGCATAGTAAAGAGGATGCCAGTTTTGAAGTCAGGAAGACCTAGGTATAATTCCTGCTTCTAAGGCATACAGGCTATGTGACCCTGGGGCAAGTCACTTAATCTCTCAATAGCCCAGGCAACTCTCTAGACTATAAAACACAAAGCAGTCCTCAATCTGCATGACTGGAAGGAGTTCTGATCCAGGGAGGTCCCCACATAGATGCAATCACAGATCTGGATGAAAAAGAAAAAAATAATAATACCATTTGTACTGAAGGGTTGAAGAAATCTATAAACTAAAATAAAATCTTTTTCAAAAAGTAATTTGCATTACTAATGTACTATTTCACTCTCCTTTTTTGTAGAAATGGAAGATACAAGTACTAAGCATTAATTCATGAATTATTCAAAGACTTTAATCCTCACCTCTGATTTCTATTGTTCCACTGTAGGAGAAGATGGCTTGCAATTATTGTGGGGGCCAGAAGTATCATTATTATATATTATTATTGTTATTACAGCTCTTGTGAGAGATTATAATGATTGTGAATGATCTTTCTTACAAGGCCCTATTATGATCCTGAATGAATTGACTATCAAACCCCTGCTCACAGTTTAGGCTTCTTAGGAAAAGAATTCCCTTCATAGTAATGCCTTCTAGGCGCTTTATCAATTTAGCCAGTGATTGCCCAATAGAAGACTTGATTCCGCTTGGGTGGCTTGCTAGGCTTCATGGCTAAGTAATGCTTTCCTAGGCATTTTGTTTCAGACCAGAGGCAATACGGAGAGGCTTCTGAGGCCCTGACAAGGTGTGGGCTCAGAAGTTGAAAGTCTATTGTTATCTCAAAAATTTGGAGTTAGCCCTATGGAAGACTACTACTGTTCTAGAAATAATGTTTAGTCAGCCAGTTGACTTGTGGTTTTAATGATAGACTTGTGGTGCAAATCTAAGGGCCTGTAACTAATCTCCATGACTTCCTTTGTTTACAGCATAAGGAGATTGGATTTTTTGGGTTGGGGTTTTGTTTTGTTTTTTTTTGGTGTTTGTTAAGTGTTTTAGTTGTAACCTCCCCATATATGAAACTCTCTGCAATTATTATGGTGGTTCTGTAGACTAAATAGCTGCTCAGAGAGCTGAGATTAGAATGCCTGGTGTGTTCTCTGGTCTGTTTGGGCTACTGAAGACTAGGGATTTTGTGGCTCAGGAATGTTCCATTTAGAAGGGGAGATCCTGGCTTTGAATCTTTGCTCTACCATTTAGCGTCTGTGTTACCTTGATCAAATTATTTAATATGTCTGGGCCTCAATTTCCTCCTAGGTGAAATGAGAGATTCCAACTATAGGGTCTCTAAGGTAAAGGCTCTTAACCCAGAGTTTATGAACTTAAAAAATTTTTTTTTGATAGCTAGCTAGATGTTTAGAAAGATAAAGCATTTGTTAAGCATTTACTATGTGCCATTTGGGTGAATTGCCCAAAGGAATGTAAATTTTGATCTTTGAAACTTCACAAGGTATCATGGGGTTTACAGTCAAAATTTCTTTCTTCAGAACCATGCCTTAAACCCCAATTCATTCTGGCTCTCATTGATTGGCTAACAATAGGTCCTAGCCTAAGCTTACCTTGTTTGAACCCCAGCTGGCTAGAATGAATATAAATAGCAAATGTTTCTGTTTTGGCCAGAAACTCCAAGGGTCTTCCCCTCCTACTTTTTTTTTTTTAACTAGGTAAAAGAAGCCATTCTTTGGCTCACTTCTTACCTAGCCTTAATCACTGAATGGGTGTTGCCTCGGTCAAACTGAGACCTGGAAAAGACCTTTGCTTAAAAAGGCCAAGACTCCCACTGCATGGGACCATCTCTAGTCATCCTAATCTGTATCTTGCCAGTGGGCCTAAATGGCTCTGTAGGAGAAAGTAAGAACGGTGACTTTGCACAGCACTTCCTCACTTAAATCCAATTCACTTGCAAGACAATTTCCTGATGCCATTGATTTTTTCAAGAATGAAGGACAAAAAACAGCTATGTGTCAGACCTGTGCTAATGGCTGGGAATACAAATAAAAGAAAAAAAGAAAAAAAAAGAAAAGAAAACAGTCCTTTCTCATTTGTGTTCTAATGGGGGGAGACAACACATTAAAGGGAGCTAGAAGTTGAAGAGTACCCATGTGAGAGTAAGGTGGAAAAATTCAGAGGCAAGAGTGGAGCCAGGAGAGAAGTGAGCAAGGGTGGCCTGGACAAGCCCTTCAAAAGTGGTCCTGGGCAGAAACTCATCAAATGGAGGAGGAGGCCCAAAGGGTGAAGGCTTCTCTAGGGTGAGGAGACTGCTAGAGTTGAAATAAAAAAAACTGGAGATTCAAGAACAGAACTTGGAGAGAAGTCTGTTTTGATAATTATGTCAGTATAATTGATTTCCTTTGCATTTTACTTTATATATTTCAAATCATTATGATGAGAAGAGCTCCACACATTTCACTAAAATGTTAAAGGAGTCCATGACAGAAAAAAAAGTTGAGACCTACTCTAAATCTATGATCCTGTAACAAAAATGCTACCTGCTGCTACTGTGGCTGTGCAAGGCCAATAACACCAGCACACTGAAGGGCTGCTAGCTAGCACAGGTTCTTCGATCTGCTCTTCTAAGTAAAGCAACTTTAAGAGGTTAACAATATCACTTTAATTAAACATACGTATATCATTCACTTAGTTCATGGGAGAAAGTCAGTACCTTGAACTTCAGAGCAAATACAAACAGAAATTACAAGCAAAAATTATAAACAGAGCAAAATAATGCAAATCAATAGACAGGCTTCTATCTGTCTGACTATAGATATTACATACATAGTTACCAGAGAGAGAAGCACCAACATCTAGGTTTTCAAAGCCAGGGGCCTCCAACAGTTACCCAGAGTCTCCTTTGGCCAAATCACCAACACTCTTCCAATGAGTGTGCCCCCCAAAGCAAAACGCCAACCTCAGAGTACATATACCCTGTTCAGGGCCCTGAGGGCTCAGTGCCTACTTAGTAAAAGGGTGTGGGACAGATCTTTAATCACTAGTACCACATATTATATACATTGTTTTCAATCAATGACTCCTGATTCAAACAAAGGCAAGACTCAAAGACACCTACTTGCCTCAGTGCTGAGAAGCACTCCAGAACAAAAGACAACAAAATGTCCCACTTTACCTGCCCAGTTCAAGCAAAGGCAAGACTCATTAAAGGTACTTGATTACCTTAGCATTTCAAAAGAGAAAACAGTAAAAAAAAAAAAAAAGTCCCAGCCTGCTTAACATTACAGATCCTATAGGTCATTTTATGTTTTCAGGCTTCAAATTCCTCATCTCTAAAATCAGGTGTTGGACTAGGTCAGAGGTTCTCAAACTTATTTGGCCTACTGTCCCCTCTAAAAAATACTCAGTACCCCCCTGGAAATCTACTTTGTTTAACCCTTTAATGTATTTTTAAAAAAAAATTTCATTTAAAAATATAATTTATTATAAATTTGTTGGTTTTTTCTTGCATCGAAATTCATATGATGTAATATTGTATCATATAGTGGTAGAGTATTATATTGTAAATGATTCATTACATGCACATATGCTGTACTTCCTGACAGTGTGTGACATGCTAACCTGCCACCACTTGCCTGTTAAGACCTGTTGGCAGACTTGACCACTGATAGGTTATAACTTGCATTTTGTGTGTTTATTTGGAAAATAATGTAATCACTATCACTTTAACTCTGTTATGCAACAGATGAAACATGTATGAATGGTTTTTCAAAATTTTCTTATCTTCTTAGGCTTCTACCACTCCCTCATTTTTTATTTAACACCCCCCCCAATTGTACCCAAAGCTACTATTGCCCCACTGGATCATTCTGATGCCCCCTCCCCAGGGTATGGTATCACCCACTTTGGGAACCTTTGGACTAGGGCTAGGGGTGGCCTTGAGGCCGAAGGTTCCCTACCCCTGGACTAGGCAATCACCAAAGTCCCAACCAGCTCTAAATCTATGATTCCATGAGTCGATACCACAGGCAATGGGAATCACATATTCTCTGCAGACTGTACCTATTGACCAGAGGAGACCCATAGCACTGCCCTCAGTAATGTGCAAACATATTATAATGCATTATTTTTGAACTGTCCAAATGTTGTTAGGCAGCAGGATGAGCAAGAAGGAGCAGACAAGGGTATTTGGAGGTAGAAGGGTGCAATGACGGAAGGACTGGGTTTGCAGTTAGGAAACTTGAGTTTGAATCCCATCTCATTTACTGTATTTCCTAGCTATATAACCTTAGGCAAGTCGCTCAGTCTTACAGAACCTCCTTTTCATCATCTGTAAAATGGGAGTAATAATATTTATACTACCTACTTTATAAGGCAGTCATAAGTTGAATGCTTTATAAACCTTCAATTGAATTGTTGCTATTAACCCCTATCAGCCACTTACTTTGTGGCCCTACGCAAGTCACTTCTTTTTACTGTTTTCCTCCTTTGGAGTTGGAAAAGACCCCCAAAACCTTCTGGTTCAAGCTCTTTATTTGACTGGTGGGTAACTGAGACTCAGAAAAAGGAGGGAGGGAGGAAGGAAGGGAGGAAGGAAGGAAGGAAAGGAGAAAAGGAAAGGAGGAAGAAAGAAAAAAAGGAAAGAAAAAAAGGAAAGAAAGAAAGAAAGAAAAGAAGAAAGAAAAAGAGAAAAAGAAAGAATAGAGAACACATTATTAAAGGTTGAGTCAGGATTCAAACTCAGAACTTCTGATTTTGAATTCAATGCCCTTAGGGAATAGTCTCTTACCCCATGAAGTCTCTAATTTTGTATAATCAAGTGTCTCTCAGAGAAGGAAAGTGATACAGTGGCACAGGACCAGTTCCTGTGCAGCATTCTTCCTTTTATGATACTATAAATCTCTCCCCTTCCACATGCCCCTAGACACTGTCCATAAAGACAAACCGTTTTAAGGGTTTGTTTTAGCATTTTAAATACCCACAGGTGTTTCATTCTCCACTCCCCTTCTTGCCCACATGAATCGCTACTCTCTCCCAGAGCTGAAACAAACGCACATTAATTCTTTAGTGTGTTTATTTTATTTTTGCAGGTGCTTATTAATTTGAGTCCAGTTAAGCCTGTCTAGACCTTAAATGCCATCAGATCTCTTAAACACATTTATTTTTTATTGTTTTTGTTAAATTCCTTATTATCAGCATTAATGAATGCAGTTTTTAAAAAAGCTTATTATTTATTTACCCTGAAGACTGAATTTGAATGAGCTGTTCTGGTCCACTGAGTAAATGGAGATTTAATTACAGATGTTTAATTGCATGTTAGGAACTTGATGAACTGGAACTGAATGAGCCTTTCTATTCTGTTACACATTTCTAAAAAAACTCAACATAGCCTAGCTACAATTTGGGAACAGCTGTCATTCCCAATCAAGGAGCTGAAGCTGCCTGAGGTTAAGTGGAAAAAAATATACACCTTCCATAGAAACCTGGGGCCAATTCCAAAAACTGTTAACACTGATCTCACTCCAATGAGTTAACCTCTCTGAGAGTCTTCCCTTTAACCATTTTGGGGATATGCTAGGATAAGGAAATAGCATTATCTTTTTTTTTCTTTAGTTTTAGAGGTAGAAGCATTAGACCTTAGAGATTTTCTGGTCCAGTGCCTTTATTTCACAAATTAGGACACTGAGCTCTAGAGAAGTGAAGAGGCTTATCTAAGTGTCAACATATTAGTGGCTAATCAGAGTTAGAATTAGAAGCCAGACCCTCTGATTTCCAGGCCTGAATGTCTTATCTTGTAGCACTAGGGTCTTCCAGGTCTTGAGCAACTTCCAGATGAAAAATTAGGGGGTCAAAAAGACTACTGTTATATAACTCTCCTGCATTGTCCTATTTTCATGAATATGTGTGTGTGTGTGTGTGTGTGTGTGTGTGTG
Source organism: Trichosurus vulpecula (assembly GCF_011100635.1). Lineage (NCBI taxonomy): Eukaryota > Metazoa > Chordata > Mammalia > Diprotodontia > Phalangeridae > Trichosurus > Trichosurus vulpecula. Next base: position 449,870,649 of record NC_050573.1, read on the forward strand.
TGTGTTTAGAGGGCTGAGGGAGGGGGAAAATGCTCCAGACCTTTGCTTTCATCCCCATAGGGAGGTTCTGGTAAGAAAACTCCCCTTACGGATAAGCTAGATGCATTCCCAATAAGATCAGGGGTGAAACAAGGATGTCCATTATCACCCCTACTATTCAATTTGGTACTAGAAACATTAGCTGTAGCAATAAGAGAAGAAAAAGAAATTGAAGGAATTAGAATAGGAAAAGAAGAAACTAAATTATCAATTTTTGAAGATGATATGATGATTTATTTAGAGAATCCTAGAGAATCAAGTAAAAAACTACTTGAAATAATAAACAACTTTAGCAAAGTTGCAGGACATAAAATAAACCCACACAAAACCTCAGCATTCCTATACATTACTTACAAAGCCCAACAGCAAGAGAGAGAAAGAGAAATTCCATTCAAATTTACTGTAGACACTATAAAATATTTGGGAGTCTATTTGCCAAGACAAACCCAGGGCCTATATGAACATAACTATGAAACACTTCTCACGCGAATAAAGTCAGATCTGAATAAATGGAAAAATATCAGTTGTTCGTGGTTAGGCCGAGCTGATATAATAAAAATGTCAATTTACCTACATTAATCTATCTATTCAGTGCCATACCAATCGAACCACCAAAAAATTATTTTACTGAGCTGGACAAAATTATAACAAAATTCATCTGGAAAAACAAGAGGTCTAGAATATCTAGGGTATTAATGAAAAGAAATGCTAGAGAAGGTGGCCTAGCCATACCAGATATTAAACTGTACTACAGAGGAGAAGTCATCAAAACTACCTGGTACTGGTTAAGAAACAGAGGTGTGGATCAGTAGAATAGTATAGGAATACAAGATGGAGAAGTCAACAACTATATCAATCTACTCTTTGATAAACCCAAAGAGACCAGCTTCTGGGCTAATAATTTACTATTTCACAAGAACTGTTGGGAAAATTGAAAAATGGTAGGGCAGAAACTGGGCATAGACCAATATCTCACACCATACCAAAATAAAGTCAAAATGGGTTTATGACTTAGGAGTAAAGGCTGATACTATAAGTAATTTGGGAGAGCAAGGAATAGTTTGCTTACCAGATTTATGGAAAAGAAAAGAATTCATGACCCAACAAGAGATACAGAGCATTGCAAAATGCAAAATGGATAATTTTGATTATGTTAAATTGAAAGATTTTTGTACAAAAAAAGCCAATGCAACAAAAATTAGGAGGGAAGCAGAAAATTGGGAGAAAATCTTTACAACTAGTATCTCTGATAAAGGCCTCATTTCTAAAATGTACAGGGAACTGAGCCAAATATATAGGAATACAAGCCATTCCCCAATTGAGAAATGGTCAAAGGATATGAACAGGCAGTTTTCAGAGGAAGAAATTAAAGCTATCTATAGGCATATGAAAAATGCTCTAAATCACTACTGATTAGAGAAATGCAAATCAAAACAACTCTTAGATACCACATCTCTCCTGTCAGATTGGCTAAAATAACAAAACAGGAAAATGATAAATGCTGGAGAGGATGTGGGAAAATTGGAACATTGTTACATTACTGGTGGAGTTGTGAGATGATCCAGCCATTTTGGAGAGTAATTTGGAACTATGCCCAAAGGGCCACAGGAATGTTCATACCCTTTGACCCAGCAATACCACTTCTAGGGTTGTATCCCAAAGAAATCACACAAGCAGGAAAAGGACCCATATGTACAAAAATATTTATGGCAGCTCTTTTTGTGGTAGCCAAGAATTGGAAATCAAAGGGATGCCCATCAATTGGGGAATGGCTGAACAAGCTGTGGTATATGAAGGTAATGGAATACTATTGTGCCATAAGAAATGGGGATGATACGGACTTCATAACAACCTGGAAAAACCTACATGACATAATGCTGAGTGAGCGGAGCAGAGCCAGGAGAACGTTGTGCACAGCCACAGATATATGGATTCCGTGAGGACCAACCCTGACATACTGCGCTCTTCTCAGCAACCTAAGGTGCAAGGACAACTCCAGGGGACTCACAAAGGAGAATGCTATCTTCATCCAGAGAAAGAACTGTGAAGTTTGAATGCAGATTGAGGCACACCTCATGCTCGTCTTTTTCTCGTCTCTTTTGTTTTTGTTTTTGGGTTTTTTTTTTGGTTCTGTTTATTCTTTCTCATGATTCCTTCCATTGGTCATAATTCTTCTCTGCAACTCGACTAGTGTATAAATTAATTCAATGCGAAGTTATTCGTGGTAGTTATGTGAGATTCCATGCCATATTGGGGAGGGAGGGGAGAAAATCTGGAACTCAAAATTATGTAGAACCGTCTGTTGTAAACTAAAAATAAAAATAAATAATAATAAAAAAAAGAAAAAAAAAAGAAAACTCCCCTTACACTGGCCTATTTGCAAATGTTGTGCAATGTATAGTCTTACAGAATGGCCTGGGGACACTGAGAGGTTAAGGGACTTTTCCACTGTCATTAACCAGGAGATGCCATACCTGGGATTTGAACCTTCAAATCAAAGGCTGACTGCAAGGCCAACCCTCTTATCCTCAATGCCATGGTACCTTTTACTATATGTGCTATTAATATATCCTGCATTGTATCATGGCATTAATGTATCACGAGTGTAGCACTAAGAAGGTATTTGAATGCTGGGGGAAAGAGATCTTAGTAAATGTTACCCTTCAAATAATCATTTGGTAAGGTGGGTGGGAAAGTGGCAAAAAGGAATGAAGATTTCCATCACAGCTTCCCAGTGCAGAGGCCCAATTGACTTTCCTAACATCCTAGGTCTTCTTCTCCACCGTCTGCTAAGGCCAACTGCAATTCCAACAGATTGGATTCTTGGTATGAAATAAGCCCAGATGGCTGGCCAATGAGGCATCATGACAAACCTTGAACGTTCTTTACTGTCATAGAGGCTTGCTAAGCAACTCGATTCAGTGTATATTTTATGAAGCACTGACTATTTGCAAGGTACCATGCTGGAGGCTAAAGATGCAAAGATGGTGAAATAACCAAGTAGCTTGTCTTCTAACAGGAGCAGATGAGGAACTTGACATAATATGAAAAAATATGTGATGGGATCATGGTGCAGGAGTAAAGGAGGAGTCTTGTCAGTGCTGCAATAAGCAGGTATCACCCATTTACCATTAACAGAACTGTCATCCATGTTTCGCTTGAGGAGAAGAACAAGACTTCTTGTATGCATACTTCTGACATATTCAAAAAGCTTCTCCTCGACCTTTTTGCCAGGACCCCAGGGTCCAACCTACAGGATGCTATGGACAATGAAAGATTTTTGAGTCAAATGGAAAAAAAATAGTGTCTCATATATATGGCATTTCCTAAAATTCACCCTTCCCATAAACAGATCAAGGGATGGTAATTAATGCTCATTGTTCCTGGATAACAAGGAGAATAGTCTTGGAGGTAGAAGAGTCTTGAGAAACCATCAGTTATAAATCTCTGATTTTATAGATGAGGAAATTGAGGAATAAAGAGGTTAAGGCAAACAGGTAGTAAGTATCTGAGGCAGTATTTGTACCCAGGTTTTTCTGACTCTTAGTTCTGTCCCCTATCCACTATTCCACTCTGCCCCTCAAGAAGGAGATGCTGCCATCTTTCTAATGCTACCATTTAGCTGTCTGTTTATAATTCAATCATTTTTCTCTTTAGTGACAATGGCCTTTAGTCTTATGCTCCTTGACCCCTGAAAAATCCAATAGTATTCTTGACTCTGGGAATTTGGGATATATTTTCCTGGGGCCATTGGGATTGCTTTCAACATGACCTGCAGAGGTCACACACACACACACACACACACACACACACACACACACACAAATACACACACGTGCCAAATAAGGTCATACTCGTGAAATGCCAGAACAATTAATGCTTTTTTCTATCTAGAATGAATGAAATGATGATGCTTTTAGTAAGCACTCACTATGTGTTAAGCACTGTGCTAAGTGCTGGGGATATAAACAGAAAAGCAAGATAATTCCTTCCCTCAAGGAGTTCACATTCTAAGAGATAGGAGGTTTCAGTTGTAAGTCATTTGGAAAGGTCTCATGATCATTCAGGTATAGCTAAAAAAGATGGACACGCATCTTATTTTTTCATGTGAGTTCCACCAATAAAACATATCCATTTCTAAGGGGGAATCATATCATGGTGCTGAGAACTTTCTTTTATGGGGCTTCACTATCTATGGCGGCTGAAGAGTCAGTGTCTGCAGCATCTGGAGAGGCAATCAGCGGGTTGAGTTTCCTCAAGTGTTGTCCACTTTGACAATGGCTATGGAGCTGGAAGCAGGGTTGGTGATCTGGAGGTCACTGTTATTACTAGGGTTCTGGGGTTCAGTGTCCTGGGCTGTCTGACCTGAAGCCTGAGGGGAGGTTTGGGGGTGGTCTTACCCACCTGGTGTGTGCCTCCTTCTATCTTGCCTTAGGATGCCATTCTCCTTCACCAAAGCTGGCTTGCTTGCTAGAATGAATATTTTTTCCTTCTTTAGCTTCCCAGTGGTATACTGTTCCTTTCTTCAATAGTTCCACGAAGAATGAATACTCTAGTATAAATTGATAGAAAAATTTTGCCATATCTTCATCTGCTGTGATACTTTTCTTTATCTATTGCCAAATAGTCCTAACACATGTTGGATCTCTCTGTAGCCCTGTGAGACCTAGGATAAATCCTAAAAACATAAATTGTGATTATTGGAATGGGGGGCACTTCTCACATTTTCAGAATAATCCATTTTCCAGTAACTGTTGAAGCATATCCCATACTTTTAAAAATATATTCCTGGAGTTTTTGTGGAAAAAATCAGAATGTATTAGTAGGTGACCATAGACACATCCAGGAGATTCGCCGGCGCTTCATTAATAAAATGTTGACTAGAACCAATATGACCAGAGCTTTGATCAACCCAAATGGCACAGATAATGCAATCTTCATCATCCATTATCTCCCAGACAGGTCCAAATTAAAGGCTTTCTGGAGGTAGAACATTGGGTTATCTAGATATCTGGAGTTCATGGTAGTAGTAAGTGATATTCATTCTGTGTGGTTAACATCATTTAAGTCCCCGTAGTGAAAATAACACTGAGGCTAGTATCTCACATTGACATAGCACAAAGCGCTTTTCCCACTTGTGAGGTAGGTAGCATACATCGTCATTGTTGTTGTCGTCATTGTTATAATTATTATCATTTTTATTTTCTTTGGTCCAGACTTAAGATTTCATAGTTCAGAGTACTCCCAACAAGGAAATGTGCCCTCTACTATTATAGATCCCCAAGTGTCTTGCAACTTAAAGTTAGAGAGAATTGCCTATGGTACTCACTTGCACAGGGTCAAATAGTGAGTATATATCAGAGGAAGGATTTGATAGTCCTCTTGACCCTGACGTTGACTGTCCATCCACTATGCCACTTTAGCTCTATTGTCCCCATTAAATAGACGAGAAAACTAAGATTCATATAGGTTAAGTAACTTGTCCATAATCATAAAACAATTCAGTACTAGCCTGGGACTTGAAACAAGTTCTTCTGAACCCAAATTTAATTCTTTCTATGATGTATTATTATAATAATAATATGTATCATCATTATTATATTACATTGAATATTATATATGGCTGGCATTACATTTCATCATTATATTTTATACTATTATGTTACATCATTTTTATATCACATATTACTATTATTATATTACATTGTCTTCTTCCATGGTCTTAATTCCCACTGCTTTTTTGGGAACCAACCATCCATCCCCTCAAAAAAACCCAAACAAATCCATTCTTATCAGTCCAGAATTCCTCTGTGCCACCTAACCTTGGTCAAGGTTTCCATAAGAGTCCAACCATGTTGCTAGACTCTCAGTAAATAAGAAAGTCAGTAATGTGAAAATATGTTTAATGTGAATGTATATGTAGAGCCTATATCAGATTGAATGCCATCTTGGCGAAGGGGGAGAGGAGAAACAGGGAGAAAATTTGGAGCTCAAATGCCTGTGGAGCTGAATTAAAAAAAAATAGTCAGCATGGTGGAGTAGAAAGGTACAGAATTTGAAGTCAGATGACCTAGGCTTGAGTCCTGAATTACCTAACCATTTGCCATCTATGTGACCTTGGACAAATCACTTATTGTCTCCTAAGTTTCTTCATCTGTAGAAAGAGCAGATTGGACTACAGTATCTCAAAAGTCCCTTTCAGAGCTAGATATATGACCTAGAGGCAGAAATATCTTACCATCAGTTATAGCAGGGGTTCGGGGAAGAAGCAGATAACCAAACATTTTAGCAAATTCCTTCTGAAACTTCCGAGGATTCATCAGGGATTCACTAAGTAATTCAATAAATGAGAATTTTTCAGTCTAATGTAACTTTTAGGAATAATCATGAGTGCCAGCTGTGTCAGATCTGTAGAAACCATATGTAGCTTCATGGTGATGCTAAGCCCCCCATGGCCTCAGGAAGGTTACCACTTTTGGCCGTTCATGATAAAATGTGGACATCTATATTATTGGGCATTCAGGAAGTATTTAGACAGTGGCTGGAATATATGTACACGCATATATGTGTGTGTATACATGCATATATACATATACACATATGTGTATATATGGTATGGAAAAAGTAGATGGTGCAGTGGATAGAGTGCCAGGTCTGAAGTCAGGAAGACTTCTCTTTCTGAGACTAACTAGCTGTTTGACCCTGGGCAAGTCACTTAACCCTCTTTGCCTTAGTTTTCTCATCTACAAAATGAACTAGAGAAGGAAATGGCAAACCACTTCAGTATCTTTGTCAAGAAAACCTGAACTGGGGTTGGGGACAACTGAAAAATGACTAAACAACAAATAATTTGAATAGGCCACTCTTGTTCATTGACCATCTAGGTTATTGGTGAGATATCTACAAGAAATGAAGAGCCTAACTTTGGTTACCTGGACTGATTCTTCAAAAGAAGGGCAAGGAAGGGTCAGTGGCTCTGGTAGAGTAGCCACAAAAGAAAGGGAATGCCAGTGCTTTGCTTGGGACAGCAGTGGAAGTGACACTTAATTGATACAGGTAAAATCATGGTAGACAGTGTGAGCCTCACTCAAGGCATGTAAGGTGCTTATGTGGGTTATAGAAAGGGCTTCTGGGAAGTGAAGGTGGTTTGGAGAAGGTGTCCAAGTCTGCACAGAGTTCATTGGCAGACTTCATGTCTCTTGCCACAAGCTCACATACAAGAGGTGAGGATGGCCACACCATAGGATAGGAAAAAGGGAGCCAGAAAACCTGTGAATGGCTATGACAACTAGGGCCAACCAGAAGGCTTTTCTTTGTCAGTACTAGCTCGGAGTCACCATCTCCAAAGCCAGGTTCTGAAGTTTCACATGTTAAATTAGCAGCAGGCAGAGAATATTGCAGTGCTCAGTCTAATCCACTAGGAAGGCGAAATCCACATATGTTCTAAGGGCTGAGCCCTCATTTACCAGTCCCTATATTACATGTAATAATAATAATATTTATACTGAGACTTGAGATTTATAAGTTATGCTATATACGTACATACACGATCTTCATGACATGTTGTGTGGATTACCATCTCCACTTTACAGATGAGGAAACGGAAGCCCGTAGCTAATAAGTGTCTGAGGCAGAATTTAAACCCATCCTGACAGCAGATCCAGCATTTTACCCACCAGGACACTTAGCTGCCTCTTAATATCAGTCATAATACTTTTAGGTTTGTCAACCATTTCACATACATTGTCTCATCTGATTCTCAGATAATCTTGTAAAATGTGTACTATTATTAAGCCAACATGCAGAAATGGGCTTAGGGATGCTAAATTGATTTCTTAGTAATAGCTAGTCAGAACTATAGTAGGATTGGAATTCAGGTTTTCCTGAATACAAATCCAGCACTGTAGCCAATATATCCATCATTGTGACTCTGAGAAAGCCAGAGAAATCCCACCCTTGGGGGAAAGGAGGTTGACTCTACAGCAGAAGGAGATGTCCTTGTTGAATTAGATGGACCCAGAGGGCCTCATAAACTCATGCCAGTCTTAAGATTCCACCTCTGTTCACCTTTTGTATAAATTTATGTGACACCCTGGGCATTTCATAATTAGTGTCAAGGAACTCAAATGTCTCTTTCAAACAAAGGGAGGTGGGCCAAATCCCCCAAGTTTTTGATCCTACCAATGGAAACTCCAGGGAATCACCCAAACTTATGCATCTAGAGGTCTCTGGTGTGGGAACTACTTGTGTCATCTCGAAGGAGTCACTCAGATGTCAAACCACAGTTGAAACAACTTGACAAAGAGAGTTGCCAGGTTCTTCTAACATGGAACATAGTTGTAGTTCAGCATCCTGAGGCTTTCCCTCTCATTAACAGAGTAAGAGAATTCATTGGCAGCTGGATATATACTAATGACTCTGTCAGTGGACTACTCATTTCACTGTTGTGGAATCTACAGAGCATAGGCTAAGGGTAGACTGGAGAAACAAAGTCTTCATCTTTCACAGAGCAGTGGATTATGTAGCCAGCTTTTCATTACTGCTCTTAAGGTTCCTGGTAGCCTTAAATTTATCTTGCTTTTGTAGCAGTTTGGTTCTGTTCTGTCTGGTGCCCAGATTCCTTCCCATTTCATGCAGGTGAACATGGATGGCATAGAATATCCATCCTTCATTTGTACACAAAGAACAGATACTATTCTGAGACTTGTTCCAGAGGCATGGAAGAAATAAAGACTCATACATTGATAAGTGGGAATGAAATTCCTAGACAAATGTGTGGTGTGTAAGGAGACTTTCCACATTTCCCAGGCTCAGGGTAAATTATGGTTGTCTGATATATTGTGCTTATGACTGCAAAACTCACCATGACACATCAGAATGAGGGGCCTGAATCGCCAGTAGCAGTGAGCATCTTTTGATGGATAGGCAGCAAGGTGAGATAGTGGATAAACTTCTGTACCTGGAATCAGGAAGACCCGAGTTCAAATTTGGCCTTAGACACTCTGTGACTGGGCAGATAACTTAACCTCAGTCCCAGTTTCCTCATCTGTAAAGTGGGGCTAATAATAGCACTTACCTCCCTAGGTTCTTGTGAGCTTCAAATGAGATATTTGTAAAGCACTTTGCAGACTTTAAAGGACTATATAAATATATTTTGTTTCCCGGATGGTAATTGGCCTGTACAAGAGACCCAGTCTGGTATAGTGGGGAAATAACTGTCACTAGAATTGAAGGACCTGAGTTCAAATCCTGCTTCTGATATTTTCTACTTGTATGACTTTGTGCTAGTCACTTTGTCTCTTCAGTTTTCCCGTCTATGAAATAAGATCATTGGATTAGATATCCTCTGAGGTAATTTCCATCTCAAGATTTATGATACTATAAGAATTATATAAGCACTATGGCCCTAGGGACAGAACTGGGGCATGTGTCCCATACGTAGCCTCCCTTCCTCTTAGTCCTGGAAATTCTGCTGATTGCTAAGTTATATAACAGGTCCTTGCCTATGTTCCTTCCACCTATTCACCAATTCCATTCATTTCAATTCAACAAACATTTATTGAAAGGATGGCCTCTTGTGGAAACTGGATATTTCTCCTCTGGATTGTTGGTAATGTGGTAGATATGTTGGTAATAATGTAAAGTACCAGCCTTTCCCAAACCTCCATAACTATTCCACAGAGTTGCCTTCAATGACACTATCATTTTGGTGAAAATGTAAAGTCACTGATAGGTTTCTCACTGATGTATGAACCCTCTGACTATCCCTTCTTTTTTTGATAGTCTCTATTTCATTGACACTAATAGCACCATATCCTTATTTTGATACGTTATGATCTATCTCTTTCTCTTTGGCTAGCTCATCTTCTTCCAACTACAGAGGATTCATGAGAGAAATTGGGGAAAAGGCTCGTTGGATGAGAAAACATGAGTGGATAGTTATCTGCACCACTGGACAGATTTCCCATATCAATGAGATCACATATCCATGTAAAGATCAGTGCCTAGGACAGTAAATTGCACATAGTTTAATAAGTATTTGTTGGGTTGACAGGAGGATGTGATAAAACAGCACTAGTATCTGTGCAAAATTAGCGTCAAGGGAATAAATTATTTCATGATGGAAACAAAGTAGAACCATTGAATTTTAGGGAAAGTGGATTTAGGAGAGGAAGGTACTCCTGGATCCAACAAGATGCTTGCATTCTAAACATGCTTAATTGGGGAGTAGAATAAAAACCTGATGTAAGGGTGGGGTAATTCATCCCCACTTCCATTTGAAGTAGATAATAAAATTCCCATTCAGTTTCAATCATGGACCTTATGCTAAGTGCAAAACATCTTTGAAAGCCATTTGATGACCCCACTGCCCACCCCACAAAATGATACCAGGTAAGGTTTGTTCCAACTGGCTGGGGAATTTTGTTATATCTTCTAGGTCCGGTACAAAAGCTTAGCTATAGGTGAAATGGTAGGAATTTCCAGAAACTGGAACAAGTTTGGCTTTCCAACACTTCTCCAAGGAGTCACAACTGGAGGGGAAGGAGAATCCTTGGCTTTGGTCAGGTCTCCTTCTCCCAAATCCTTTGATGAAAGAAGGACCTTCTGGTCCTTTGAAGTGTCTGAAGGCTGTTGGACTTACCATTTCCTCACCAGTGTCCTAAATGTCTTATTCCTGAAATATCTGGTGGCAATGTCTGCATTGGGAGCCAAGTACAAATTGGACATATTCACTATGCTTAAGAGAAGTTTCATGAGTGCCATATGAATGGAAGAAAAGAATTTACAATAACCTAGGAGCTGATTCTTTGCCATGTGTGCTCTCTAAATTAGAGCCCACTTTTCCCTGGACTCTGTGTATACTTATGGGAGAATGTACATACATGTCTGAGTGATGTTTTGTACCAACTGTTATTATGCCACCTTAGTAAATACCCATTTCTAAAAGCTACACAAGCCTGGCTAGCTAAACTTCTTCCTAGCTGATAATCTTGAGGAGAAACACTCCCATGCAGCTTTGAGTCAGTGGCATTAGAGAATAATATTGACTCCTCAGAGGTTCTCTGAGAACCCTGAAATATGTATGTATGTGTGTGTGTGTGTGTGTGTGTGTGTGTGTGTGTGTGTGTGTGTGCTGGTGGTGGTGGGGCTGTTGTAGCTGAACTCTGGACACCCAACTCATTTGTGCGATTGGTACTTGGAATAAGGATCACCAGAGTTTTTACGGGCCACATTAAAATATACCTACATCCAGAGACAGAATAAGGTATTTGTGTGGCTGAGACAACGTTGGGAAATTGTGATTTCTCCACATCGGAAAAGCACCTCCTCTGTGTCTCACTGTCCACAATTGCTTAGCTCTCTAGTGTGACAAATGTGATTTGACTTAATACAAGGGAAATAACTATGTCAGAGCAAAAGTTTCCAGGACTAAAAATATGTTCATTTATAAAAAAATTTATATTAATTTATGTTCCCTGATTTATTGTTGTGTCACAGACCTACCCTTATTTCTGGGTATAACTGTATTTATTCCCATGAAAAAATGCCATTAAACCTAAAAACACTGGACCCAAAGGGCCATCTAAAAGAAGAGAGGAAAATTTCATTTGAAAAATCACAGTAGTGGCAAAGGAATATAACTGTGATGAAAGTTCAGTTAGAATTCCATTCCATGAATGTATTACTTGGCATGGATAGTATTATGCTAACTTTGAACAATTAAAATAGATTCACGGTACTAAGCTTTAATCAAATGTTTCCTTACACTAGAAAGATGTTTGGCTCAAAGTAGAACGACTCTTCAGTATCAAATAGTCTCATAGTATTTTTTTAAAAATGGTTTTGCTGAGTGACATTTTAATTGGAAACAATTTGTGATCTAATCAAACCTTCATTTAAAATGAGAACAGTTAGTCCTAGAGTTCCCCTTAAACAGAAATTGCTAAGAATGAGTTTAATCAGATCCCTCTCAAAAAGTAAGACTTTCACTTTTATGGAAAAATACTGGGCATTTACCGTAACTCATTTACTTTAATCCTTTGAGTAATAATTTAATCAGAGCCATTATTTTACTTAAAATGTTGTATTTCTTGAACTTTTTTATTTAAAGAAGAACACACTAACAAATATTCTTATTTTGAGATAGCTGTCAATACATCATTTATCTTATCTGAAGGAATAATACACTTTAACCAAGGTAAATAATCTTCTTTCATTTGTGAATGATCATTTCTTTTAATTTAAAAAAAAATCTTTGTCTTATTGAAGCCCCCAACAAAGAATTGGCACTGTCTCTTGCGGGTACTTACTTGTACCTACTTTAGGAGGTTCCTTACTTAAGATCTCCAAGCAAAGTCTGGCAGATCACTTTTGGGGAATATGAAATCAGGGCCATTATATTTTAGGCCATGTCAGTCCATTATTGATACTAAATGGGTCTTCACAACAGAATTAGTCCTGTCATTAATGTAAAATGATAGCACTTTATTATGTGTGCATTTTAAGTCTTGAAGGCTTATGGCTTAATATGAGATGTTCGAGAGCACAAGAGGACATTGGAAGAGAGAGTAAAGTCATATCTGGATCAGATACTAGTAAAACAGAGGGAGCAGAATAGCCAATATCCCTCAGGTTACAGCCTAGGGGTGGAGGCCTTCAGGCCATGGCAGGAAGAGGAAGGTAATCAATGATCCAACATAGCTTGGTATGCCTGAGTCAGTCCCACAAATAGGATCATTCTCTTTAGCAGAAGAGGGCTTACAGGGAATTGAGGAGCCTCATTCCATTACATCTGATTGGTCTCTCACCTTTGATGTTGTAAGTGGGAAGGTGTCAATCATGGAAAAGAATCCAGACAAAGAAGAGAAGGTCAGGCAGTGTTTAGAACAGAAAAAAATCAATTAGAAGAAAGTCTAGGGCCCCTTAAACCTAAAAGTTTTTCCAGACAACCAAAGACCAATTGACCTCTAAGGTCCATTCTCATTGTCGCTCTGTCTCTCTCTCACGCGCTATCTCTCTCTGTCTCTCACTCTGTCTCTATCTCTCTCTCTCTCCTTTATCCCTATCTTTCTCTTTCTCTTCTCTCTCTGTTTCTGTTTCTCTTTCCCCTCTCATTCATCTCTCTCTCACTTTTCCTTCTCCTTTCATTCGCTTTACCTGTTCTAATACGCCCAATGATGATCCACTTTTTCTCTGATCTACCTTCCCTCATCCCCAGCACATAGTGCTTTCAGTACAAACACCTTTGGTCTGCTCTTTTATTTTTACTTCATCTCCTTTTCCTTTGTCTCCTCTATTAAAGGCTTTCAATTAACATTTTCCTTACCTACAAGCATTTATTCATTTCTCTGAAGTATTTTATTTTGAGACAAACCCAAGTATATGGGGCAGTCTGTGCAAAGTCACAGAGAAGTAAGATGGATTATCTCATAAAAGAAACCTAGAGTAGGCCAGTTTGGCTTGAACATACAGTGAAGGAGGGGAAGTAATGTGAAATCATTTGGGAAATAGAGGTTGTGACTGGTTTTAAGTGCTAAATGGAGGACTTCGTATAGTATCTTGCTGGCAATTGGGAACAACAGAAGCCTCATAAGCAGAAGAGTGACACTGTCAGATATATTTTAGGAATGTTGGTTTCGCAGATAAGTGGAGTACGGACTTGAGAGGGTTGAACGTAGAAAAGAAAAGAAAAAAAATGAACTAGTAATGTTTCTGTCTTCTCTCTGACAAAATAGTCTCCTGAGAAATTTGACAAACAATGGGGCCATATTGATCACATCTGAGTCCAGAGCCAAGTCCTAGTACTGTCTGGGACCACTTGTCCAGGGCACATGTTGAGAGATTCAGACTCTGCTAACCACATTGTAGAACCATGTCAGGGTCCTAAGCTGGAGGTTTTTAAATTTTTTATTACATAACACTTGGCCTGGAATTCCTTGCCTTTTCAGTTTCTATTCTAGAAATACCTTGATCTCCAGAGCTTGCCAGGTTTGTACACTTCATGGAGTCTTCCCCTTACATGTCTCTAAGTGTTTCAATATGACTCACAGAGACTCAAGTAATCCTGATGAGTGAGGAGGCTCAGGAGAAGAAAGGTCTTGGTTAACATCATTATCCTTTCCCATGGTTGAGATGCATATACATTATTTTTGGAAGACATATGGTACACCAGGGTCAGGGTTGCTTAAGTCAATGAAAAAGTTCATTCGATTTATTTATTTCTTTTCCATCCACTCTCTCCCTCCTGCTTTGCCAGAAGCTGCAATGCAGAAGCCATGACCAGAAGATAAATAAGAGTCTCATATCTTTGTGAAACTGGGAATTTGAGTTGCAAAGTGAATTGCAGTTTTAATCAGTATAAAGATATCCAGATGTGAGGGAGAATTCAGTTATCTTCTAGTGCCCTGGACAGACAACTGAACTAAAAGAAACATCTATTCTCTTTAGGAAGGAAAGGAATACACCTGCACGATGATCTGCCTGACCTTCTGTCCCTTTAATTAAATTTAATCATCAAACAGGTAATATTAGCTAGAGGAGTAATTGCAGGGCATTGGTTGGGAACTTCAGACATCTATTTCTTAATGAGAAAAGAATGAAAACAGACATTACTACATATGTATGAGCGCACATATGTTTATGCTCTCTAATATGCACAGGGTCAGATGGCATCTATGGAAACTGCAACTATTGCAGAAATATCATATACACTTTATGTTTTTTAACCAATGCCATACATTTCTCTATGAAATAGCTGAGGTAGGGGCACTAAGGTAATTTAGTGGATATAGTATTAGACCTGGAGTCAGGAAGACCTCAGCTCGAATCCTGCCTTAGATACTAACTATGTGAGTCTGGGCAAATAATTTAACCTCTTAGCCTCAGTTTCCTCATCTATAAAATAGGGAAAATAAAAGCTACCTCCTAGGATGGTTGCGAGGATTAGATGGGACAATATGGGGAGTTCTTTGTAAAGTGCTACATAAATATTAGCTATCATTATTGTGAATTATGATATGTGATCTTTGTTACATCAAAGATTGGAATTAGTAAACATCTAGAAGAAACAATAATAATGAGAAAAAGATATAGTATGCAACTGAAATAACTCAACCCTAAATTATTCAGCCTAGTAACAGAAAGTGAAAAATGGGAAGTGAACAGTAGAAATGACATTGAACATAAATTATAATAATTTTATAATGAAATTTAACAGAAGAAAATTGATTTCTATAATAAGGAGACCAAAAGTGCCTAAAAAGCAATTTAGTCAGAAAATACTTGACTTACCTGCCAAGCAGAAAGAGATGGAAGCCAAAGGCAACAGGATATAAACTCATTATAAAATGAAACAGATGGGTGATGGATTTTTATGAGCAGTATTGCCTCAAAAAGCAGAAACAGGAAGTAGAAGGTAAAACTAGTTTAAAGAACTCTTGGCAAGTGATCCAACTGTGGAAGGAAGAAAGGAAACATGCATTTATTAAGGACTTATTAAGTGTCCAAGGCACTCTGCTTAAGCTCTGGGGATGCAAATAAAAGAAACAGGTTGGGGAGGAATAAACACACTAAAGGGGAACTGAAAAGGGAGGTGGAAGAGATGAAAGTACCTAGTATGGATCCATTGTTTTGAAATCTGGAAGTTAGGCACAGAGGATTTCAGGATGAAAATGAAAGGAGGGCAGCAAAGAAAAAAATGGAAAAGATCTGCAAAGATTTTTGTAACAAATTGTTTTCACCATTCAAGATTATAGTTCCACCAAACTTGGATTCTATTGTCATTGTTTTTGTTGTTCATTCTTTGTATTTGAAAAGGACCAATGATATCATCTGTGGCAGCTCAGTTTAGTAATGGTTCAGAAGACTCTACCACAAGTTGGACACAAATAGTCCATTTGAATATTTGGGATGGAGATGTCTCTAGATTTGTGCATCTCATGTTTCCTTTGTGTTACTGCAATTCTGCTTTGCTTATAAAGCATAGCACCTTCTTTGATGTGGGCATGCCAAACTGGGTAGTCTTGTGCCAGCATCTCCCATTTCTCACAATTTATACTAAAGTTCTTCAAAGAGACCTTGAGAGTGTCCTTGTATTGCTTCTTCTGACCTCCACGTGAGTATATGCCTTGTGAGAGTTCTCTGTAAAATAGTCTTTTAGGCAAATGTATATTTGGCATTCGAACAATGGGGCCAGTCCATCAGAATTGCACACTCTGCTGCAGAGTTTGAGTGCTTGGCAGTTCAGCTCAAGAGAGGACCTCAATGACCAGTGCCAGGTGATCTTCAGAGTCTTCCCAAGACAATTCAAATGAAAATGATTCAGTTTCCTGACATGGTGCTGGTAGACTGTCCAGTTTTCACAAGCATGCAACAATGAAGTTACCACAACATCTCTGTAGTGCTTCAGTTTACTAAGCAGTTTAAGATCTCTATTCTACCATACTTTTTTTTGGAGCCTCCCAAACACGGAGCTAGTTCTAGCAATGAGTGTTTTGACTTTATCATCTATATGTGTGTTCCTGGAAAGTATACTGCCAAGGTAGATGAATTTATCGACGGCATTCAGAATTTCTCCATTTGCTAAAACCAATGGTTCCACATATGGATGGTGTGATGCTTGCTGGTGGAGGACCTCTGTTTTCTTGGTGTCGATTACCAGGCTACTCTAAAACCACATTCTTATGTGAGAGGATAAATGATACTAACTAGAACAAAAATGGGAAGAGCAACCAGAATGAACCAAGTGTACATGGAGAGCATACTGGGAATAATACAACTATGAGAACGTTGAAGGTATGATTCATAAATCTTGGACCTTATTAATGCCTAAGAAAGAAAACCAAAAAATCATTAACAGTACTAGCCTATATGCCCACTTTCCTATCTATAGAAAGTATATCCACAGAATCAACTACATACACATCAAAGACAACCTTCATTAGACTATTATTTTGGAACAAGCAGGTTTTTGTAAGTGATATAATGCAATGGACCACATCTTTGCCGTTTCACAATAGCAAAAAAGATGTAGGGAATGAGATTCCACTACGCTTATTTTTATTGATTATAAAAAGAAACATTTGATTTCACAAAGCAAAATAGTTCCTAAAAGGCTCTCTTCCAATAAAATCTTCCATCCATATACAAAAAAATTACTCAAAAGTCCTTGAAAGATGTAACAGAAATAAACATGTTCAGTCATGCTGTTTATGAAGATCAGGCAAAGCATATGGAAGTGGATATATGCCCACAATGTGTTTGCCATTGCAATGGAGGAGATCCAAGACAGTGTCCATATTGAACCCTGTGGATGGTGAGGTGTTCCCAGATGTTCCTATTTGTGAATAACATTGTTATGGTTTCATTAAATCTAAGAAAATCGCTCAGTTCAAATATAGCCTTAGACGCTTACTGGCCATATGATCTTGGGTAAGTCACTTAACCTTTGTCTGCCTCAATTTTTTTCATAATAAAACAGTTATCCCTTCCACATCACAGGGGTTGGGGCATGGCACTCCCGTGATCTGGAAAATCTGTGTAAAATTATTTGGCCCTCCCTTCGTACCAGAGAAGAAGTCTGAATTATTATGGTATTAAAAGATAATACGTTGATATTATACAGTACTAGACATATATCTTATGCATTTTTGAGTTTCTAAACTTTTTTCTGTGTCATCTGCTGGCCTTCATGCGTTGCCTGCAACTTCTGCAAAACTGTCCTAAATTCCCATTTAATTTATTATACTCACCTGCAATACATTGAAACCACAATGGGGAAAGTTGTGATGTGAAAGGGATAAGTATCATAGCACCTATCTCATAGGAGTACTGTGAGGATAAAATGAGATAATTTCTATAAAGTGTTTTGCAAATCTTAAAGCATTATATAAATACTAGCTATTATTACTTTTGTGACTATTATCATTATATCATTGATAAAAATGTTAAACAGAACAAGGCCAAGGACATTTCTTTTTAGCATTCCAGTGGATAGAGTGCTGGGCCTGGAGTCAGTAAAACACATCTTCCTGAGTTCAAATCCGGCCTCAGACACTTACTGGCTGAGTGACCCTGGGCAAGTCACTTAACTCTGTTTGCCTCCATTTCTCCTCTGTAAAACCAGCTGCAGAAGGAAATGGTAAACCACTCCACCACCAGTATCTTTGCCAAGAAAACCCCACACGGGGTCGTGAAGAGTTGGACATGACTGAAATGACTAAACAACAGAGACCTCCTGCCAAGTTGATAGCAAACCATTAATGACTACTCATTGAGTTCAATGATTCAGCTGGTTCTAAACCTACTTAATTCTCCATCTGTACTTTTTTTTTCTCACAATAATATTGTGAAATACCTCATCTAATGCTTGTATCCTGGTCATTCAAAGATATATCTTTTATTTTGGAGGGGGGAAGGAAGGGCAATTGAGGTTAAGTGATTTGCCCAAGGTCACACAGCTAGTGTGTCAAGTATCTGAGGCCGAATTTGAACTCAGGTCCTCCATGACTCCAGGGCCTGTGCTCTAGTCACTGTACCACCTACCTGCCCCCAAAGACATATCTAATCATAGGTTATATACAACCACATGTCAAGTGATTCTCATGATATCAAAATTTCCTCCTCATATCAGGATCTCTAGTTTATCTTGTTTGTTACTTAATCTTTGGACATTGGTATATAGCTTTTTTTTTAGGCCATCAGTTTTTCTCCTAGCTCCTTCTTTGATTTTATCATCTATGAAATTATGATTTCTTCTTCCATTGTAACTATTCTCTATGGTATCTAGCTTCATAGATATACATAGGTAGTTTTCTCTCTTTCCCATGCTTAGATTTTTAAGACACCTGACAAGTCAAATTTTACTATCTTTTGTCAGGTATACTTCATCTCTGGCCAGAAAACTGTCATATCTATATTTTAAGCCATGATCTAGAAGTCCAATTCTTATTTGCAGATACTAGCTTTTCACTTTCTAAATCAGTTTTTTCTCTTCTGTATCTCTGGTGGGCAATTATAAGAAAAACATGACCTATAACTCTGTGGTCTTTGATTTCTTGCCCCAGACATTGTAATCTTTGGCAATACTGTTAAATTCCTTCTGAGAGTATCACTTGTGCCCACATGAGCTATCTAAAGTAGATTTTGTTCAGCCATTTTGACAAGTCTTTTGAGGTTTTCTATTATAGATTGGATCATAGGATCCTATGAAGACAACAAGCCTCTCTATTGCTGTCATAAGGCCTCATAATAGCTGTCTCTGTCCTTCTGGGCAGGGAATTGCCATTTGCCACTACTTGCAGATATTTCCTTTGACCCTTAACTGCATGATCTCACTCGTGGGTCTATAATATCTTTCTTTGGAGAACAAGCAGCTGGCTCCTCTTCAGATCATCCAACTCCCTCCTCTTGAGGAAATATGTCAAATCTGGTTTTGTTTTTTGTTCTTTTCTGACTCCTCTTCCTCTGTGTCATACTTCTACTCTTCAGCTTCCTCACAAAGGTCAAGCCTCACTTCCTCCACCTCAGATCCTTCTCCCTCCTGCTTAGGTTAGACCTCACTTCTGTTTCTTTTAAGAACATTTCATGATTCCTTATAACCTAGGCCTTCCTCAAGTCACTTCACTTGAAGAAAATAATCAGCTTACACTTGGAACATAGATCAGCATCACTGAAATATGGCAAAAATATATAAACATTGCTCACTCCATGCAAGCCACTGAAACATCATCTCTCTTTTCCATATTGGTTGAGATTTTCAGATTTGTTTTTTGACATCCCTATGGATATTCATATCTCCTTGCTAAGTTCTTCATTAAAACCTTTATAGCTAGTCATCACCTCTTAGAAGCTTGTCAATCCTCATGTTAAGTCATGTTCCTTAGCCTCAACAGTTCCACCAACCACACTGTATATTCCTTTTCCCCTTCCACCACCCCCTCTTTCCTGTTTCACTAACTTGTCAGCCTCAATAATCCATTGCATCAATTCAGTTTCCTCCCTTAAAATAAAAGGGGAAAATCTTCTTGCTTTTTCTTGTTTACTTCCTTTACCAATTATTTCTTCTTTTTCCTTCTTGAATGTTCTTCTTCAAGGCCTTACTCCTCAATTCTCCATGAGTCTTATTAATTTCACTGGAACCCTCTCTTTCTTTTTTAACTTTCTTTTATAGAAATCAAAGAGAGGACTTGGACATAGAAATTCTTCTCTTTTGAATTTGCCTCCATTTCTTCCAAAGTTTTCTTAAATTCAAACTTCGGCCTTCTTTACTAGTGTAAACTCTTCAATCATTGACACAGTTTCCTTCTTCTTATTCAGCTCAAGTATTTCTCCTCTCTCCCACTCCTACAATATTCTTTCACAGAAACCAGAAATAGATGACACCTGCTTCAGCTGACCCTTGCATTTGTCTAGTGATTGATACCAAGGACGATTCTTGTTCATTGAATGCTAGGGGACCATCAGCTTCTCCTCTTTGACCTGAATGGACATTGTGGTGTTCATCCCTCTTCCCTTCCCCCTACTTCTTTCCCATTAGATTGTCATCTCTTTTTTGGAGGAGGGATTATTTCATTTTTTGTACTCGTACCCCTGGTGCCTAGCACAGTGCTTGGCACATAGGAAAGTGCTGAATAAATAATTGTTGATTAATTGCTTAATCAGTGTAGGTAGTTAAGTGGTGTTGGATATAACTGTCTTGATCAGCTTTACGTGGATGTGGCTGAAAGTGACCTATTCGGCAGGTGTGTACCTTCTGCTACATTCTCCACCTATGTTGTGATCTTGCTAAAGTCAGTGACCAGAGAAAAGTATCATGAGGTAATGGAAAAAGCATTGTATTTTAAATTGGAAGACTTAGGGTGGAATTCCAGCTCTGTATGTACGTTGTATGTGTTACAAGCCAATCATTTTATCTCCTGGGACCTTCACTTCCTGCAGGTTAGGGATGGATTAGAGCAGAGAGAGCACATTCAAGGCCCACTCATGGAAACACGCCTCAGTAAGCTTGAACCAGGTTAAAATATGTTTGGAAAATATTTAACAAAGTAAATAAAAATACAACAGAATTTAGTGTTGATATGTAATTTTCCAAGTCAATATATGGCCAGCAAGGATCCTTATGTATGGTTTAGTGGCCTCCATTTCTATTTGAGTTTGACACCACTGAACTAGTGGACCTCAAAGTTCCTTTTCACCCCTATATCCTCTGGGCCTATATTTTAATATCCACTATGTCTCTGAGCTGATCTGTCTATGTGCACAGGGTCCTGGGGCCAATGATTCTTTTATTTCTACTTGAATAAATTCCTTTATAAAAGAATCTGTTTGCTTGGCTCTTCTTAATAATGCAAGGCTCTAAGACAACTCCAAAAGAGTCATTATGGAAAAAGCCATCCACATCCAGAGAATGAATTATGGAGTTTGAATGCAGGTTGAAGCAAACTATTTGCTCTCTTTCTTTTTTTTTGTTGTTTTGTTTCTTCTTTCTCATGCTTCATTCCAACGATTATAATTCTTTACAATGACTATTGTGAAAATATGTTTAATGTGAAGGTATATGTAGAATCTATATTGGATACATGCCATCTTGGTTGGGGAGGGGGAGAAAATTTGGAACTCAAAAACTTGTGGAACTGAACTTTGTAAACTAAAAATAAATAAATTTAAAAGGAAAAAATAAAAGAATCTGTTTGGTTGGCATCTGGGCTACTGGTGAATTATTTTTTAAAGCTCTGAGATTGCATTTGCAAACCAAACATTTCGTAAATGAGACAGTACATATGGCATTCATCAGTTATCTTTATTCTGCTCTACCAATCAAGTGGACTAAAACACCACCTCTAAGTGTCTAAGTTTGAGTGAGATACCCTTGCTAACTGCATTTGTTTGTGTTGAGAAGGCACAGATTCCCTGAGGACTTAAATTTATCTAGTTTTACAACTTATGCCTGGGTGTATTTATTTCAGTACCTAAAGAATTTGTTATTTCACTGTGAGGATACTTCCCTTACCAGTGCTGATTGTGCCCCCCCCCCCTATATCTCAATAGATAGTCCTGGAAGGTTGTGGTGGGCTTAGGGGAAGTCACTGTCTTGCAATTCCCCAGTGAGCCTTGCTGAACTTGGCTAAGCCTCTCCTTTCACAACAGGTATGTATGTAAGTATATGTGGAATCTATATAAATATATATATATATATATACACACACACACACACACACACACACACACATATATATATATATATATATATACACACACACACACACACACATATATATATATATATATATATATATATATATATATATATATATGTTTGAAGGGCCCTGTGACCTTCCCTCATAACTTCCAGCTTATAGTACCTCCTCCTCCCCCAAAAAATCACATCACATTTATTTTGTATGTACTTGTTCATGCATATGTTCTCTTTCCTTATAGACTGTAAACTCCTTGAGGACAGGGACAGTTTCATTGCTGTCTTGTATTCTTAGCATCTGGTGCAGTTCTTGGCACAAAGTTGTTGTTCAGTCATTTCAGTTTCATTTGACTTTTCATGATCCCATTTGAGGTTTTATTGATAAAGTTACTGGGGTGGTTTACCATTTCCTTCTCCAGCTTATATTTTTTGGGGGCATGGCATTCAGGGTTAAATGACTTGCCCAGGTTCACACAGTTAGGAAGTGTCAAGTGTCTGAGGCCAGATTTGAACTCATGTCCTCCTGACTCCAGGTCCGATGCTCTATGCATTGTACCACCTAGCTGTTCTACCAGCTCATTTTTACAGATGAGGAAACTGAGGTAAATAGGGTTAAGTGACTTGCCCAGGATCACACAGCTAGTTAGTGTCTTAGGTCAAATTTAAACCCAGGTCTTCCTAATTCCAAGTCTGGCACTCTATCTACTGCACTACCTAATTGTTCCTGGTACACAGTAGGCACTTAATAAATATTTACTTGCCCTGATTGATTCTTCCTACCTCTCACCATGCCTTGAAAATCGTAGGAGATCAATAAATATTTGTTGATCTTTCAAAGGTAGAGTAAGATAAAGAAAAGGGAAAAAAGGAAGAAAAAAGTGATAGGGAAGCAGATGATATGGAATGAGGTATGGAAGGAATAAAACCTTTTTTTCTTTAATTGCTACTAGTTGCACAATCTAATTTCTCATCCCAGATGACAAAACTCACTAGCACTTACTAAATAACCAAAAACATCAACCATGTGTAAAAAAGGAAGAAGGTGATAGTGTTGGGTCAAGTCCATAGTGCACAGGTTCAAATATCTTGTAAAGTTTTAGGCCAAACTGAGGCCTTGTGGAATTCAGGGCTGTTTTTGGAAAAGGCCAGCTTCCTTTTCAAAAGAGAGATCACTTTATATTATTTCTGAACATCCAACAAGTAGGGTTTGGGGTTTGAGTAAGGGAGGGAACAAAATTTTGATGAATTCTAATGGGTAAACAGGAGTACTAGGATTAATTAACCATGTTCATGGAATCCCAGGAAAGTATTGAGAGCCTGATAAAAAGCATTTTGGCTTCTGTCAAACTCTAAACATGGGAAAAGTCCAGTCTGAGGTACTCAATGAGAACATACATATAGCTAAGTGTGTCCCTCATCATTTACTCTCTTGATAAGCATTTGGGTCACCCTTCCTGATTTACTTGGCTTTATTCAACTCTTTTGGCAGGGTGGGAAGGAAATTTAAAAAAAAAATGGTCCCCTCACCTTCTCCAGTCCTTGTGTTCTAGGCTGAGCCAAACTCAGATCAATCTTATAGTAGATCAGGCTCAATGTTGGAACAAAATGAGGCGGTTAGGTCATTTAATAGTTGACAAAATGAGATTTATTTAGCCATAGCAAAAATAGAAAAAAATGCTCAACAAGAACAGGCATTGAGAACTTTGAGCTGATTCAGCTGGGTGAAGAACCCATGGAATTTACCTTTCAAGTATCTGAGAGTCAGCCCCCCGGCTTCTTGTGGCTATTTGTTCTCAGGTGATGAAGAAGTAATGTCAACAGTGTGAGCCAACCAAGTCCCCTGAGCCAACCAAGGATTGAGGAAGGAGCTCAAATCTTTTGAAGAAAGACCTAACATGTATGAGGGGATGAGTTTTCATTGAGGATCATGTGACCTAGGCCATCCCCAGGTAGTTCCTAGACCTCATAATTTTTACTTTCCTTCCTAATTTCTCTCCTCAAGATACCACATTAGCACATAGCTGCATTTAGTGACAGACTGAGTAGAAGCCTCCTTCCCTCTAAACCCCTTAACCTCTGTCCCAAAGTCATTTTAAAAACATATGATTATTTCTAGGAACTTATGAGCACAAAGTTCCTATACTTGGTCCTACCTTATACCCTTGCCAGTGTTCTTCACTGCACGAGGGGAAAAAAAGGTAAAAAGTCAAGTGGTGGGAAGGGAATATAGAATAGATGATAAAATGAGGAAAAGTGCCTGGTTTTAGTAAAAACCCTCTCTGGCATTTCTTTTTTATTAAAAAAATAATTTTAATTATTTTTTCTCAATCACATGCAAAAACAATTTTTAAAACTTTGTCTTAAAGTTTTGTTTTCCAAATTCTCTCTCTCTCTCCTGTCACCCCTCCTTGAGAAGGCAAGCAATTTGATGTAGATTATACGAGTGGAGTCATATGAAATGTTACAAAAGAAGACCAAAAGAAAATTTAAAAAATAAAGTTAAAAAAGGTTTTGATTTGCATTCAGATTCCATAAATTCTTTCTCTGCAAATAGATAGTATTTTCCATCATAAGTCCTTGGTGATTGTCTTGTATTGCTGAGAATAATGAAGTTATTCACAGTTGGTCATCATACAATATTGCTGTCACTATGCACAATGTTCTGGTTCTGCTCACTTCACTTTGCATCATTTTCTATAAGTCTTCCCAGGTTTTTCTGAAACCATCCTGCTTGTCATTTCTTATAATAGCACAATAGTATTCTGTTACATTCATATGCCACAACCTGTTCAGTCATTTGCCAGTTGATGGGCATCCTGTTGATTTCCAACTCTTTGCCACCTCAAAAAGCATTGCTATAAATAGTTTTGTACATGTATGTCCTTTTCCTTTTTCTTTGATCTTTTTGGGATGCAGACCCAGTAGTAATATTGCTGGGTCAAAGGGTATACATAGCTTTATAGTCTTTTGGGCATAGTTCCAAATTGCCCTCCAGAATGGTTGAATCAGCTCATGACTCCAGCCACAGTGCATTAGCATCCCAATTTTTCCACATCCCCTCCAACATTTGTCATTTTCCTTTTCCAACATAATAGCCAATCTGATAGGTGTGTGGTAGTATATTTCAGAGATGTTTTAGTTTGATTTCTCTACTTGATAGTGATTTAGAGCATTTTTTCATATGACTAAAGATAGCTTTGATTTCTTCTTCTGAAAACTGCCTGTTCATATCCTTTGACCATTTGTCAATTGGAGAATAACTTTCATTCTTATAAATTTGCCTGAGTTTTCTATTTATTTGAGAAATGAGACCTTTATTACAGAAACTTGATGTAAAAATTTCCCTCCAGTTTCCTGCTTTCCTTTTAATCTCAACTGCATTATTTTTGTTTGTGCAAAGCCTTTTTAATTTCATGTAATCCAAATTATCTGTGTTATATCCCATCATGCTCGCTGTCTCTTGCTTGCTCATAAATTCTTCTCTTTTCCATAGATACAACAGATTAAATACTCTGTGCTCCCCTAGTTTGCTTATGTTATCACTTTTTATGCCTAAATCATGTATCTACCATTTTGACTTTATCTTGCTATGTGGTGTGACATGTTGGTCTATACCTAGTTTATGCAAAACTTCTTTCCAGTTTTCCTAGCAATTTTTGTTAGTGAGTTCTTGTCCCAAGAGCTTGGATCTTTGCATTTATCAAACAGATTACTATGGTCATTTAGTACTGTGTATTGTGTACCTAATCTATTCCACAGATCCACCACTGTATTTCTTAGTCAGTACCAGATGTTTTTGATGATTACTGCTTTGTAATACAGTTTGAGATCTGGTACTACTTGACCACATTCCTTCACATCTTTTTCATTGATCCCCTTGATATTCTTGACCTTTTATTCTTCCAGATGAAGTTTGTTATTTTCTCTAGATCTATAAAACAATTCTTCAGTAGTTTGGTATTGTACTGAATAAGTAAATTAATTTATGTAGAATAGTCATTTTTAATATATTGACTCGACCTACCTAAGAGCAATTAATTTCCCCAAATGTTTATATATGATTTTATTTGTGTGGAAAATGTTTTGTAACTCTTTGGCATTTCTTAAAGGATTCTACTGACATGTTGTGTATTGGTTGAACCAAACTATTCAACAATATTTTCTGACTACCTGGCCCTGGGACTTAAAGTAAGCCACTTAATCCCTGTGCTACAGTTTCCTCATCTACAACATTGGGCAAAATGGACCAATTTCACAGAGGTGTAAGGATCAAATAAGAAAACACATGTAAAGCACTTGGCAAACCTTAAAGTGCTATATAAATGCTAGCTATTATTATTATTATTATTACTATTATTAGAAAAACTTCATCATCTAATTTGACAGAATTCAAATTGAAATGCTCCTTGGACAAATCACTATCTTGCTATTATTCTTTTAGATTTTAATGTTTTGTGTACAGTTACAGAGATGGAGAAGAGAGCTTCTTTTTGTAGTTTAATAAACATACAAATTTGGAAATTGATTTGCTTTAGGATCACTGAAAGTGTACATGGGGCAACTCCCATAACAGAGAAGATAATGCAAATGACATGTGCCTTATCCTATTCACACATGATTGATTTCATTTTAGAAAGTTTATTTTTTCTCCTTTATATTGTCATGACTTCCTAATCTTTTATGAAATTTCTATGAAAATCATCATATTGTTATTATTACAAAACAGTTTACATATATAGTTACACAGAAAGGTTGGAGGCAGAGGAAACTACAAGACTAGATCCAAGTTTTACCTACTGACACCCATGCTCCCAGAAACATAATTAGCTTTATAATTTCACATGAGTATGTACCAATTTAAGGTTTTCATAATAACAAAATCTGGGCATCTGTTTGAAAACTAGTGCTTCCTGTATCTCCGGCCACTGCAATAGCCTTTAGAGTTAACTGTCTGAAGATGTGGTATTTTGAAAAGCAGTTAGGTTAGAAAAAGGCTAGCAATGTGTAAGATCACATTAAACACTAGATTCTTGTGGCAACATTGCTGTTCTCAGCATTCTGATGCTACCAGCTTGCAGGCTCTAGAAAAAACAAACAAAAAACCCATTACCCCTAGAAGCAGGTTTTGCATTTTCAAGCAAAACAGAACAAAGCAAAACAAAATAAAAGATAAAACAGTGAATGATAAAAGAGAGGGTTGTTTTCCTTAAAGTCAGGTCTGAGGTTAATTATCTAGATAATTCAGATCAGAAGGAGGATTTTAGGAATCATGCCTCTTTATCTATCTATCTATCTATCTACTTATTTATTCTTCTTGTTTGTCTATTTATTTATGCATTTATTTATTTTACTCACTTATTTATTACAGTTTTCTAGATACATAAAGAGAAAGTAAATTTTCCCCTTCTCTGTACAGTCGCCTCAATTTTTAGCTTTATTTTATTCCTACAGACAAGAAGGCATATTAGATAAAGACCTGGCCTCAAAGCTAGAAAGACCTAGGTTCAAGTGTCACCTCTGACATATAGGGTGTGTGACACTAGAGAAACTCCCAGGTAATTCTCAGTTCTCTTGGTCTCAACTGTGGAGCAGTTACCCTTCTACATTGATAGAAGGTGTTTTCTCACTGAGAATTCCCTAAATCAATGAAACCACAAGATAAATTTTCCTATACTACCATGGTCATATATTAAGTTGTCATTTCCATGGAAAATTGTTGAGGATCTCAAACAAGGGACACACCTTCTATCATTTGCCCTTCTTCTGACCATTTACCTGATTAGTCTAGGGACTACAGAACTTCTGTAATGGGTGAGGTTGTGCCAAGAGATCCTCCTTAATAGAAGGAGGCACTGGGGGTGAGGGATGACAAGCAGATTTTCAAGAGAGGTTGCAAAGGTGTAGGGAAGGGGAGAGTCACTGTGAATCTGGCTGATATGGCACCCCACCCTCTTGGCATGGCTCTTTTAAACCAGGCAGTGGGCTGGGGTATGGACTTTGTGAACTGTTAGATACTACAATAAAGATCATAATGGCAAACCTGGGGGAACAAAATTTATCTTTAACATCTCTCACCTCTGTTTTCTGTCAACATTACATTGTACCATGCTTTCTTTTGGCTTCTGCTGAGGCAATGTGATCTTGTGGAAAGATCACTGATTCTTGAGTCAGAGGTCCTGGGTTCAAATCCTACCTCTGTTGCTTCCCATATGATGTTGGGCTATCCTTTGATTCCCCCTTCAGTGTCCCCTAAACCTGTCCCACTTAGAGCTGGGACTGAAGCTCTTAATGCAAACAGGACAAAGCTTTTCAAGAAATGAGATCCCTGGAGGGCCAAATCCCTGAGCTTTGTTGTGCCAAGCCTAGAGAACTCTCAGGCAGGATCACCCATCACTTATACTTAAGAAAGGCATGGTGAGTCAGCAGTCACTGGGGCAACAGCAGGCCCACCATTAGTCAGACCAAAGTACCAGCCTCACTTCTTTCCCTCCACTCTTCTCCTGGAAGCCCTAAACATTTACACCTGAAGGAGATAAAGGCAGGGAAATGAAGACCCAGTATGACAAATATGGCAGCCCTATTTCTCCTAGCTCACCAACTCCAAGAAAAGCTTATTGTGTTCCTCTAACTTGTCTCAGATCATATGTCTTTGGTTTAATGTAAATCAGGTGTTGTTATTGTTCGGCTAGATTTTAGACATCCATGAGCTTGTATGGGAAAAAATACTTCTTTATTTTCACTAACCTTTAACTGAAATGCAGTATTGTCTTCAATTATGGATGTAGACAGCAACATTATTCTGAGAAGGGGTCCACGGGCTTCCCCAGGCTGCCAATGGGTCCATTATATTAAAAAAGTTAAAAATCCCTGATTTAGATTAAAAATAGCTTGGGAAGTGAGCCTCTTATTTCCAGAAAGAGACCTAGGTTCTAAACACACAGAGAAGAACAAAAGAAAATACTGTTCATTTTTCTTCCATGCATTGACTCATAGATTGTTGGATCTGGAAGAGATCTCTAGAGATGGTTTCTACCAACCCCATCACTTGATAGATGAGGAAGCCGAGCTGTAGGAAGATTGTGATGTTCCGGATATCACAGGGAGTTTAGGGAAAGAGCCAGAGTTAAGGACCTGGGACTGAAGACAGTATCCAGTGCTCAGCAATCAAGTCTTTGTTGAGTAGGCATACCCTCTATGCACCCAGCATACATGGATATTGTAGCTAGAAGCCTAAATGTGAGGTATTTCATTTTCATTTTTGTATGTTCACATATAGCAGTTAGTTTTGATGTATGTTTCAAAGCAAACATTAAAATACGTTAATTTTCCCAACTTACTATATTCTGAATATACATGGAAAAGTCAACTTTACTTGATGGAACTGGAAACTCCTCATATGCAGATAATTGGGAAAGGTTCCAGCCTCTCTCTTCATTGACAATTTTCCTTTGTGTTTGGCATCAAACACAGTTGTTCTGATGCAAATATTGTCTGTCAGGAGTGATTTTAAGCCCTCATCAGTCATTAATACCTTAGTTAAACTTAACTTACTCAGTTACCTTAGTGGTGAGCATCCAGTCCTTTGGGGTTTTATATGGAACAAAATAACGGAAAAGTTGAGCACAGTAAACATTTCCAGGCTTGGTGAAGGTCCCCTACGGGAAATCTCAGTCACCTTTGGTAAAGTGGAGGGGTGGGGCATGTGGATCATGATAGCATTGACATTTTTTTTGAAAGGAAGATGAACACCTGAAACTATTAACCACACACGTGTGTGTATGTGTGTGTGTGTGTGTTAGCTGCTAAGGGTTTTGTGAGATCCTAGTTTTAGAGCTAGAAGGGACTTTAGAAGCTATTAAATCCAACCCCTTCATTTTCAAGACAAAGAAACTGAGGCTCTGAGAAGATAAATAACTTACTAGAATCATAGAATTAGAAAGTGTTTGAGTCAGGATTTGAAGTCAGATCTTGTTTAGTCCAAGTTCAGCACTCTCTCCACTGTGTCACCTGGACAGGATACAATGGAAAAAACCCAACTATTATCTAATTAAGATGGACATGTGGACCAATATCTACTCTTAGAGATTTTCTTCCATTGTTCTCCGAGAGATCAGATATTTCTGTCCTCTTTGCCCTGAATTCCTCTGTCCAGGAGCCTTACCACATTGTGGTTTATTATAGAGCATGATCTTATGCATGTCATTAAGGTTTCAGCTAATAAAATTCCTTTCATTTACATGGTAGCGAACTCTTAGAATAATAATGTCAGTTTATCACTGTTTGGTGATTTACAGAGCCACAAGTTCCAGACCATTGAGTCTCCAAAGAGGTGGCCTCAGACTCCTGGGGAGCCCTGGCACATCCCTATGAGATTTGTGGTGTGACTCTATTGCATGTGTAACCAATCAGTTGTAGGGTGAGAAGAAGGGTCCTATCCCATACTCCCTCCATTAACTAATCATGAGATTTAAAAAAAAATAAAACAACCACAACTACTTTTCACCCTTTACAGCCCAATATTCTTCCATTCTCCTCTTTCCTGCCCATATACATGCTCCCAACCTTCCTGGGCAACCCCTACCTGGGCACCCAGGTATTTCCTAAGTAGATTAAAAAAACAATTGAAGCCAATTGTTCTAGGATGAAAGATTGTTAGATTTGAAAGGAACTTGAGATATGTAGTCTCTTCATTTGATATATTTAGAAACTGGGGTTCAAGAGAGATTCAGTGTCTTTCTCAAAGTTATAAGGCCAGGAAATGGCAGAGCCAGAAATGAAACCCAGGTCTTGGGTCTCTAAGCTCAAATCCTGTTTCCATGACACTGTACTATCTCTTTGAGTTAGGGGTGAAAAATTCCATAATTCTTGTTGGGAATACAAAGACTAAAAAAAAGTCCCACTATTCCTATGCTCAAAGAGCTTATAGTATGCTTGGAGCTATACAACATATACACCAATAAAGAAGAAATGAGGTGAGATGTGGGAAGGGCAAAGGATAAATCCAAAGGGCTGTAAGCAAACTTGAGGAAGGGCAGGTCATTTTCCCCTGATGGGGGGAATCAAAGCAGGATTCATGCAATAGGTGGCATCTGAGTTGAGCTTAGGAGAAAAGGAAGAATTTCCATTGGCAGAAGTGGCCAAGGGAATGCATTCCCACAAAGAAGCAAAGGTAGGAGAGGGCAGGAAGAGTCTGAGAAAAAGCTTGTAGATCATTGTTATGGGAACAAGAATATAGAAATAGGTGTAATAATAAATAAAACTGAAGTTAGGCTCAAGTCATACTGTAGAGAGATTTGAGTGCTGAGCTAAGCATTATATTTGTAAGGTACAAGCGTTTCCCACGTATGCCATGTATATACACAAGGGTCTGGATGTATGTAGCTCCCAGGGAGTTGTAAATAGATATCTCCAGAGCCCCTTCTGCCTACTCTTCTCCAAGGGAGACTAATTCCTGCCAAGTGGGGAGCAAGAGTTTGGGGCCAAGAGTCTGTCCACTCTGGTATTCTTAGGGAGGGTGTTCCAGGCTATAACTATATCTATCTACCCCATTTCCTTAAACATTGTTGGTCTGGTGAAATATCTTTTAGTTTCAAATCACTCTTCTGATTGCTCTCTTAATGGACAATGAGCTATATTCCAAGCTATATCCAAAGGCAACACTCCTTTCCTACAAATGCCAATTGCACAAAGACTATCTCACATAGCAAACAGTGAAAAACCCATTTATCCAAACCAAGAGCAAGGATAAATCAGAGAAGTTATACAGATGAGAATATATTAGACAATACATAAAGTGTTCTTTTCCACTAGGAATGAGATAGCTCAACTGAGAGGGTCCCTAATCATACTCAAGGAGAAATTCCTCAATGTATGAGAATAGGGACACACTGGATCCTCTACATCTTGGTTTCTTCCCAGTCTTTCTCTCCCTCTAGGTTCCTCTCCCTGAAGAGAGCCTGGAACTGTGTGTGCATGTCCTCTTCAAGCCAGAAGCTGTAAGTACTAGGATCTTTCTGGCCCCAAGCTCTCAGCAACTCTGTCCTTAACACAGGACAGATCTCTCTTCAATTAAGGGAATCTTCTGTCAATGCCAAGTCATATTCTATAGGCAGTAGGCAAAGACACTAAAGGTTTCTGAACAAAAGAGTAGTATGCACTAGGCTGATCATTTTTACAGCTGTTTGAAGGCTGGATTAGAGAGGAGAAAGACTGAAAGCAGAAGACCACTTTGGACAATACTATAGTAACTCAGGAAAGGGGAAGATGAATGTTTGAACTGGGTTGTTGATAATTTGAGTGGAAATGAATAGATGAATGTGAGAGACCTAGATGGGCCTGGCAACTGCGTCTTCACCTCCCACATCAAAAGTTAACAGTGATATTTCAAGTCTGGGAAAATGGTAGGATGAAAGTACCATCAATAGAAGTAGGAAAGGTAGAAAGAGGGCTGCATTTTGTGGTGGAGATGATGAACATGCTGATTAAACCTATGCTTAGATATCAACAGAAAGTTGGAAATACGGGACTGGAGTTCATAGGCATGCTCAGGTCTGGATCTATAGATTTGTGAGTCATTGGCATAAATGTTATAGTTGAAATGATGGGAGTGGATACGATCATCAAGGGAGAGTCTGGAGAGAGAGAAAAAGCAGGGTAATCACAGAGATTTGGGCAACACCTTGAATTTAGAGGGTGGTAGGAAGAAAATAAAAAATTTTGAATGACGAAGAAGTTAGCTGTTAAAACTCCTATAACAATTCATCACGAGAATCATCATAGGATCATAGACTTAGAGTTGAAAGGGATCTTAGAAGCCCTTTGGTTTCACCCCTTCATTTTAAAAATAAGGAAAGTGAGGTCTAAAGTGGTAAAGGGACTTACTTGTCCAAGGCTACACAGGTTATATATGTTATAACGGGGATGTGAGCTCAAGTCCTTTGGCTCCATATCCACCAATATTTCTACTTCACCACACTCAGCTCTGGAGAAAAGAACAGTTATATGAATCTAAACAAACAAGACGTGTATTTTCACAGTGTCTCCCTAAACACACACACAGTACTAATGACATGAAATAGACACTCACTGACCTACTCGGTTTACATGCTATATAGTCTGAGACAGCTTGAGGCTTCCTCTTGGTCATCTTGCAGGAGGCAAATTGAGAAGTAAGAAAGTAATATATTAACTCCAGCAAAAGGAGACAAGTCAGCTTAGAGATGAGTCAAGCATGGAAAAGTGTAGTGTGTGTTGAACATTGGAAGACACCATGCATGGTTTGGCCCTAATTCTTCCAGATGTGGGGCTGACGGTTCCCCAGGGGAGAACTGTGAACACAAAATAATTAAGTACTTATTTCCCCCCTCACCTCATAGAGATTCCTCAGTTGACATTGATTAGTATCCTTCAGCTTCTAAGATCAGGATGGCTTCATGTTTTAAAGAGAGTGTTCCATCCAACAGGCACGTCCCCCTTCTCACAGTTCTCCTGATTACTAACAAAACAGGTCAGATTACAAACCCAGAGCCAGATGAGTTTCCCTCACTCTGTGTGTACACATGGCAGTGGAATTAAGGGCACAGGGTGTCAGGGAGTGGGGAGAGGGGTGGCAGCCTGAGGGAGAGAGGGAAGAAGAGGCCAGGATTGGGATTTTTTTGTTCCCTTTCCCTTGCCAGCCTACTTTGGGGGTCCCTCTCTGCAGTGAATTAGGCTTCATTCAAGTGTAAGTTAGTCAATAGTTTGAGCTCAATGTTGGTCCATTAAGAATACTACCCATTTCATCCACATATGTGTTCAGTCACAGGGAAGACATTGTTTCTTTTCCATATTATGTGGAACATTAAAAATAATTATCCAGTGATGTGTCAGGGAGTTGTGTTTTTCCTAGTGTGTGGTTCTTGGCAAGGGGTGTATGTTGGTTGGAAAAAAATCAACACAATGCTGTTATGGACAGTATTATGTCTCTGGTAGAAAGTGGTTTTGAAAGTTCTGTACTGAACAGGATTTAAAGGTAAAGACTCAAGCAGATGTATAACAAATCCTCTCTCTGGGTGATTGATTTAAAACTTGTATGAACAAATCCCCAAAATCCATAAAGGAGAGCAAATTTGCCAAGTTTTCATATTTAATTTGGATGTTGACTTGGTGTTTTTAAGTCTTTTAAAAAAATCCCTTCTACGTACAAAGGATCAAACAGGCAAATGTTGTGAATCGCTGTATCCTCTGGTAGCTAAATATGAAACTGCTTTCGCTTTTTATCAGGCAACTCATTTACAACTCATTAGATTGCTGGGTTACCCGCATTGCTGTACAGCAGTAGGACCTAGGATACCACTGCCTCTGAAGACCTAAGGGAAGAGCATCACTCCAAAGGTAGTGAAGAGGTACATGGTGGGCATGAGTAAGCTGCAACATACAACCAATGAAGAACTCTCAAGAAATGTAGGACCAAAGGATGCCATCAAGGAACTGGATGACAGAAAGATAAGATAGGCTAGTCAAGTGGTGAGAGCAAGAGATGACAGGTGGGTGGATGATCAGAGGACTCCACTCTTGAGATATAGGGAGAAAGTGAGGAAGGCCTCTAGCATATTGGATGGATGCCCAGTGGTAAACTTTTGAGAGGACATGACTAGATAGGAATGTCTCACAAGCTGAGTAGGCCTGGATGAATTGTGGTCTGCACTATTGACTCATTTATTTTTGCACTTGAATAACGGATTGTTGACTTACAAACAGCTACTGCTAAGGACGTCCTTTGGCAAATGGCTCCCTTCTGAGGGCATCTTTCTGGCTTTCTACATTTTTTTTTCTCCTTTTGCATCATAACCTGTCTTTGCCCTATTATAATTGCCATCCAAATTATCCCATCCAAACACATCACTGATCAGTGGTGAGGTAGGAAGTGAATTCCCAAATCCTGATGACTGCTCGATGAGCCTCTTAAAATAGACTAATATTTAAAAAGAGAAAGCAATGAACAAAATGCATCCATCACATGTGACAGCCTTGATAAAGATTTAGCAGCTATGAAAAATCTCTCCATCCATGACACAAGGATAGTGTCCCCTTGTGATCCAGATAGCATCTGTCCTAAGAACAAATACAAACCTTTGACTACAACTAAGTACATGCTAAGAAAAAGAGCAAGAAATAGGTGAGTAAAAGCCTGGGGACAGTGGATGTGATAGAAAGAATCTAGCTCAATCCTGCAGTGGATTTGTGATGTCATCATTGGGGTCCCTTCAATGATATAGGTTGCAACCCTCCATGAACCCTCTTAAAATAGATGGATCTTTGAAAAGAGAAAGTAGTTAACTTTTCCCTCCATGACAGAGTATACTAGCTTAGAATGGCAGCCATAGAATGTTTAGGGCTGGATGGAGCCTTGGAGATCTACGAAGACAAACCTCTCATTTCACAGAAGTGGAAACTGGAGTCTCACAGTGAGTAAATGGCAACTTTTAGACAAGATCTTAGGTCTTCTGTCTCTGAGTATAGGGCTCTTTTCACTCTCATACTGCCAATAATGCTTCACTATCATTTTCTTTTAGAAACAGAAAGGGAGGCTTTGTGTCCTGCTCAGTGACCTGTTCCCCCTCCTACTTCTGGTTTTCATCATGGGCCACACAATATGATTTTTCTCCCCCACTATATGACTGCTGAATGTAAGCTGTGCTAAATGGAAAGGACGTGAGTAGCATTGAGTTGACCTGTGGGTAGCAAAATGCTGTGAGGGGACTATGTTAAAACCAGTGTTTCTTTTCATGAGCCCAAGTTTGAACATTCAGTTGAAGTAAAGATAGATAATTGAAACCTTTGTGGGCCTCAACTTTTCTCAAGGGAAAAGTGATCTTTCATCGACATTCTTCCCATCCTGAATTCATATTCCCTTTTCCTTTTCAGGTATTCATGAAATTCTGTCCTCAAATGCTACTGCTCTTCTTGGCTGTCCTTGGCAGATTTACTGGCTTTTGCTATGATTGGACAGTTGTGATAATGATAGGGACAGGGACTTGACCTGTAAATTCATTGAAATAGGGAAATCCTGGGTGAGGAGATTTCCCTGGACAATGCAAGTTGATACTTTTCTGCAGTTTATAGTCCTAGAGAGTTTCTTAGAACATTGTCCAGGGCAATGCAACCAATATGCGTATTAGAGGTGGGATGTTTTCTTGGCTCCAATGACAACTTTCATCTGCCATTCCACATAGCCTCTAATAATGATGACAACAACAACAACTCTTTTTTGTACAACACCTTAAGAGGATTGCCTAGCTTAGTGCATAGAAACCCTCCTTGGAATCAGAAAGAACTGGGTTAAAGTCCCTACTTTGACATATACTAGCTGTGTGACCCTAGACAAGTCACTTTACTTTGAGTGTTCTGTCATCCCTCTAAGACTAAAAGGTACAGATATGTTATTGATTGGGCATCAGTAGAGATGGTTTCCATGCTTGCAGTTCCCCACGTTGAGAAAATGGCAAGTCTGGAGATCTATATCTGCACAGGATATTTCTAAAATCTTAGTGCAACTTAAACTTTTAGTAGCTTAAAATATTTAAGCTTAAAGTTGCACTAAGACTTTTTGAACACCTTGTATATCTATATTTATATCACCAATGAATAGATAGCCAGGTAAATATCCATACAAAATCTACATACTACCCAGAACATAATTCCGTAAGGCAGATAGTACAATAGTATCATTACCATTTTAATAACAAGAAAACTGAGACCGAGAGAGATAATAAGTGACCCCAATGAATCTCTACAATAATGGCGTAAGAATAGAATGAACACAAATAATACATTACATAATGCTAGGCTTTCTGTTTTTATTCAAAATAAATAAGTAGTTCTGACATAGTTTTTTATGTTTTTTTAAATATATAAAATAGGAAGCTAAAAACATTTGCTTAATGAGACCACCAAACCAGGATAAAGCAGTGGTGAAGTTGTCAATAATGATGGCATCTGTCATATGTTGTTGGAAGGACAAAAATTTCAACCAGTGATTTCTATTCAGAAAAAGACCATTTAAAACAAACACGCATATGTAAGTCTGACATAAACAAGTCTAGTGTAAACAAGCTATGGGACTCTCTCCTCATTGATAGAGATCAATGCACTGTCCCTTCATAAGTTGTGGGAAGAGTTGGCAGGAGTGGGATAGAGGAGAGCTCTATCTCTTTAGTCTCAACACTTTCTTTGGGTCTCTGGAGTCTCTCAGGGCTTTGCAGGCACTTTGGGCCCTTCTGGCTGGAGAGAGAAGATGAGCAATGCAACCCCACTTCAAGCTGCTGAAGAGAGAAAAGACTCTGGGAAGATGCCAACATGAGAAGAGCTAGCAGTGTCTATTACCTACCTAATCCTAGCTTGCTACACTAGAGAATTTGGGAAAGTTCCTCTTTGAGTGAAATCTGAGACCCTCAAAGAGAGAGAGAGAGAGAGAGAGAGAGAGAGAGAGAGAGAGAGAGAGAGAGAGAGAGAGAGAGAGAGAGAGGGAGAGAGAGAGAGAGAGGAGAGAGAGAGAGAGAGAGAGAGAGAGAGAGAGAGAGAGAGAGAGAGAGAGAGATGAGTTATCTTGCTCCTAATGGGAGAGCTCCTTCCCTCTATATTGTTGTTATATATTCTCATATGTATACTTTCTCTGATTTTTCTTTTGTTATTGACTTGGATAAATGGGTTTCTTTGCTATTCTCTCTCTCTCTCTCCCTCTCTCTCTCTCTCTCTCTCTCTCTCTCTCTCTCTCTCTCTCTCTCTTTTTCTCTCTCTCTCTCTCTCTGTTTTAAAAAGTAGGGGTGAGTACAAGAACAAGTCACCTCATGGAGAATAATATTAACAATTCATTTATGTAGTGCTTTAAGTACTTTCCTCACAATGATCCTTTGAGGTAGAAAGGGAGTAGATAAGGATAGGTATTAGGGATATTTCTATTCCCATTTTACAGATGAGAAAACCTAGGTTCTGGCAAGTGAAATTATTTTCCCAAAGTAACACAGACGGCAAATGTCTGAGTTGTAGCTTAGACCTGAGTGTTTTTATTCCAAGTTGAGTATTCTTTCCACTATACCACTGTTATAGATTGGTCCTCAGCCATGCTGGTCCAGTGCTTTAGGTTTGTGACTGGATCAAAATGAGATGCTTGCCAACCCTTTGTGACTCCATTTGGGGTTTTCTTGGCAAAGATACTGGAGTAGTTTTTTTTTTCCTTCGCCAGCTCATTTTACAGATGAAGAAACTGAGACAAAGTTAAATGACTTGCACAGGGTCATATAACTAGTAAGTATCTGAGGCTGGATTTGAACTCAGGTCCTCCTGACTCCAAGCCTGGCATTCTATCCACTGTGCCACCTAGCTGTCCATGTCAACCCTCTAACAATTAACAAAAGAAGGTTTATACAGTCATAGCATGGAAAGGATATGAAACAAGTACATAACACTGCTTCAGGGAGATATAGGCCCCATATAGAAATGCATCTGGTCAAAAGGTTGTGTTGAGTGCGGTGATTTCTATAGCTGTGGGACATCTGTCAGCTCTGAAGGGCACTCATTCCTGCGCTATAGCCTTTCATGCCCTAGGTGACTGGGGAGGTGCATCAACAACTAGAGCCTCCAGCTGCCTGAACCAATCAAGTCTAAAAAATAGCTTTCCTTCCTTTTAGGGAAAATACCCCAGCGTACATGACAAACACTGTTCGACCATCATCATGCTGCCCTTTGTGAAGAACACATCTACCAGGAGCCAAGAAAACCATTAAAGAATATTATCTGCAATGCCCTTCATTGCACAAGTGAGGGTTTCTCCAAAACCCCCTGTCTATTAATTAGCTGACCGTAAGACTGGACTACGCCAGAGGCATAGCTCCTCCTGGGAATAGTTTTGCCTTGGTTTGACATACTTAGAATCATAACAATTTGGGGCTGGAAGGAAACATAGAGATCACCTAATTCAGTTTCCTCATTCTATAAACAGGAAAATATTAGAGACGTGCCAGAGACACTGTCAGAGTCTAGTCAAAATATTAGTCTACTCGTCCTCTTTCTGCTTCTCCCCCTCTTAATACCAGCCCTGGCTCTGAAACTGTCTTGATGACTTTGCAGAAGACATCTAATTTTTCTTGTCAATAAACTGAGAAAGCTGGATTAGGTGATCCTTAAGGTTCCTTCCAGCTCCAAATTGTCATGACTCTAAGTATGTGTTTAGAATAGTACTCTTATTCTACCACTACTACAATAACTACCACTACTACTACTAGTGGTGATAACAGCAATGTCAATAATAGCTAGCATTCATATGGCGCTTTAATGCTTTATATATGGTAGCCCATTTGGTCTTCACTAGGTCTCACGTTGGCAGCCATGTCTTCAAAGTTAGAACATTTGGGTTTTCAGCTGATAGCCACATCAGCTAAGTAAATGGGAATTTGGGGTGGGGGGAAGGAAGAGAGAGAAGGGAGAAATGTATCCAAAGGCCTAACACTAATCTTGCCTTATTAAAAAGTTACACATAAATGCAATCAATACAGCTTGGGTATTTCCTTTCTAAAGGGCTTCCAGTTGCCTTAAATGGTCTGGATCACCTGGAAGTCTGTCAGGTCAGAGTGCTTCATAATTTCCCACTCTAGGAAATAAATGTATGTCACTATTGGAACCATCTGTACCTCTTTCCTTTGTCGGCAGTGAAAGAAGACCCCTGCAACTCTTGAACACTTCTGTGATGTCAGCCAGTTTCCAAGGAAAGGAGCTTTTTTTGATCTCCCTGTGTTTTCTCAGGGCCACTAAACTCTTTCCATTTGGTTCACAGATATTTGGATGAATTGTAACCAAAATGGCGTCCTCTGCTCAAAGCCATTTAGTGAAATCAAAAAAGTTGAATCCACAGAAATGCAATTCGATTCTGAGGGATGAGTTGTTGTGTATGTGTGTGTGTAGGGGGGGGTGTGTGTTACAATATAAGTTGCTTGGTCAGTGTTTTAAAACAAGCTGTTCCGTGTTTGCTTCACAAACCTGAAAAGAGTATATCCTTATTGTCTTGCTCAATGTAAGCCATATCCTGATGAGGTAGAAAGAGAGAGAGCCATGATCAGAATGATGTCATTCTCTTATGTTTCTCAAGTGGTCCTCATTAAATTGGTTGAACAGACTATAAAAAGGATTTTAAAAGCCTGGAAAAGCTAAAGGTAGACAATCCCTTGTTCAGAGAATGAAATGGAGTAAACCATAACACATGGACCAAATAATATAGTCTTTGTTTTATGTCATAATTTCTTCTTCCCTGATGCCTGCCCCTGAGATGGATAAGGGACCTGACTTGGAGGTCAACTCATGGGACCCTTGGAAGTTGGAGAAACAGCACTGCTAACTTTATGATTTTTCGAGCAGGGACACTGTTGGACCCCAAGAGCCCCAGGCAGCTTAAGCAGTTAAATTATGGAGACTGCCTCCAGTAGGATAGGTTTCATGCTTTATGAGTTTGATAATATTCAAGGTTGAAGCCATTAAATTCACATCTGGGGGAACCCCATATGAGTAAAGGTAAAAAGGTCAGTAAGAAATGTTTTCAGAACAAAAATACTATCTTCCCTGAGGGGACTGGCTGGAATGAATTCAGTATTTTGTTGATTGAAATCAGTTGTTTAATATAAAATCAATAAAATGAAAGACCTTTAACAAGACCATTTCAATTCATGGATCCCAGTTCTCCCACTGTCTAAGTTACTCCTACACTAAAATATCAGTTCCTTTAAATTGGCTTTAGCTCTCTCAAGGTGGGCACACCCTTGCTAGACTAGTCTAAATATGTTTATTTCTTACAGACTTAAAGTCAAGAAATTTTAGTGACCATGATTTGCACAGTTTATAGGACTAGGGGCTCCTTGGGGAGTATTTTTTTTCTTCCCAATAAGGACCAATTGCTTTGCAAATCCCATCACCATCTTATTATTATTATATGTATTTACAATTATTATTTCATTTGATTGTCACAACGACACTGAGAGGTAGGTATTGTTGTTATCCCCCTTTTACAGATGAGGAAGTTGAGTTAAATAGAGGTACAGTGACTTACTCTGGGTCATAAGGATAGTAAGTGTCTGAGGGCAGATTTGAATTCGGGTCTTCTTGACTCCAGCCCTGGCACTCTATCCACTGCACCATCTAGCTGCCTAGCATTTTATACAATGCTTAAACGTTTGCAAAGCACTTTACATATATTAGGTCATTTGATCCTTACAATAACACTCTGAGACAGGAGCTATTATTACCCTATTTTATAAATGAGGAAACTCAGGGGGAGAGAGCTTAAGCGATTTGTCCAGGATCATGCAGCTAGTGTCTTGAGCAGAATTTGAACTCAGATCTTTCTGATTCTAAGTTTAGCATTATGTCTACTACACCACTTGGCTGCCTTCAGATGATGATTTTGAGTTGTTTATTTCCTCAGTCACGTGCACTTCCCTTTATCTTCCTCGATGCAGTCTTGAA
This sequence comes from Trichosurus vulpecula, assembly GCF_011100635.1. NCBI lineage: Eukaryota > Metazoa > Chordata > Mammalia > Diprotodontia > Phalangeridae > Trichosurus > Trichosurus vulpecula. The sequence continues at coordinate 449,912,371 of NC_050573.1, forward strand.
GTCAGGTTATTAAAAGTCCTTCTGATGATACTCCATCCAGAACATTAGCTTTCCATCTAGAGCAGTGCTGGGGAACCTGCAGCCTTGAGGCCACGTGTGGCCCTCTAGGTCCTCAAGTGAGGCTTTGACTGAATCCAAACTTCACAGAACAAATCCTTTTATTAAGGGATCATCCTGGATGACTAAGATGTAAAACCAGAAATACCTTTTTAGCTCTGTTTCATTTCATCTATTTGTGACTTAGATTTCCTAAGTCAATCAAGAAATTATCATAGTAATGGACATCTCTATATCAAATTTAAGTCTGCAAAGCACTTTGTATATCTTACTGCATTTGATGTGTATGATGAGTACTGAAGGAATTATTATTCCTATTTTAAAAACAAAGAATCTGACACTCAGAGAAGGTAAGTGCATGGTGGCATGATGAAACACCTGGCTTTGAATCTAACCTCAGACATTGAGTGTATTTCCTTAGACAAGTCATTAAACCTCTCTAGGTCTCAATTTTCCCACATATAAAATGAAGTATAATAAGACCTACTTCTCCATATTATTGTGAGGACAAAATGAGATAATATAAGTTGTCTCAAAATTTTTAGTTCATTTTGGGGTTTAATAGCTTAAAAGTGCACAAAGATTTCTGGGACACCTTGTATACATTGATAGCGACTGCTAGACTTATCCATGGTCACATGGCTATTAGGAATTGGACAGAGTTTGCAAATTCAATTCTTCCTCACTCTAAATCCATTGGATAGATGCTGTTTCATTTATTGGTGGTGGCTTTGGCAAGTTGTAGGTGGGGAATGTTCACAATTTAGGTGGAGAAGACAGCAGAGGAGATGGAGCTTGATTTGAGGTCTGAAAAATGGTTAGGGTAGGTAGGTAGGAGAGGGGAGGGGAGGAGAAGAAAGGAGAGGGAAGGCAAAGAGATGGGAGGGGACAGAAGGGGAAGGAAGGGGAGGGGAGGGGATAAGAGGGAAGGAGAGGAATGGGAAAGGAGAGGATGGGAGGGGAGGAAAGTGGGAGGAGAAGGGAGGGGAGGGGAGGAGAGTAGAGAGGAGAGAGGAGAGAGGAGAGGAGAGGAGAGAGTAAAGTCAGGGAGCTAGTAGTGTGGACTATGGCACCTATGAAAGCCCTTCCCCTAAGGTTTGCTTATCCTTGCTGAAGATTTTGACTAACAAATGACCAGAGGCAAAGGCCTTGACTCACTTTGGACCCATAAGCATTATCTTTCAGTTTGTAAAGTCTGGTAATTTCTTCTTCCACATGTTTATTCCTGAAACCCATTTATGCTGCCGTCATTACCATCATCAACAGCAATAATAACAGCAACAAGCATTTATTAAACACTAATTATGTGCCTAGCACTGTGCTAAGTGCTTCCATATTTGCCACTCTGTAAAACGGCCTTTTGTTCGGTGGCAAATAAATTCTCCAAATTGCCTACATCTTTTACACTGAAGAAAATAAACAGTTAAGTCATCCAAGCATGGATGCTACTAAAACAACCCTGCATGAGAAGGAGTGGGCCCCTCATCCTTGGAGATTTGTTTGTTTAGTGATCTTAAAAGCGTCTTCTCTAGAATGTTTGCTTGAAGACCCAGAACTCGACTGGGCTCCATGGTATTATCAAACCAATGGCACCATCCAATTTCCAATTTGAGGCTATTCCCCTCCTCTGTTGCTTCTTCTATCAGATACCCACAGATATCCGACAGATACCCACTTACTGCATAATCACTGGAAAGGAGAGAACACTGTGACTCAATCAATATATAACATTGTGAACTATTTCTAAAGACGGGGCACTTATACAAATCATTGTCCTAAACTTGGAAATTTCATTAAAAGTTTGGCTCCATCTTACTCCTTCTCCCCTACACATTTAGAATTAATAGACTAAACTCAAAGAAAGATTTCTGAATATTGACTTGAAATAACATCTGGGAGCTTAGCCACTCTCTGGGATAGGATCTAGGCTGATGCAGAGCAAGCTTTTGATGGAGAGGTAGAGGCCCAGGTACAGGTAGAAGAGAGAGTCAAAAATATGGATTCACCATGTTTTTTCAGCATAGAGAAGGGCTATGAAAAGTGAATGGTTATTGATTTTGCTTGTTCAGATTTCTAATAATGACATTAAAATTGAGGAAAAGGTTAATTGTGAATAAGATTTCATATATATCTAATTTTCCTGTTTCCAGGTTCCAAAATCCCTGATCAGAAAAGAGTGTAATGTCCACTTAGACTATAAACTCCTTGAGGGCAAGGACTGTCTTTTGCTTCTTTTTATATCTCCAGTGCTTAACAGAGTGGCTGGCACATAGCACGTACTTAATAAATGTTTATTGATTGACTGATAGATTGATAGGCAGGATGCCTTTTGGTATTTTAAGCAGGTAGAGAGCACAGTGGGTAGCATGCTGGGTCTAGAGTCAGGAACACCTGAGCTCAGATCTGGACTAAGATACTTACTAGCTGTGTGACACTGACCAAGTCATTTAACCTCTTTTGTCTCAGTTTCCTCAACCATAAAACAACAACTATACCTCGCAAGGTTGTTGTGAGGATCAAATGAGAATATTTGTAAAGCACTTAATACAGTGCTTGTGACACAGCAGATGTGATATATATATTTTTATTCCTCCCCCATACACACACTTTTTATAGTCAATGCATGGAGGTTGAATTTTTGCTCAAGATATCACAATTCATTCCAGAGCATACAAGAAGTATGATGAGCTAATGCAATATGATTTGATTTGACATCATAGATAGAACTGACATTTGGTAAGATGAAACCTATGCTTGGAACATGACTGTAGGTGAATATACCTTATTCAAAAGAAACAGGACAGTAAAAGTGAAGGAAAGGGAGGGAGGTAAGCATTGTTTGTTAAAAAGGTCACTCACTGAAATCTTCATTCAAAATTATCGAGAGAGCAAATGAAAAGCAAGATAAAGTTTCCTTTCTCCCCCCAAATTGGAGTTGTCTGGGACATGTAAGTATGTAGGACTCAACCTCCTCTAAAATGAAAGGCTCATGATCAACAGGGAAATAAAGCCTTATGGATAAAAGGATTCTTGCCTCTACTAATTATTTGCTCCTTAAGAACCTGAGTTCTAACTTATTTTTTAATGATCATTTCAACTATTATAAATTTGATTTGGTACTATGCTTCTAATTCTACACATTGACTTTTTTAAAGAGTCATTTTCTGGGATTGAGAAATAAAAAGTCATTAGAAAATATTCTTATTAGATAATGTTTCCTTCTTCTGCTCAATATCATGACTTTTTTTGAAGAGGGTAATGGGCCAAATTTATTTCTCTTACACTTTCAAAGCATTTCTTGGAGATATCAATCTATGGGTTCCTTTAGCATTTAAATGGGCAAAGGACAGAAACATTAATGACTGCTAATGTTTACATAGTGAGAGAAATGATTGCTAAATAACCAATTTTTAACACTGGGGCGATGCAAGATTTTTTACCTTTCTATTACCTCCTTCTCTACTAGGTCAAAACAGTCTCTGAAGAATAGGACTGATAATGAGATTGGATTTAACATTCTCCTCAACCTTGTTCAGAACCCACCCAACTGGGAAAGCTTAGTTTTGATTAAAGAGTAAAAAGAATGAATCTGAGTGAATTCTGGCCCATTGTGTTCTACTCAGGCTTGGGTGGGGGTAGATCCTTTGTCTAGAGTGCCAAGGCTAGGGATGGTATGGGACTAAGAGTGACATAATCACAGTCATACCCCCAGTCCCTCACTAGAATAGGTCCACCTTTCATTATAATATTCATTCTCTCATTAATTTTTAACCAATCAGAGTGGATTGCCACCTGTTGGGAACACCCACTCTTCCAAGAGTATATAAAGGTAAAGAAGCCTTCAGGAGGGGACTTTGGTTTATGAGAGACAGCCAAATGACTGTCCTTTTATTCTTAATTATTGGTTATCCATAATTAACAAAATGATCAATTAGCCAGAAATTACATCTCTTGAACTTTTTATTCATCACAATAGTGATTTATGGTTTGTAAAGCTATGCATATATATGTGTGTATATAAGCATGTCTACTTACATATAGACATGCATATACACATACATCCATATATAGACATACATGCATGCAAACATTTGGCATTTGAACTTCATAATAATCCTATGTTAGGTACTATTGTTGTCCCCCCCTCTTTTATAGATAAGGAAACTAAGCCTGAGAGAAGTTTGAGTGACTTGACCAGGGTCATACAACTAGCCAGTGTCTGAGGTGGTATTTGAACTCCTCTGCCTCTTAGCATACAAAATTTCCTCTCTAACATATAATAAATGCTCCTACCAAAGAGGCATCTCTCAAAAGCCACCATCGAGTTAGGCTTTGTGGTAGTTGTGCCTAGTGAGTGGTAGTTTTCTAGGCTACTGTACAGAACAATCAGGAAGTGTTGGGAATGCAAGCATAAAATTGAGCTGGTCCCTACTGTCAAGGACCTTGCATTTTACTAAAATAAATAGGTAAATGATAGATAGATAGATAGATAGATAGACAGACAGATAGATAGATAGATGATGGATAGATAGATGATACATGATAGATAGATAGATGATAGACAGATAGATGATAGATGATAGGTAGATAGAGATAGATAGATAATGATAGATAGATGTATGATAGATAGATAAAAGAAGAAAAGTTACCTTCTTTGTTTTCCTAAATGAGTACTTCATGTGTAACCCTGTGCTAAAGCCCATTGGTATGGGACTCTCTCCTTGTTGGTGGATGAAGGCTGTGTGATGGGTAGGACAGAGCTGGAGTGAGGTGAGAAAGCTCCAGCCTTTACCAATCCCCCTTCAGTACTCTTTAGGCCTCGTCCCCTTCCGGACTCTTGACACACCAGTCTTTTGTAGGAGTCTTCAAGCTTCAAGTTGCTTAAGGCTTCTTGGTTTTCAGCCCAGAGAGAGAAGATACATGAGACCAACCTGACTTTAGATTGCTGACGAAAAAGACTCTGGGAAGAGCTGGCAAGCGTTCAAACTCTACTGCATAGAGTGCAAATCTGATGGGCTGGCCGCCTTGTTCAAGTGCCTAATGTACGTTTACCTAAAAGACTATTTTACAGAGAACTCATAGAAGGCAAGGACTCACATGGAGATGGAGGTCAGAAGAAGCAACACAAGGATAACTTTCAAGGTCTCTCTGAAGAACTTTGGGATTGATTATGACACATGAGAGACACTGACAAAGGACCGCCCAGCATGGTGTGCCTGCATCAAAGTAGGCGCTGTACTCTATGAGCAAAGCAGAATTGCAATGACTCAAAGGAAATGTGAGATGTGCAAATTTAGAGATATCTCCACTCCAAATATTCATATGGACTATTTGGGCCTGATCTGTAGTACAGCCTCCTGAACTCACCTATTTATACCCTCTCTGATTTCTGTTTTGCTACAATTTGGATGAATGGGTTTCTTTGCTATTGACTGTGTGTGTTCATTGTGGAATTGGTATTTGATGGAAAAGGGGTCAAGTCTTGAATATAGAGTGTAGTGTCTTCCCCCCACCCCCCGCCCCTGCCAAATGACAGAAGGATCAGAAGTTAGCTTGAACCTGATCATATCCCCTAGACTAACAATACTTAAGGGAGCAGATTCTAGCCTGATGTCCTTCTCATCTCTCCAGGGAGACCAGAGTGACCTATTACCCCAATCTCCTACTTTCTTTCCTGGCAGGAATGAGAGTTTTCCTTGGAGAAGAGTCAGGAAGGAAGAGGCTAGACATGTTTATTCTGCATCCTTCAAGCCATACAAGGACAGTCGTTACTATAGGGGCTACACGTGGACACCCTCTCTCCATGTGAAAGTCCCACACTCATTTGCTACATAAAAAACATTAGGTGAATAGCTTTTGGAATTTGCATTCAAAATTCTACCACCATCATCACCAAGAGAAATTCATTGAGATTGTATTTATATGGAGAATTTTGTCCTTAAAATTCGTAGTTTCCTTTTTACCCCCTACTTCATGAAATTATAACCAAGGAAACATAGATGTCAGAGCTGGAAAGGACCTCTCTATTCCAATCTCTACAATTTACAGAGAGCTTCCAAGTTACATGACCAGCAAGATGGTGGATCAGTCACTTCCTCCAGACTACTTTCACTCACTAGCCTTACAAAAACAGAACATATGTGCTAAAGACAGAGAAAATGGTTTAACACACCACAAGAGAGAATACTGAGAAGGCAAGATCATTATGAATTATTACTGGGAACCTCTAATCCTTAAAGTATTCCACTGTACTGATGAAATAACTGAAGCCCAGAGAAGTTGTGACTTATCCAAAGTCACATAGCAAGTTATTGGCAGAGTTGAGACTGGACTCGTTACCTCTTGATTCATTGTGAAGTGTTCTTTTGAACTTATATTCTTGCTTCTTAAGGCAAAAACAACTAGAAAGATACAAGGTAATAACAAGAACCTAGGCAGATTTTAGCATTAAATCATTGGTCAAACCATGATCTTCTCCTATTCAGAAATCTTCAAGGGTTCTCATTTTGTCACTAGGATAAAAATTACACATTCTTTAGCTTGGTAATTAAAGTCCTTTGTAATCTGTCTCCAGCCTACAATTTCACATAACTTCTTTGCACACTCTAGATTCCAGCCAACCTAACTGCTGGTTCTCCAAATTAACATACCCTGTACTGCCTCCATCCAGGAGGTCCTTTGGAATGAGCTAGCTTCTCACTGCTACCTCTTAGAATATATAACTTGCTTCAAGGCTCATCTCAGGTGGGACTTCCTTTGGAAAGTGAGAACTCAGAAAGACCTTAACTTAAGAAGGCCAGGGTCTCCCACTGTGTCTTGGGCCATCTCCAATTGTCCTGATCGATATCTGACCACTGGGCCCAGATGGTTCCAGAGGAGAAAGTGAGGCTGTTGACTGCACAGCTCTTCCTCACTTAAATCCAATTTACTTGCAAGTCATGGCATCCTCTTTCTGATATCATGGTTCTCTTGGAGAATGAAGGACAGGCCACGTGCTACTCTTAGTTGATAGTGCTTTATCATTTCTCAAATTATATTAATTTAACTTTGTAAATTTTATGAACTCACATGGCATATAAGCTTCTTGATATTAGCAATTATTTTTATTTTTTTAATACCTAGGGTTTATTACCAGTGCCTTGCACATTGCAAATGTAAATGCTCATGGAATGAAAAAAATGAATGAATGCTTTCCTTGATTTAAATCAACTAATTAAAAAAATTAAATTGAATAAGCATTTATTGAACCAGATACTATTCTGGACTTGGGGATGTGAAAGCAGAACCCCAAAGCAGCCCCCATGCATATATTCATTGTTGGATCTGTTCTTGTTGTTCAGTAACGTCTAACTTCATGGCCCTGTGGACCATAGCATGCCAGCCTCTTCTGTCCTCCACTATCTCCAGCCTTCAGCTACCACTTCTGGTAATTCTCAGTTTAGATGTTGTCGAAGTGTAGCTTGAAAATTTTTAAGCATAACCTTGCAGGAGTGTGAAATGAGTACAATTGTTCAAAAGTCTGAACTTTTTTGGCATTGCACTTCTTTAAGATTGGGATGCAAACTGTCCTTTTCCAATCCAGTGACCATTGCTGAGTTTTCCATATTTGCTGGCATACTGATTGCAGCAGTTTAACAGCATCATCTTTTAGGATTTTAAATAGTTTAGCTGGAATTCCATCACCTCCACTAGCCTTATTGTTAGTAATGTTTCTTAAGGCCAACTTGACTTCATTCTCTAGCATGTATGGCTCTGGATCAGTAACCATACCATGATGTTTATCAGTGATATTAAGATCTTTCTTGAATTGTTCTTCTATATATTCTTGCCACCTCTTCTTAATCTCTTCTACTTCTGTTAAGTCCCTACCACTTTTGTCTTTTATCATGACCATTTTTACATGAAATGTTCCCTTGCTATCTCCTATTTTCCTGCAGCGATCTCTTGTCTTTCTCATTCTATGTTTTCTTCTATTTCTTTGTATCACTTGTTTAAGAAAGTCTTATCTTTCCTTGCTAGCCTTTGGAATTCTGTGTTAAGTTGAGTATATCTTTCCCTTTCTCCTTTCTCTTTCCCTTTCCTTCTTTCCTCAGATATTTGTAAAGCTTTAGCAGACAGCCATTGCCATTTTGCTTTCTTGCTCTTCTTTTTCTTTGGGATGGTTTTTGTTGCTGCCTCTTCTACAATATTTCGAACCTCTGTCCACGGTTCTTCAGGAACTTCATCTACCAGATCTAAATTCCTTAAATCTATTCATCACCTCCAGTACTTATTCATAAGGGATTTTATATTGGGCTTAGGAATGATTAATTAATCTGGAATTAAAAATATGAATTACGTGATGTTAGATTGATTCAAGAAAATTAGCTAGTGGATTTAGAAATAACTGGGAAATTTCTTTTAAAACAGTAGGTTTTAAAGTGTTCATGAATTTCTCTAGCACCCCATTTATGCTCTAGGTTTATGTGAGTTTTTGTTGCTTATTATTCATAGTATTTTAAAATTCTAACTCCTATGGAGAAAACCTGCAATAATTCATACATTAAATTTTCAATTTTAGTGTAAACTTACATTGCAAAAGGAGATATACTAATAATAAACCATGTTAAATGGAAGCTTTACATATTAAAAAAAACACATGTCCTGAGAAACTTATTTAAATAGGACAGATTAATATAAAAAATAGGAAACACAAGAATAAAACAGAAAAAAACCATGACAAAAAAAGAAGCTTAACCCGGAAAACAAATTTGTGAAATGATTTGGTGAGTTCTAAGAAAGAATTCAAAAGAACAAAGGAGGATAAGAAATCACATATGGAGAATTTCTACCAAATTTGAATCGTTCACTTAGGATATATTTGTTTTTTGTTCTAATCTTGTTATCAGGTTTCTAGGCAAGAGCGAAAGATGAAAAAGTTTGTCTATGTTTAAGTTTGTCTGTGTATAAAACCTGTATGTACTTAAGAAACAATTACACAGACACCCATGAAATAAAATTTGTTGTCATATAAAATCCATTGAAAGTCACATGGTGTTCTCAGTGAAAGCTGCAGTAACAAAAGCCAATTTTAAATCTGTTCCTTCTTTTCCTTTGTTCAATAAAAATGCCCCAAAAGACAGTAAACTTTCAAAGGTCTCATTAGAGAACTAGATTTCATCAGGGAGAGTGTGTGAGTAATTTACAGTAAATTTAGTGATGCAAACAGGAGTCAGGAAGGCCTTCAGTTTTAGAAGTTTTGTAGATTCTCAGATGAACATTACCCTTCTCAGAAGATCTGTTATATTTGTTTTCTGCCTGAAATGAAGGAAAATGAGATTCAAAAACACAAAGCATAATTAATATCTGAGGATTTCAATTCTTTTTCATACTGGTAACAATGAATTCAGTTATACAAATGGAGCAACTGAGATACAGATGTACATAGGAATGTAACCATTTGCTGTGAGGCATTAGAAATTTCTGCATTCCTCCCTAACAGAATGTAAGCTACTTGATGGAAGGTTATTTATCATTTTTGATCCCCACTGTTAACATATTGCTTTTTGTATTGTGACCACCTAATAAAAGTTGAATTGCATTGAATGTTCTGTCTAAGAATTTGGGGTCCAACATTGATATCAGACATCCTCCACATGCACATAGACTCAGTATGGATGTAGAATGGTTGGGAAGAAATAGAGAAGGGCTGGGAAAGTCTTCAATAGAAGGCTTCACATATTTTGCTTCAAAGGGCCTTTACACATCTTGAGAGCAGTTTAAAATGTGAAAACCACTATAGTGAGTGATTTAAGGCCACACAATTGACTTAGAAATGTGATACTGCTTTTTTAACTTCCTGGTTTTTGGTATGTCTATCTGATAACACCGACTTTCAAATATACTTCAGCATTTGACTATGAGATACCGTACTAAGAAAATGGCAACTGTGTGGTTTTCTGCATCAGTAAAAAGGTGGTTGGCCAAGCAAACCTCATTCCAAAGGCATAATGCAAATCAACCTTTTTTCATTTGCAAAACAGTGTGTGATGTCTAGGCACTGATGGCCTAAAATATTATTCCACTTTTCGAATTTCATGACTAAAACAAAAAAGCCAAAACTGGGAAATTAAGGAAAAAATGATGAAGAGAAGCACAACGGAGCCAGATTGGTACCATTGAAAGAGTCCTGGTTTTGAAGCCAGAGGACCTGAGATCAAAACCTATTATTTTGTAACTTTGAGGAAGTCACAGAACCCTTTCCCATTTTAGTTGCTTGATCTACAAAATGAGGACATTGGACTAACTGGATTTTCAGGTCCTTCTAGTTCTAAATCTGTGACCCTAAGAAAGGAATGTGAGGAATATAATAATAATGTCTAAAATGAATAGCCTAAAGCACTGATTGTAAAGTTAAGGTAGTGATTTTGCATTATCACAACAAAATGAATCTATATTTTTTTAAGAGATAGGATAATGGAATACAATTATGAAATAGCTTTCAAGTTATATATAGTGATTTTTTTGATGCAAGTCAAATGCCATCACAAGGAGTATCGTTTTTTTTTTCCACAAAAATTAGTTCTATTTGCTACTTGTCTCTGCTATGGCGACTGGTTCCAGTCATGCCATGTACTCCTACTTGATAGATAAAAGAGGTTTCTCAAAAGGAGAGAAAAGGAAAATGGGACCAGATTACTACAGTCAAAGAACTGAGGCATTAGAGAATCACCTTCTTGTGACTCTAAGAGTAAAAATTTGCATAAAGCACACCAACTATCACCATTTTCTAAAAGATATTTTCTACTACTGAAGCCCTCACAATACTCATCTTGTGAAGAAATAATTTCTTTTCTTGAATTGTTCTGATAACTGCTCAGTCTTTCAACTTTGCTTATGAGCTTATATGAATGAGCTTATGAGCTTATAGTGTCTAAGCTAATTAGGGGAAGGGAGTTTCTCCTCACTGAAGATCTTGGAGAAGAAGCTGGATGACCCTTTGTTGAGAATGTAATAGTGGGAATTGTTTTAAGGGGGAATAGGTTGAGTTAGATGGTTACTGAAATTTCTTCCAACTCTCAAACTCTTCAACTCTACGATTGTGTAAGTACCTCTGAGAAACAAAATGTAGCTCCAGTCCTATGTGCAACCAGTCATAAATCCTTTGGTGAAGTTATGGAAACCCACGTTGGAATGGTTCATTCTTGTAGTGATGGTGCAAAGTACTGTCCCATTTAAAGGTGGCCTTTTTGTGGCGTTCGTTTTCGTACAGTTGTAAAACCCTACTGAAACCCTGTTTTTGTTTTGAAGTAGACTCTTCATTAGTAACAATTGAAGAGAAAACATCTTTAGCAGGAGACAACTGAATGAACAAACAACTACTTGTGAGTGGCACCACTTACTCATGTTTAATTCAAAAAAACTGTGAAAACTTCAGGCCCTTCATTTCCAAAACACACTGTGCTCTGCATCCCCACCTTTAATAAATATCACAGAACCATCAACATGGAATCAGGGCGTAGAGACCAAGTGAGCAAGAGCCCAGCCTTGGCCAGAGGAGTCCAAGAGTGACTCAATTTGTTCTCCTAGGCCGCTAAATCCCTGTGGGGCTCTTAGACCTTCTCAGTCAGGAAGCTAAATCTGTATGTGAGAGCCAAGTTAGTTTGCTTCATCACCAAACCATTTGTAGCACTCATCACAGAACCATCATTGGAGCTTCAGACTAACGATGTCATGCCATATACAGACTTCTGTCTGTCAACCACTTTAGTCACTCAATGATTGAACACCTTGGAAAACTAGAGAAAAAAAACAATCTTTCAGCAGGTTATCTTTTTTTTCTCCTTTTTCCATTTTCATGGATTGGAAAACTATTTTAGAAAGAGACAATTATGAGCCACACACACATATATACACTTACAGTATACATGGATATACTGTAAGAATGAGTTGCTATATGATTAATTTGGATAAATTATTTTTGTTTCCTCTTTTTTATTTTTTATTACAAAGGAAGGCCATCTAGAGAGACCGATATTTGGAAATGAAGGTAGTATGTATATGTATACACACATATGAATATATCAGGATTATAAGAATAAGATTGTAAGGTGTTAAAGCTAGAAGGGGTCCTAGAGACCATCTAGTCCAACTTCTTTGTTTGACAAATGGGGAAACTGAGGCCAAAAGTCATGAACTTGAACTACCAAGAACCATTACCATGCTCTTTGTGTTTATTTTCTCCTTATGGCACAATGACTCTCTCAGAGTCTGTGTTGAGTAAATAGATGAACTGAGAAGTTAGCGTATTTGGGAGACAATCAATATGTGTGTTGAAGTCTTCTTGTATGAGACAGGAGTTGGAATAGAGAAAGTAATTGTGAGTCAGGTGCTAAATTCATTGAAGATTAAAGGGGAATGTCCTTTGGTTCAGGAGTGTGCTGGGATCAGCTCATACCAGCCTGTAAGAACTGATTATTAAATTTTCAGTGTGAGCATTTATGTACCTCAACATTGTGAAATGCTACAAATCAGGGCTTGAATTATTGTTTTGTTGATTTCTAGACTTAAGAAAGTAATGGAAAATGTTAATAATGAAAATTGAACTTAAAAGTGTGTCATGTATTTTCATTTATTGTTAAATATTTACCAGCATGCTACTGGGTTTGGTAGATAAGGCTACCATAATCTGGACTGTGTGATAAATCTAGATAATGTGAACCTTAAAGGAGGAGAGATTGCTATGAGATGGCAGCAGAGGCAGAGTCTGGAAGTGACAATGCGGAGTGAAAAATATTCTATCTACTCCTCCATAACCAGTTATATAGGGAATATGAATAAAAAACAAAACCAAACTGGTGCCGTCACGGGTGGCCAGTGGTATAGTGTCATCAAGAAGAAGCCAGACCTTAATAAAATCCAGAAGATAGAAGGAGAGAGAGAGAAGAGGCTTAAGATGAGAGGGGTTTGTTAACTATGGGATGGTCAACAGAGTGGAAAGGGTGGACCTATCTGGAATGGGACATTGTGGGGGTAGTTTTGAGAGAGATGGTTATGAAGGAGCTAATTGCTGGGATTGTATGTAGTTACGTTCTTTGGCAGTTAAGAGGTCAGGATCACTATTATGGGGAGAGTCAAAGGGAGTGAGAGTTTGCTAACTACTAGGAAATGGGCATAGTATCAGTGGATGGGAAGAGATATCTGCTGAAGAAGGCAGGTGATGAGACCATTATAATTCATTATCATATAGATTTAGCTTTACTATAAGTCTGATTCTACAGTTTTGCAATCTCAGTAGGTAAGTTGTATAATATGAAAGCCAAGACTAGTGAAATTTTAGACTGCTTTAAGAGAGGTCCTGTAGTTTTTGCTATTTAGTCATTTCAGTCATGTCTGAGTCTTCATGACCTTGTTTGGGGTTTACTTGGCATAACCACTGGAGTGGTTTGCCATTTCCTTCTCCAGCTCATTTTACAGATGAGGAGACTGAGGCAAGCAAGGTTAAGTGACTTGCCCAGGGTTACACAGCTAGTATCTGAGGCTGGATTTGAACCCAGGTCTTCCTGACTCCAGGTCCAGTGCTCTATCCACTGTACCACCTATCTGCCCCAAAGAAGGTCCTCCTAGTACCCAAAATTAGGAAGGTGATGGTCCCATTGTGTTCTGTACTGGTAAAACCACATCTGGAATATTACATGTGGGTGCCCCACTCTAAGGAGTATATTGTTAAGCTGGAAAACATCTAGATAGTAAGAGATGAAGCTTTCATGACATATAAGAAGGAGTTGAAGGAATTGTTTAGACTGGAGAAGGAAAGATTTTGAGACAGTTTGATAGGCTGTCATACAAAATGAGATTAGATTTGCTTGACTTTTAAGGCAGAACTAGGAGAATTGGGCAGAAGCTCCTAAGGGACAAAATTATGCTCTATGTAAAAAAAAATCCTAAAACTTAGAGCTTTTAAAAAGTGGAATAGGCTGCCTGGGGAAGTAGTAGGTTCTCCCTTCTCTAGATGTCTTCACACAGAAATTGGAGGATGACTTCCAGGGCAGGTAGTGTTCTAGTTGTGATTCCATCATCCGATGTGATAACTTGCTCAGAGCCTATAGGTTCAGAGAAGCAATCCTTTTAATAAAACACTTAACTTCCTCAGAAGGAAATCCAAAGGCAATAAAAAAAAATCAGTCCAGGAAAGTAAAAGTAGGTAAAATACATCAGCAAGGAAATTAGAAGCAACTGACAGGGAGATTACTTGGGGTCTTAGGAACTCCTTGACAAAATCCTAAAATTGTTTTTAAATTCTTCTTGCCAAAAGGGTCCACATCCAGGACCCAGATCCATCCATCTGTGGGCAAAGTTAACTCAAATTACTCCATGTCTTCCTGGTGACACCTTTGCTCACAAGTGTGGTTGGCCTTGTGGAGGCGTGGAGGTCAACTCAAGCCTCCCCAGTTCTAGTAGTGCCCTATCCTGCAATAACATTTCATAGAGGAGGATTATTCAAGTATGAGTTGGACTAGATGAATGACAGAATCATAAAAGCACAGATTTTGACAGTTGGAAAAGATCTCAATGTCCATTTTAGTCCATTCCATTAAGAATATGTAATAATGGTTTGGGAATCAACAGTTTGGATTCCTTTTTCAACCCTATCAGTAACTGTTATGTTTGTATCAGTAAAATGTTATGTATGATCATTTTTGTCATGATTAAGGAGTCAAGTGTCAGCTGCCATTGTGTGATTAATGGTACCTCATTACAGTGGCACTGACCCAGTGACTAGACTTTCTTTGAGCATAAAGAAATATCTTTTAAAATGTAATACTTTTATTATTTGAGATACTTTTTGGATTTTATTTATTTCACTTTTAATTTATGGAATAAAACAAGTACTTCCATAACATAGTATGATAAAAAAGATAATTGTACATGAAACTGACTTGTACAACTTGCTATTCCTTTTAAATATATAATGAAGTTATCCTGTAAATTTCTTTTTTTCCCTCTTTTCCTCCCCTCCCCACCCTAGAGATTAGGCACAAATATGTATATATGTAAAATCATTGTATCCATACTCTGTTTATCATTTTTTTATCTGGATGCAGATAGAATCTTCCTTCATAGGTTCTTTGTGGTTAATTTGGGGATTTATAATAGTCAAAACGACTTACTCAAAATTGTTCTTAAAACAATATTGTTGTTATTTATACAATGTTCTCTAGGTTCTTCATTTAGCTCTTCATTATTTCGTGCAAGTTTATCCCTGTTTTTCTAATATCATCTTGCTCATCATTTCTTATAGCATAGTAGTATTCCATCACAATCATATACTACAACTTGTTCAGCCATTCTCCAATTGACAGGCATCCCTGCAATTTCCAGTTATTTGCCACCATAACGATAACTGCTCTAAATATTTTAGAACATACAGATTCTTTCCCTTTTTCCATAATTTTCTTCAGAAATAGACCAGGTAGTGGTATTGCTGGGTCAAAGGGTAGAGATATCACTTTGGGCTTAATTCCAGACTGCTCTCTAAAATGGTTGGATCAGTTCACAATTCCACCAACAATGAATTAGTGTCCCAATTTTTCCACATCTCCTCCAATATTTGTTGCTTTCCCCTTTAATCATTTTAGCCAATCTGGTAAGTGTAAAATGATATCTCAACATTATCTTAATTTCTATTTTTCTAATCAATAATGATTTAGAGCATTTTATACGATTATAAATTGTTGTCCTACACTAAATGTTTTTGTGCTTATATGTGCCCAGGGTCTCCTCCTGCATAGTTCCAGCTTATAGAGGACAATCTCACAGAAAGCAA